>NW_006238921.1:2766653-2924092 GCF_000375325.1 Capsella rubella | reverse complement strand
CTATAATAATATATATATATATATATATATATATATATATATGTGGTTAAGTTGATCAACTAATTGCTTTATAAACTAATACAAAAAAAAGAATTGAATGTTCGACCACTCTGTCCTGATCATGGCATTTTCATCGACTAGTAGCAGTATTACTAATTTAATTATAAAGGTCTGAAAAAAAAAAACAGAAGCATGAAATGTTGAATTTTTCAAAAGATTTGAACAAAAACAGAAGAAATCTGGTAATTGCAGAGTTCATGCAATGCATATTTTGCAACGTAAGCAAACAGCCAGCTACTCTTTGGAGAATATCTGGTATCTTTTTATGATATTCATTTCCAAACTCGGAATAACAATACTTTTTCTTTTCTGCATTCATACTTGATGATACTTAGTCATAGTTTAATTAAACTTTGATTTAAACATCTTTTGGAAGAAGTTAGTTTTAAACAAGTTTTATCAAAATCATAAACAAATATTACAAGTACATAAACATAAGTATCACTCGTTCCACTTTCCTTATAGACATGACGAGTAGAACATACTGTATATACAAAACCATAACCAATCAAATCTATTAATGTATACTTTTTTTTTGTAGTTATTTTACTTTTGATGATTTTTAAGTTTGAAAAGCATGTTTTGCTAAGTCATTAGCACACAGATTTGCCTTCCCTAGAGAGAAGCTAAAGCAAGTTAGTTTCTTCTTTGTGACTGGTCTAACCGAATTAGCCATGTAATTAACATGTATGTAAGTCATTTGACTTTTTTCATTCCATTAGTTTAATAATTTCATACTTTCCTGTTAATTTTATAAGATCACACCACGCGTACCCTTCGTTAAAAGTCAACTCCCTCGTACCAAAAATACAAATTTATTTAAAAAATGAAAATGACAAGTTTTACTAAAAGGACAAGTATTTGTCAAAAATTTGAAATCCGTAAGAAAAAAAAAAACTTTTATTAACTTGTCAAAATTTTCATTAACTTGTTTATACTACTAATTCAAATAAAAATCGGAATATTAACATAACCCCAACAGAATAAACCTCAATAAAAAGTCAACTCTTTCATCTTCTTCTTCATCATTTTCAGCTCCAAGATAAATAGCCAAAGCTACTATTCGATACTAGTCTCGAGTCTCGACAGACAAAATCTACTTCTAAACTAACGGTGCCGATTCGCCAACATCATGCGACACAACACGACACAGTTTCTTTCTTCTTAACTGAACGGTGACGTTTTTATTAAATAGCTCTGGTCGTTCCACATTCTCAAGATGGGAAATGGAGCAGGGAGCTTTAGTGGCTGTTGCGCCGGGAAAACTAACACTAGATACGATGTCGGAGTAGAAACAGTTCAAGAAAACCTCGGCCACTCTTTCTGCTACGTCCGTCCAGTTCTCACCGGATCTAAATCTTCTTTCCCGCCGGAATCTCCCCTCCGACCCGACCCGATACCCGGAACTACGACAACTTTCCGTTCGATCTCCGGCGCCTCCGTTAGCGCCAATGCTTCCACGGCTCTCTCGGCTTCTCCCGCATCAACAGACGCGTCTGGGTTAGCCTCCGCGTTCGAGAGCTCCAACAGATTCGCCTCCTTGCCTCTACAGCCTGTGCCACGTGGTCCGATTAAAAAGCCGGTTCCCGGCTCCGGTTTATTCGAACGCCGGTTCTTGTCCGGTCCCATCGAAAGCGGGTTGGTTTCAGGGAAGAAGAAGAAGAAGAATAAAAGCAAATCATTTACGAAACCAAAACCTAACAAAAAGTTTCTTACATTCAAAAACGTATTAACGAATCTGGTCACTAACAATTTAACTCGTTCGAAGAAGAGCGTGATCGAGCCAATCACCATGTGTTCCGATTCATCAGACGAATCATCAGACTCCGATCATGGTAGACCTGAGATCAACTACTCAAGCACGATCCTGAACAACCACGAGAAGAACTCTAGAACTGAAGAAGGAGAAGAAGAAGACGAGAAGACCAAGTCTGCTGCCTTGGAGGAGCCAAAGATACAATGGGCGCAGGGGAAAGCAGGGGAAGATCGAGTTCACGTTATTCTCTCTGAGGAAAACGGTTGGCTCTTCGTCGGCATTTACGACGGTTTCAGCGGTCCAGATCCACCTGATTATCTTCTCAAGAATCTCTACACCGCCGTGCTCAACGAGCTCAAAGGGCTGCTATGGATCGATAAAGCTGAATCCGAATCTAAGAATCTTGAATATTATAGTGAAAATGAGGAGTCCAAGATCGAGAAACAGAGTACAGTCGAGCATGATTCTGATTCAGTACAAGAGAAGTGTCCTGTGATGAATGGGGACAATGTTGTTTGCGAACCAAGTAACATAACGAGTGACGTGAAGAAGTTACAATGGAGGTGCGATTGGGAGCATAACTCAAGCCACGAGTCTAATGATAATATTAAAACGAAACAGAAGGATTTGGAGACGATTAACCACAAAGACGTCCTAAGAGCTCTTCAACAAGCGTTGAAGAAAACAGAGGAATCGTTTGATTTGATGGTTGATGAGAATCCTGAACTAGCACTGATGGGATCTTGCGTTCTTGTGACATTGATGAAAGGCGAAGACGTTTACGTGATGAGCGTAGGAGATAGCCGAGCAGTTCTTGCTCGGAGACCAGATCAGGGGAAGAAGAAGATACAAAAAGAGCTTGAAAGAATCAAAGAAGAGAGTCCATTAGAGACCTTGTTCGTCACAGAAAAAGGATTGAGTCTTTTGGTTCCTGTTCAGCTCAATAAGGAACATAGCACAAGTGTCCAAGAGGTGAAACTCTTTTGCCAGTCCTGATTCCAAAATCTCTCTTTTTATCGATGCACACAATAAACTGATATAATAATTTGTTTGTATGTGACAGGAAGTGACAAGAATCAAGAAGGAACATCCTGATGATGCATTAGCGATAGAGAATAATAGAGTGAAAGGTAATCTCAAGGTCACTCGTGCATTTGGGGCTGGCTTTCTTAAACAGGTATATATATATAGACGATCTTAGTTAAACAGTTATAAGATATATCTCGCATTTTGTTGGTAATAGATTTGGATTAACTAGGCTACGTACAAGGTTTTAAGAATATATGATAACGTAGAAACAAAAATGCATTAAAAAAAAAAAAATTTGTTTGGTTCGGGTTTGGTAATAGTTCAATGTGTAATTCCTCAGCGAAAATGGAACGAGGCGCTTCTAAAGATGTTCAGAATAAACTACGTGGGAACATCGCCGTACATCACTTGCTGTCCATCCCTCCACCACCACAGACTCTCATCACGTGACAAGTTCCTAATCCTTTCCTCTGATGGGTTATATGAATACTTCTCTAACGAGGAAGCAATCTTCGAGGTTGACTCATTCATCTCAGCCTTCCCTGAAGGCGATCCTGCTCAACATCTCGTTCAAGAAGTTCTCCTTCGAGCTGCCAAGAAATATGGTACTACTAAAATAAGAACAAAAACGCAAAAACGCACTTGAGATTCTTAACTATTGCAGTCGTCTTTTGATTATAATAAACTCAAGTGCAACTTTCTTTGTTTTTGTTATATTAGGAATGGACTTCCATGAATTGCTGGAGATACCACAAGGAGATCGTCGGAAGTATCATGACGATGTTTCGGTGATTGTGATTTCACTTGAAGGAAGAATTTGGAGATCTTCCATGTGAATAATATTAAGTAATCTCTTTTGAAGAGAGACTTGTTAAATTAGCTTTAGAATTTTCAGTTTTTGGCGATTCCACAAAAGTTTTTAATATCATCATTGCTGGGGCGCGCATATTTTTAAACTCTGCTCTGTGTTGCATTTGTTTTTACCAATTTACGTCAGTGATAGGTGAAAAGTGAAAACTATATATACAGTGCAAGAAGCATATACAAATTTACCATTTCTCAAAATGATTTAAATAAATGTATATTCTATACGCAGATCGAGCCTAGCAAAGTGTTATCCTTTCTTATATCAAAGGATTAAATAGTACTACTCTAAAGTCTAAACACAGATGAATTGATCACATATGTACATGGAATCACTTTTTACAAAGAAAATGAAAAGAACAATCACTATTTGATTTGCATATGAATGATTATAATTCGGATAAGATTCACGAACCTGATTTTTGCTACGTTCTCTCCGGACCACACATCCCTAGTGACTTTCTCTACCCTTTTTCCATTCTCTTTTTCAACGAATTTTCTAGTCTTTTTTATTATTGAATAGCTCTTTATTTAGATACGACAAAATACTCCAAAAATACTTTATTTTGGATATTTTTTTAAGATATTTCCCGTCCTAAAAAATATCTTTATTTTACTATTGTAAAAATTAAAACTGTAAAATACTTCACAAATATCAATTAATAAAATACTTCACAAATATCAAGATCTCTTTTTTTTAACAAAAAATATCGAGATCTCTGAAATATTCTTTTACCAAAAAAATATATATTCTGTGGACAACTGACGTTAAACGCTGACAAAAAAAAAAAAAAAACTGACGTTAAATATATCACAGCCGTAAAAAGAAATAAGAAAATAGAAAAACATATCGCAGCCGTAGATATAGATGTACACGTAAGGCGGTGGTAGATCTGGACGGTGATAAAGACCGTAACACACGGAACTTAAGGTATGCGCTCGAACGTACCAGAACCAACACACACACACACTCCTCAATTATTTGAACCATACAATTATTAAAACCGACGTACGAGAATCAATGCCGCTAAAGGGGTAAAAACGTAAATAACAAGAAAACTGATATTTAGGAGATAAGAGCGGAGAAAGATCGCGACACGTGTATGGTCAGTATTATCTCATTTTTGCTTATAAATATATTTAGGAGCTACCCTTTCCTCATCAATATTCATTCTCTCATTCTGCGATCGTATCAAGTTTCTAAAAATCTCAAATCCGATTTGGTTTCATAATACTCTCTTATAAGAAAAAGAATGTCTTGCTGCGGAGGAAACTGTGGTTGTGGATCTGGCTGCAAGTGCGGCAACGGATGCGGAGGGTACGTACGCTCTCGTATTTATCTTTAATTCCGGTGAAATCGTTGCATGCAACAACTGCATGGTCTCTTGTTTTCATCGGATAACTGATTGGGTTTTTATGTTTGGTTTGTTTTCAGGTGCGAAATGTACCCAGACTTGGGATTCTCCGGCGAGACGACAACAACTGAGACTATTGTCTTGGGCGTTGCGCCGGCGATGAAGAACCAGTACGAGGCTTACGGCGAGGGTAACAACGCTGAGAACGATGCTTGCAAGTGCGGATCTGACTGCAAGTGTGACCCTTGCACCTGTAAATGAAGAAACATATCTACTTTTTTTTTAAAAATAGGCAGAGATTAATTAATATCAACAGTGTTTTTAATTTAAAATAAAGTGACCTTAAATGGTGTGTTTTAGGTTTGGTTAATTATGTGTAATAATAAGGATCGGCTGCAGCTTAATCTTTTTAGCCTGCCGACACTAGTAGTCTAGTATTGCGTGTGGTTTAATGATCATATAATCTTTTTATTATTATTAGATGTCTCTGCCATGTGACGAGTTTGTACTTCCTTCTTCGAATGGAATGAAAAAGTTATAATACTTCATAATTCTGTTTTTTTTTTTTTTTTTGGCTTTTCATATTGGTCCTCTCCGTTGTTTATGAATTGGAGAAACGTTAGTAAGCTAACGAGAAGCCGAGTTGTGAATTTTCTTAGTTAAACGAGTATGTTTTGTAGCCTTGAATCCAAAAATTTGACTCGTGTGAACATGTTAATTTGAAAAATTGAAAGTGTATATCTATTCCGCGTGCCGAACCACAATTATTGGGTCGCAGTTGTATAAATCAAACCAGATTTCCAAACATTACTTTATTTGGTTCTATTTATAAAAAAGAGTCACAATAAAAGTGTTAGAGCAATGTTTAATTGGTGGGCTCTTAACCTTAAAAGTCCCCACCATTAAACATGGTTTTATGGGCCTTTTAAGGCTTCGACTTGACTCATAGACAAATATATATAATTGTCATGTGAAAGGTTACTTTGACTGCAAAACAAACATTATAGAGATCACGAGACAAATTGTATACAGTAGTCCGATTAGGTCAAAGCTCTTGTTAAAGTAAATATCATTATCGAGAGAGAGAGAACTTTTATCACGGTATTATATATATTTTGGTTATATTTCCTTTTTTTTCTTTTTCTTAAGGTTGCACAACTTCACAATCAATTGGATTTCTATATATTGATTGGTAGGGTTTAATTATGTGTTCAGGAGAGAAAAATATGGAAACTAGGCTAGTCAATGAGAACCCAATTGTTTACCCGAAGAGAGAGCGGCGTGTTCGTACTGATCAGATCAATGACGATACCAATGAGTTTTCTGTTGAACCAATTGACCGCCTCGAGATTTTTGATATCCTTCTCTTATTAGATCTCCCTAACTAGCTAAGACAATTATTTTGTCATATTTATGTTTTATTCATATGTATTGCATCTTCTTTTAGTTTCCTTAACAATCTACAAATCGTATAAGAGATATCAAAGATCCAGAGCATCGTGACCTTTCTTTAGAAGACCTCAACATAGTTACAGAAGAATCTGTTGAAGTTGATGCTGACAAGAGTTACGTTAGGTAACAAAAATATTACTTATAATAATTGTGATTTAATTCATCTTACCTTTTTCTTTTTTTCTTTTTATCCCGAGACGACCTACTAAACTGTGCCATCTTTTTCTTTTGAGTACAGAATTACAATCACTCCAACTCTTCCACATTGTCACTTGCCACAAGTTATTGGTCTTTGCATCTACGCAGCACTTTTACAAAGCCTACCTGCTAGATTCAAGGTACAAATTATTTACAAACGTTCTTGTTTCTTACAGAATCCTCGTAATTTTTGAGCTAATTTTGATGTGATGGAAAATCTCAGGTCGATGTGAGAATAGCACCAGGGAGTCATGCAAATGAGGCTTCAGGTATATCATTTTTTATTTTTCTGGTTGCAATTAATGGAAAAAAAAAAGAAAAGGTTTGTTTGTTGAGTAGTTTGATCCCTCAAATTAGTGTTAAATTAATTGCAGTTAATAAACAACTAGGGGACAAAGAACGTGTGGCGGCAGGATTAGAGAATCCCAGCTTTGTGGCTCAATTCGGTTCAGTGCATGCAAGTGTGTGATTTTCATCCATGACATATATCTTCTAGGATGATTTTTACCTTTGTCGTTCGTCTTTCTAGTTTCTTGTGCTCTATCTCTTATATGACATTCGATTCTAAACAAGAGCCTAGTAATTTTTATATTCTATTTAACTTGTTTTAGTCATAAAACTTGCATAGCATTAACACAAGGTAATCCTACAAAATTGTCCATGCTTTCTCATTGGAGTTATACCAAGAGATACTTTTATAATTGTAACGGTAGAAGACGTTAGCTATGACACAATAACATGCTGCACGACCCCATTCATAGTTGAGCGCTATGTCTGCCGCTCTCCATCTGCCTTTGTGCATCTTGTAAGACACATCCCTGTTGACACATCTCACATAGACAGTTCCTTCAAACACTGCGGTTAAGTACTTAGAGCATGAGCAACGCCGTAGTTATGCATCGTCCCACCGAATAATTGTTCAAAAAATAAAACACAAATACGATTAATCAAAAGAACCGTTTCTTAAAACGAGACTTTTTCACTCGTCCTTCCAGCCACGTGGCTAATATTTTATTGAATTATGTTTTTTTTTTTCTATCATCAAGGGTGATATATTTTTATAGGGTTAGTATTAGAAACTGTTTGAGTGTTTTGTTGGCTGTGATTATGCTTTTGTTTCCTTGTTGTTTGTTTAAAATATGAAAAATTATAAATTTTTATACGGTTGATAAGGTATATCAAGAGCATCATTACTACTGAGAGACTAAATCCAAATATTTATAAGGTTTTAAAAGGGTCTAAACGACATTTATAAGGTTTTAAAAGGGTCTAAACGACATTTATAAGGTTTTTATAGGTTTTTTAAAAAGTTTACAAAATTTTTATAAAGTTTTTAAATTATTTTTAAAAGGTATTTATACAGTATTTATGAAATATATATATATATATATATATAAATTTACACACATATAAAGATAATTTGTACTATAATTAGTATTGGTTTCTGTTACGAATTCTAATATTTCTATGAATAGAATAAAATGTTGGTTTAATCTTTGTATGCTTTATGTTTTATATTTTTAATGTCTTAATTGTATTTATTTTTTTCCTATTTTCAACTTTTTGTAACTTTGAAACTTTTTAATGTTTTGAATTTTAGTGTTATATGTTTTATATTAATCCAATCTTTAATATTTTAACTTATTTTTTTAAAAAAAATAATTTTTAAAATTTTAAAATATTATTATTTTAATCATGAGAGCAAAAACATGGGACACTAATGCTCATATATAAAAAATAAAGAATTGTCCCATGATCAAAATATTCATATTTTAACCATGTGACCAAAATAAGTCTCACACCAATGCGCATGCTCTTAGAGCCTCCAAATATCTCCATGTTAGGGATCTGCGAAACTCGCAGGTTTGGGTCTTGGTATTAAAAACCTCCATCCAATTCGTCAGATTAAGATTTTCGGAACCTCCTGGTACATAAATTTTCCCATCAAGGACGCAAATAGAGTGGTACTCACAGGCCACCCGCGTGCATGGTGCCCGACGCCATGTGTAAGAGTGGAAACCAGGATCATTGTCTTGGTGGAGTTGATTGGTTCCCGACAGAGCGTGAACCAACGTAGTGGCTGAGTGCCGGTACGTAGCCGTAAGCAAACATGAAGACAACACTCGGTGTGGCCTAGGAGGGTTCGGGTCTGATAAAGTTCCGTTGAAGCAAGGAGAGCGGAATCTCTTGGAGACTAAAGAGAGAGTTGGGTAATGAAATCTTGAGACGCGGGCTTAACAGTTTATTACCAAATCATCAGGAAGCATCAGAAATGTCATCCGTCTTGTCTTTTCTCCATTCATGGCTGCTAGTTTTGGATCGTCTTTTCTTCATTTATATTTTTTTGTTAATTGTAAAAGATAATTTTCAATTTTTTAAAATAGCAAAAATCTGGGAAAAGTCAAACTGAAAATTAGTAACAGTTTGTATAATATATTTTGCTCTTTTTGACATTTGTTTTCTCCTTTGTTGTTTTTCCTTTTTTGAGAAAAAAAACAAAAAAACAAAAAACCTAACTCATGTGAGGAGTTGTAAATTATTCTTTGGATTAATCACAGCTATAACATTAACCCAAAAATATATAAAAAAAAACAATATAAAGAAAACCAAAGCGTGTTATAAGGAGGAGATCTCTGTTTAGCCTAGGGGTTGAGAGTCTTAGTCAAGCAGCATATCTTTCTCAGCTGATTTGATTTCATCATCAGCCTTTTCTTCCTCTGCAGATATAAACTCAAGCTGTCTTGATTTGAAAACTGCTGTTCTTTTCGATCTTATCCGATATGGTGGAGACAGATTGTAAGCATTTGATCCATTATTTTGAACCTCTTCACTGACAGGGCTCTCTGAACTATCTTTACCATCATCCACCTTTTGATCAATCTTTCTAACTTCAGCTGTTTTCGTGGCATCATTGTTATCCGGAATAACAACCCTGGGTCGTCTTTTCCTGAAGATGGAAGGTGTGTTTGGGTATGTTCTGGCAGCTTCTCTCAGGAAAGATTCAGGACTTCTTGGAGCTGAGCCGTTACTGTACTCATTTCTACAGGGCGGTGGAGTGAAGAAGCTAACTGGTGATGCAATTGGACTGCAACCACATTCATGCCCATACATACGTTGCGTATCCGCTTCTGATGCCATGTAATACTCTATTTGAGGCTTGTAGTAAAGACGATAACCATTCATTGCCACTCCACCAGTCTCTGGCAATGGCTCTGGGTTAACACACTGAGGAGAATAAGCATACTCATTAACAACAGTCATTCGTGAAGCAGCTACTCTTTCTTCAAGCGGAACACAAGAGTTTGACTGGCCATTTCCATCTTCATCAGGGTTCTTTAAATCTGTAGTTCGTGATGGGGTTTGAGTTACTGAATCAGAACCCCTTTTCTGAGCAGATAATGAACGTTTAGTTACACTATCAGGAACACCATGCTTTGCTGTTGTTGGCGGTGGTAACCTACCAGTACTTAAGTAGAACTCTGACTTCTTTTTCAGTGAACTATTCCAATGGTTCTTTATTGCATTATCAGTCCTGCAACATATTTTTGGTAAGCTCTTCATAAAAACCAGTGCTAGGCTTTCTATAGTCATTACTCCATTGAAGCATACCAAGAAAAGCATATACCTGCCATGTAAGACCTTGGCTATTTCAGCCCATTTGTTTCCATGAATTCGATGAGCATTCATGAGAGCTAGTTCTTCCTCTGCGGTCCAAGCATCCTTGTTAATATCAGGATTTAAATGGTTGTGCCACCTAAATACATTTCAAAAGAGATTAAAGCTTACAAAATAACTATAAGAAAAATGATTGGCTCATATGAATTTATTACCTTTCTCGACATTGCTTCCCAATTCGACCTGTTAAAGACTGTGCAATAACAGACCATTTTGCAGGCCCGTATTTCTCAACGAGTTCAACAATTTTCTCATCCTCCTGCATAACAAGAAAATTTTAAGCCTTCGTACTTCACTTAAAAAGATGCCAACCAATTAGATAAATCAGAAACAGAATGAACCTCTTGTGTCCAAGGTCCCTTAATAAGATCCGGATTTAGAACTTTCTGCCACCGGTGCAGGCATTGAACTTCAGTTCTATCATTGAAAAACTCCGCTGCGAAAATAAATACACCAATTTCAAACAATAAGAACAATACTAAATGCTTCACAGAAAAACTGAAAATAAACGTAAACGCCTCAGATGATCAAGTTAATCTACAAGGGTAATTCACTAGATAGTAAATAGTACGGACAGTAAACAAGTAGGCATTTGGAATTATCTACAACTTCAGACAAGACTCCAACTCCGAAATTGCAACCACAAATCTCTGTAATGTTGTAACGAGAACTAGAATTAATTAGACATACGACTTATACCTATCTTCTTCCAGCTCTTCCCTTTAAAAGTGCCAACTGCCCGTCTCAATGTCTCATCCTGCATAAATAAGAAAAACTCTCATCTTGATTTTTGAACTAGTGATCCACAATTTATATATGTCAAAGGAATCACTAGTCAAATACTAACCTCTTCTGGAGTCCACCCGCCTTTCGCTCGCCTTATAGGGCCGCTAGTCCTCCTGCATACCAAAGATTATCAACATCAATCTCCTATAGAAAGTGAACATAAGAAACGCCAGTCTGACAAAGGAGAAAATGTAATCCAAATTGGTAAAAGAGTGCTGCAGAGGAGATACTTCTCAGAGAGAGAGAGAGAGAGAAGAAGAACTAACTCGTGGTACCTATGAGCTGGTGATGCAGTGGCAGGACTTGCAACTGTAGGTGGTGACTTGTGGGAACTTTCGGCACTGCCTTCAGATAGAGAAGAGCACGAAGCAGGTGTTGATTGCTTATTTTCTACACACTGACCCTCAATTTTCACTTCACCTGTTTCTTCCTGGATATCCATCTGTAAAAATCAATAATTTGATAAGAATTATCAGAGAAAACCCTAAAATAACAAACCCATCATGTTTAAAACACAAAGCAGACAGAACCCAGATCTCACAAATCAACAATTCAGCAAACAACTCAAACATTCACCAACCATAACCAAATTTTTTTAGGGTTTATAACAATTCCAATCACAGAAATTCATAAAAAAGCCCTATTTCAAGAAAGTGGGATTCGTTTCGAGACAGAGGAAAACAACCATGAACTCAATTTCACTACAATCTGATCACAAGAACAAAACCCTTAAAAAGTCAGATTCGATACACAAAACGAACCTCATCTGGAGAAGCAGCCGCTGGATTCAAACTGCAGCTCATCGAGATATACAGATACACGAATTCGCCAGCAGCAGCGGAAGAAGAAGAAGGCTGAAGGAACGTTAAAAAAACCAAAACTTTATTCGAAAAATACTTTGCCCGTTGAACCAGAGAGAGATAGAGAGAGAAAGAGAAGACTTGATCGAAACAAAGAAAAAAAAAATTTACATTATAAAAATAAAAAAGGGTTAAATTAGCTCTCTCTCTCTCTCTACTATTATAACGAATACTTCTTCAGCTGACGTCACACCGTTACTTGCCGTTCTTTTTACCTTAAGTAACCTATTCTCTTAACCGGCCCCGGTTTATTTCAATACTTATTAGAATTTATAGAGATGTCAGATGTTCATACCAACGAACAAGCCAACCAAACCGAACCGATGTGAACAGACCAAATTTGTCGCCGTCGTAATACTTTTGGAGTGGAAAAGTCGGAAAGGCTAAAAGAGTTAACATCAGAAACAGAGGTTTGAACCTCAAACGGCACTCGTAGCTGATCCGTTGACCGTTCAACACGTATGCGATGTAGGTAAATCTGGACCGTCTGATTCTGTTTGAGATGAGTCAATCATTGATTGGGCTTAAAATAACCAAAAGGCCCAAAAGAACATAGCAAACTTTCGCGTGTCCTCCGGACCGACACATTGTTTTTAATTAATTAAAGTAAATTTCTCGTATTTGTTTGGCAAATCTCATCAATTTATATTTTAAAAAAAAGATTACATTTGTAGAAAATAGACTAAAATATACATTTAGCTCATAAAATATAGGTGAGAACGTGAGATAAGTTTAGTATAAGATAAATCCTGAGTTATCTGTTAGTGATTGTCAATTGTTATCTGATAAATTAACCATAAACTAGGATAATAAAATTATTAAACTTAGATACATTCAGATTTAATTTAATAAACAATAAAAATTAATAGTTTTACATTTATTATTAACATCTGTTTGAGTTTTTTTTTTTTTTTTTTTTTTTTTTGGGCAAGAATCAAAGAGACAAAGATACTATGATATAAAAGTATAAAACCATAAGTTTGTTGGGGGTTCTCGTATATTACTGCACGCAAAATCAGTTTGTCCGGCGACTAAAAGACCGAATAGTTTGGTTTACAATCACAAGAGATGAGATCAATACAATTCAAAATCATAACCATCCTCTTCCTCTTCCTCTTCCTCTTCATATAGTTTCTCCCCGTTTTGAAAATTTGTGTTCATGTCGTATGATTCTACATAGCCTTCTTCACCCTCTTCAGCTTCATCCTCATTTTCACCAATCTCAGGCTCATTGCTCTTCTCTTCCTTCTTCTCCTTCTCCATGCCTGCCTCGGTTTTCGACTTCTTGGGTAGATTCTCTCCTGCCTGAAAGAAGAAATGAGAAGAAGGCAAGTTGTATAGTACACCTGAGAAACTGATGAGCGTTACAGAAGACAAAACATCAAACTTACCGATGTGTCAAAGAGTTCTTCCAAGACGTCGTAGTTGATTACCGTTGTAAGTCTCTGTAAGAGTCAAGACTCGAGATCAGGCAAGAGGAAGAAGACACACGAACTCCAACAAGTTTACTCAGAGTTAATAATGCATCACCTTTTTAACAAGCGTTCGGCGAACAGCTTCCATGGCTGTGGCTGGGGGAGCCGCGTTCTTTTCTTCCTCAGCTTTTTTCTGCTGCTTCTCCTATATGAAGAGAGAGAACAGAAGCAGATTTTGATCGAGTATTCTTATGTCATTAATGGCCATAACGTCATTCTCCATAAGTCAGTCAGATACGTGATATGAATCCAGGAACATAATTGCAAAGTTCGAGTCACCTTTCTACTTTGCTTCTTAGAAGCTATAGTAGCTTCGTAAAGCTTTCTTGCATGTTCCGGGCAATTAGAGTTGCTTGCTTTTAAAGCTTCACTAGCAGCCTTAAGAGCTGCTTCCTTGGCCGCTTGCTCCTACAAACAATATAATGCTTTTTCTCATGAGTGATTGATCTCATATATGATAAAAGAAATCCAAGAGAAGATAGATGATATCTAGGCTCTGAAATCACCTCAATATAAACTTTGTTCATTTCTTCCCATACGATCTTCTTATAATGCTTTTCATCCTCGTTGTTAATATAGCCATTTACCTGGTCAAAACTATAATATTATGACCGACAGATCAAATATAACAAGTGAAATTGTATGTTCTATATTCAAGGTTATACATTTGACGTAGCATTTACTACAATGCAAGAAAGCAAACCAGTTACCGACCTCTTCATCATCGATGTCAGAAAAGTTGCCTGATTCATCCGATGTATCAGCATTCTCTTCAGCCCCATCTTTATTTTTTTCACTTTTCTCTGGGGCACAGCACAAAAAGATTCTCAAATGCGCAAATAGATAGGAAAGAACATTAATCTGAAAGACAACACTTGCACTCACCAGAACACTGTTTTTTGCTTTTGTTCCCACTGTAATAGTCTGGTCCTTTCTCTGACTGTTTAAAGTTCGACAAAAGAAAGAGTTTTAGAATAAGAAACTACCAAAGAAAAATTGATTAACCTCCCACACAGGTGATTAGGGTAGGTGGAAAAAAAAAAAAACTGCATCCTCAATTAAAGGAGCACCGAAACTTACATGTTCATCATGGTTAAGGCTACCAATTCCTCCCTCGTTTGCTTTGTCCATTCTCTCTTTCTCTGCGCGCTGGAAAGCAGGGGGATCCGACCCACCAGCAAGTCCACCAGAAACAACTATGAACTGTATAAACATTTTGGGGAAAAAACATCCGATTGTTAACTTTTGGAGCCACTTATCGAGGATTCGCAACTATGTAAACAGAAGACGTGAAAGGAAAAAGCAGGCATTAAACAGGAGACCTACATCTTTGTAACAGTCCTCACATAGTCCATAACCAAAAGGTTTACAATCCTGATGCTTACAGAGCACATCCTCTTTGTTTGATGTTGGTTTCATGGTAAACAATCTTTCCTGCATCTCTTTTTCTCTCTCTGTGAGCTCATCAATCTAGCCACATGTGTATAAACGTTTTAAAATGAACATAATTCTTCAACTGATATGGGACCAAAAAAAATTGAGCCCGTGTTGCATTATTACATACGATAACAATCAATAGCAGTGGACCATATGAACCAGGTACAAATACTTAACCCAACATCAATCATGTGTGATGTGATATGACCAGTTAGCATATAATTCACATCTAGAAACGCTTAGCCTTAACTCACATTTAAATTTCCAGACTCTGTATTGCCAAACTCAATCAGTCGTTTGGTTAGCGTTGCTTCACATATATGGACAATGTTTACCTAAAATAGAAAACAAAGCAAATCAGCAATGAATTAGTGAAATAAAAGGCTAATACATCTTTCCTCTCATCTAAAAGTAGACTAAAACAATAGTTCTTGATAAGCCAACCATATCTTACAATATCTGACTTAGAGCACTTGATACCATGAGAAAGAGCAGCTGTGTAAAGTGCTGCTCCACATATTCCACTAGGTTTCCGGCCGGTCTGCAAGTTAATAGGTAGCTAACATTAGCACAAAACACATATATAACTAACTTTAAGAAAAACGGTACAAAGGAAACTATCATCTAACATAACAAAGTCACACCTGCATCCAATCTCTCTTCATACTAGCTATAATGTTTATAGCTGTTGTCACAACAGCTCTATCATGTGTTCCTTTCAATAAGCCTGCAGATATAAGATGAAATGAGTAGGTTGGATCAAGTATTCAATATAACTGTTTAATTCTTAGCTGATGTTCTGCATCAACCAAATATAGAAAAGAATGGTAGCCAAAGGATGACACACTTACTGTTTGAAAATCGAAGAATGAAAATCGAAGGATCAACAAGCTTTTCATAATTCTGATCGTTCGCAATGTACAACATTTCACATAGTTGCAAGTACACAGAACCTAACTCATAACTGCACAAGATTTGACGAGACAAAATAATAAAATCAGCTTGGACACGAAAAGTCACTGCAGTAGAGGTAACATGTAATTGGACGGGAAAAAAAAGTTGAACAGTATGTAGATAAAAACAACTTAGCATACACGCTAACTCGTAGGTAACTTGAGAAATCAATAAGAAGAAACGGAATGTTCTTTTCCCTACAAATTAAGAAAGTTTTTGGTTAACATATAGCAAAGAAAACATCACTATTTAGCTTGGTATTCTAATGAGGAAAAAAAATCGGAAAAGAACAAGACGATTACTAGGACTCTGACCTGCAAGTCAAGTAAAGACAAGAAGCCTGTACCAGTTCTGTCCTACGGCCCTTAGTGAAATTTTGCTCAACGGCCATCTTCAGAAGATGAAGTGAGTTAAAAAAAAAGGGGGGGGGGGGGGTCGAAGTCCTTACAAATTACTATTCAGAAAATAAGTAAACCAAACATACTGAAAAGAATCGAGCAGCCATGTCAATCAAATCATCTCTCTCATCACCAATTCCCAAGGCATCCCTCAAATTCCTAAACTCATCTCTAGCTGCCAGAAAGAAAACAAAGGTCTGTCAAATCAAACCACACTAATCAAAGATTGCATTAACAAAGCAATGGTTTTGAAACAGTCCATGGCCTCAAATTTGGCAGGAGATTTAAGGATGGGAAATACAGAACAGTGAGTAAACCTAGGCAATTACTGAACTGAAAAACTTGAAATACAATAAAAAGTGAAATGCATTGCGAGGTCAAACATAAGAAAAAGTTGTAGACTAGAAGTGTCAGTTGCAGTATTTAGGCCAACAATGAAAAAAAAGGCATACCTATTCTATTTCTCCTTTCACGTGAGCTTGAGATCCCACTCTGAACACTCCTTACTATATTACCTGACGCTTGGCTCTGCAGATAGAAATAATGTGTAAGCTTAAACCAAATCTTTTCAAAAACTAATCCATAAGGCAGTATAATTCTCAAGTAACTCTCTAGAAATAACTAAAGAGATAGCAGTCGTGAAAAAATCCATTGTCTACTCTATCGATGATATTTCTACTTGTTGTAGCCCATTAAGTTAGTGTTTTCTTCTTCTTTCACGCTGGTAGTTTTGACCTTATAAATGATATGCTCATAACAAAGTTCCGGTCTGAACGAATAAGTTTATACCAGTCGAGGCAAGTATCAAACTTACCGCCAAGAGTATATTAGATATACTCACTGGAATATAAACCAAAACAACCAAACAAAAAGTTCATAACTTCCCATACAACCACTACTGAACATCTAAGCAGAGATAAGGCAAAAATTCCAAGATTCTCCAACAGAAAAATCCCTCTAAACTTACAACCTACTAATCATCTCCAAACCATATGAGACACCAAGAAACATTTCTATCTCTACAGCAGAGGAGCTTGAAAAGAGGTAAACGAAACTAAAGCACTGCTGCTTATACCTGCCCAGCAGCATTCTTTACGAATGTAACATCAGTAGAAAAATTGAAATTCTCCAATATCCTCCCACATAAGTTACATGCCCTGCAAAATTAAAAACATGAAATTCATAATCCAAAGCTTGGAAACCACAAATTCAACAGCAAATAAGCTCCATAAAAACAAACAATAAGATAGAACATCAGTGAAAAATCAAAACACTTACAATCCACCATCGTTGGGTCGTATTCCGGGAACATTCTTCCCACAATGGTTACACCACACCATAGCTCCGTGACTCACAAAGCTCCCAGCTTAGCTACTAATATTGATCCAAAACCCAAGGTTGAGGTTGAGCCGATTCAAAACAACAGCTTCCAGTATTACTGCTCAAGAGAAAGATCAGATTTTTCTGGCGAAACAAACTCCTTTTACACGATCGTGCGAGGCAGTGGGAAGAACTAGGGCTCGGTGGTTTGTTGGTTCACCATGATTACTAATATATATAGCATACCGGTTCTAGTCACGACGACGGTGGCGGCGGAGAAAGGCGAAGCTGAGAGACGTGTTGAGATATTTGCTCTGAAGAGTTAGCAAAAGATCGTGTGCGCTCTTTTCAGAGATAACTGCAAGATCAGCATTTGCTAAGTCGTGTTCGGTTTTGTATTTCCGTTCAGCTCAATTAGACCAAAATATCAGGTTAAACCGGTCAATTGGATCTGGTCCGTTTCGGCTATTGCTAAACCGTAATCGTAAACAAAACGCGCATTGAAGAAGCATTAAAGTTAAAGTTTGAAGATAGAAATTGCCATAACATAAAGACGACAAAAACCTGTAAGTACAACAAATCTTATCTGAAAATATATAAGTTACATAGAAACAAGTAAAAGGGTAAAAACTTAAGCTTCAAGTTTATCGCCTATGGTCCAAGTAATTTCAGAGGTTCCTCTTTCTTCTCAGTGACATTACGATCTGCTGCAGAAGCTCTCAGAGGAGGCTCAAAGAGCTTGCTTGCGACATCAGGAGGCAATGAGTCTTCACCAGGAAGAACAAGAAGCCCTTTCTCTCTTAGAGAAGAAGGTTCATTGTAGCAGATGCTCCACAGTGAATCCACGAGTTGTCTCTCTTCTTTAACAGTTTCGAGATCTTCTTCTGACATCAAGCTGATTCCTTTGATACGTTCTTCAAGTAGCTGTCTCAGCTTCTCATCGCTTTTATCTATGCTGCTACATTCGCATCCATCATTTTTCTCTCTAGCAAGCTCAAGCAGTCCACGAAGAGCGGCTTCCCTGGTCTCAGAGTCATCACTAGACGCGAGATGCATCATCACTCTCGGAAATCCAAGTCCAGTGGCAATACTGCGGTCTGACTCATCCTCTTGCAGTAGGTATTGCAACAAGTTTAAGGCTTTCCTGGAGAATTTGGAATAAAGTAAAGAAATAAGCATCAATTCAAGAATCTTCCAAGCTTTTAAATCTACAGAGACATAAAGGAGTCAAGAGTATTTGTGTGGTTTACCTTTGAAATCTCACACTATCAGACGCTAAGGCTTCTCTTAGACCAGCATAGCCATTGGCAAGCTTGAAAGCTGTGACTCCGGGCTTGTTATGGCGAATCAAACCTACATGCCATATTGAAAAGGTGTACCTTTAGTATATCATAAACCAAGTAAAATAGAATCACAAAAGGTTTCAATCATCTCGATCTCTACTGTAAAATATCACAAGTTGGCTTACATGATATCGCGCCAAGAGCTTGGGTTCGAGCATGAATATCTGTGTCTGAAGTGAAGTTTGAGAGCAATGACTCCAAACCATTGACTTCCATAACTAACTCCTGGCTTCTAGGATTGTTCTGAACTATTGTGCTTACAACATCAGCAGCTTTTGCCCGAATATTCGCATTAGAGTTTTTAAGGAACCCAAGAAGAGGAACCAAGCCTCCAATAGAATGAAGATCTACACAATAGTAAATTAGCAATTAGCTAACTGTGCCAACCACAACAGAAAAAGGGTAAATAAAAAAACTTGTTCCAAGTAAGAGATAGTTTACCATTAGCCATATCGATAGATTCAACGTGCTCCTGCAACTCCTCCAGCAAATCTACCAGAATAATAAAACTCAATTAGTACCCCAGAAGACAACAAAAGATAAAGGCCTAAACTATGTTTTATGGCCAAAAATATCACCTTGGATATCTTCAGGTGTTACTCCATGTTCCACCAAAACTTGTTCAGGTGTTTGCATAACTAGTGTTATCTCCTTCATGCGCTTGACTATATCTACAGTCTGCGACTGCATAGCCTCCATAAACCATTTTCGATCCTCCTCACTGTCTCATCAGACGAATCAATCAACAAAACAATCCAAACTAAACACCAATCATAAAATAGTCTATGAGTAAATGCTGAATTCGCTTCAGCTTAACAGAGTTTAATGGAGATGTAGACAAGTGATAACGAGAAAAGAAATAGCCTTTTCACCTACATAGCTACAGGAGTCGATAAATGCATCCAACAAAACCCATAAAGTGAACAGATAACACCTATATTACACGTACCCAGATTCGAAAACACTCATAAGATTCATCTCCTCAAGTGAAAGCTCAATCACATTCAGACAGATTTCTATAACTACCAGCATCCCAATTCAATCTTGGACAAAACGAAACCTAAGAAACTAAAAACGTAGTTCGTACCTCAACTGGCGAGTGGGTCGAGTGCCGTCGGCGTGAGAGAGACTCCATTTAAGCAACCCGTCCCAATTGGGTCCGTCTTTCGCCATTGGAGAATGTTTTCACCGTCTTAGAACAGAAGATGGAGAAAGGAATTACCAAAGGAAAAAAATCGAAACTTTATGACCTCCGTCTTTGTAATGATAAGGAAGTAGAGTCGGCTAATCGGTAGTTTGGTTTTATAAAAGACCTGAGATGATTCGCGAAGCTACTACAACATTCTTAAACCTCGTCGACCTCTTGAAGAGAAAAGCAGAAAAGCGAAGACGATGACGCGTCTTCCACTTTATTGAACCTTTATTTAAGATTGAAGCCCAATATGAATTATTTGGGCTTTAATAGACTCAAGCCGGTACTCAAACCGTCCAAATCAAGTTCTCTGAATTTTCCTTTTTAAAACAAAATTACTAGCATTGACAAAATTACCTTTGACTTTGGACTTTGGACTTTGGACTTTGGAGCATTGTGAACGCTACTTCCACTCGAAATATAAACGACCAAGAAATACTATTTTGGAGCTTTGTATAATGGATTAACCAAAAACCGACGTGACGACAAATCACACTCACAACTGAATCTCCTTTCTATTTCTACTAGTCTTCATATGGCGTCTTTTTTTTTTTTTTTTTTTTGTCGTCTTCATATGGCGTCTTTGTTCTCTTCTTTTTCCTGTTTCGTATGTCCCGTCCTGAAATATGTTACTTGACTCTGTTCTGAAACAGAGACAAAGAAGATGAAGCCTGAGGAGCAAGAAAGGGACATATTGTTTCCAACAGATGACGAGGAATGCCAAGTCGATGTCTCTTGCGAAGATGAAGATGAAGATGATGATTCCGGTTCATCTTCATTATCCCAGCACGATTCCGCTCCATGGCCTCGGAGTTATCGGTAATCAAAATCCTCTGTTTTTCAATATAAAAAGAAATAGTGTGAAGGGTTTGCAATAGTATTATCTCCTTTTTTTTTGTGGAAAATTCAGTCAATCTGTGGATATCTTGACCGGAGTTACACCTCCTACAATCAGCTTCATTCATCGGAGAGGTTCTCAGACATCATTCACCAGCTCTGTCGCCTCCTTATTCAAGAGACGACAAAACTCCATTCTAAATTCCTTTGCATCCTCCGCAAGCAAACAACCGTTTCTCTCCGAGAATGACGATGATGACTCAATCAGATCATTCGTTTCATCGCAGCTCAAGTTATCCATCACCGATCTCTCGTACACAGAACCAGATCTCTGCTCGTTTCCTCAATCTGTTCTCAACGGTAAGCCGTAGTATCGGTATTGCTTCTGTCTCAAAAGTCTTTCACACATAACTAATTTAGGACAGGGGCATGAGAATGGTAACTATATAGCACGATAGTCGATAAAGATTAGGCTTTCGGTTCGGCTCACGCTGTTAACATATTATACCATTATTACAAAACTTATTTGAAGCTGTCTCTCAATGTTGAACCTATTATTGAGCAGGAATCAATATCCTATGTGGAGTAGGTCTACTCACAATGCCTTACGCGGTGAAAGAAGGAGGATGGGTTGGTCTTTTCATACTCTTCTTCTTCGGTATCATCACTTGCTACACCGGTATTCTCCTCAAACGATGTCTTGAAAGCTCTCCTGACCTCCATACCTACCCGGACATTGGTCAAGCTGCCTTCGGATTCACTGGCCGCCTCACCATCTCCGTGAGTTATATGTTATTCATTTACATAGACACTTAAAAACATCTCCGAACTAAGAGAAGGGTTCTTGATCTCTTGGTCATTCGCAGATACTTTTGTACATGGAGTTATACGCATGTTGTGTGGAGTATATATCATGATGAGCGATAATTTGTCGAGACTTTTCCCCAACATTTCACTAAACATCGTTGGAGTACCTCTAGATGCTTCTCAGATATTTGCCATATCAGCTACTCTTGTTGTTCTTCCGACAGTTTGGCTCAAAGACCTTAGCTTACTCTCCTATCTCTCAGGTTTCATTATTCTCTATATATAAATAATCATATAGCCTTACCAAATAGCTTGGAGATGTTCGTTCCTTGTTTAATACATGTGTTCTGTTCTCTTAGCCGGAGGAGTCTTCTCTTCAGTCATGATGGCTCTTTGTCTCTTCTGGGTCGGGTCGGTTGATGGAGTTGGGTTTCACCCAGGTGGACAAGCTCTTGATCTCGCTAACTTACCCGTGGCGATTGGGATTTTCGGGTTTGGGTTCAGTGGTCACGCGGTTTTCCCAAACATTTACTCTTCCATGAAAGATCCATCCAAGTTTCCTCTGGTGCTTCTCACTAGGTTAAAACACTCTTTGCTTAACTAAGGTTACTTAGAGTGGACGTAAATAATGTTAGGTTAAAACACTCTTCGTTTCTTCTTTTGCAGTTTTGGTTTCTGCGTATTCTTGTACATAGTCGTAGCGATTTGTGGCTACAGTATGTTTGGTGAGGCCATTCAATCGCAGTTTACACTAAATATGCCACAACAGTTCACGTCATCCAAAATCGCAGTTTGGACAGCGGTGAGATATATATAACTTTCAAACTTGATAGAACATGTTTGTCTCTATCTGTATTAC
This sequence comes from Capsella rubella, assembly GCF_000375325.1. Classification (NCBI taxonomy): domain Eukaryota; kingdom Viridiplantae; phylum Streptophyta; class Magnoliopsida; order Brassicales; family Brassicaceae; genus Capsella; species Capsella rubella. The sequence continues at coordinate 2,901,435 of NW_006238921.1, read as the reverse complement.
TAAAATTTGGTTGTTTCTTTCTCTTTCTCTCGCTTTAGGTAATAACACCAATGACCAAATACGCATTATCTATAACACCGATCGTGCTAAGCTTAGAAGAACTTATGCCGTCGTCAGTGAAGATGAGATCCTACGGAGTATCTATCTTTTTTAGAACGATTTTAGTTCTCTCAACTTTGGTCGTCTCACTTACATTCCCATTCTTTGGTAATGTACCCTAACATCTCTGTGCATGCAACTATGCACAAGAAAAAAACAATATTTATCTTCATTTGTTCTAATATCTTTTGCAGCGGTCATGGGGGCTTTGATGGGATCATTCCTCGCAATGCTTGTGGTAAGTCTCCTATCATCGATTTATATGACAACGATAAAGGAATAATATGTACTTGATAAAGATTAGTTAAACAAAAAGCTACATATTTCATCAGATCTCTAAAATACATTTTCTTAAGAACATATGATAAGACTTTTTTAAAGCTTTGTAGTTGTTATAGGCATTATCAAACATGTTAAAAAGGATTCGTATTTTGTTTTTCTTGTGCAGGCTTTTATCTTTCCCTGTCTTTGTTATCTCAGCATCTTGAAGGGTAGATTGAGTAAGACACAAGTAAGAGACAGATTAATTTGTTTTGTTTTATGCCTTGCCTTAAAGTTGTTATTGTTTCTTTACAAATACAACATGACAATTACATTTTAATTTTTTCTCGTAAATTATTTGCTCTCTTGGCAGATTGGAATATGCGTTTCCATCATCATCTCTGGCATTGTAAGCGGTTGCTGCGGGACTTATTCCGCCATTGGAAGATTAGTAGGAGAATTGAGTTGAATGGTGCTTTTTTTTTTTTTTTAATGCAGTTAGTAAATTAAGTTTTGAAAATTTAACAGAGTAATCGAGTTTGTAAAACGAGACACTGATTTTAATACATTAATAAAGTATGTTTTGACTTGTAATCATCTTTTCCATTGAATGAATTTGTATATCATGAGTATAACTTGTAAGAGATAATCATTAAGTAATTGCAAGCTATGATGCCTTTCATATGAAAACTCCGTCATGCTGATGGTATCCACACAATCTATCTCGAAAGCAGATTATACAAATAGCTTTTCAAGTATACGATTAGCTAATTTATGATTGGTTGAATACCTTGTCATTATAAAAAGGTTTTACAGCATTTCCAACACTTTTTGTTTCAATTTTTACTCAAATTAGCGTAATTTCATTTCATATCAAACTATATTCCGTTTTGAACTCTAAAAATTTAGTAAATAGGAGATCTCTAAAAATAATATAAATGATGAATGATTCTCTCCATAACCTGTCACATGGCATGCCATTAAATAATGTTGAACATATGATAACTTAAACGTCTAATATTTTTTGAAGAATAAATATTATTTTGGTGAGCATATATATCATCAGAAAAATATTATTTATATTTATTTATAACTATTTACGATAAGCACTAATTACGGACGTCTATAGAGCATTTGATCTTGTTATATACTTATATATATACGAGGTAGGGTGTGCAAGAACCACGTTGGAGTTAATTATGTCAATATAAATTATTATATTTGGAAAATAATTTATGTTATACTATATATGGGCATTGTTAAGGAATCGTCATTACATTTGGTATAGGTTATGGACTGTACAAAGATAACACAAACACCAAGTATTCCACATATAAACTATGAATAAGCATTATGGCTAAACAAATTTGTTTTGGTTAAATTATATTCAAAATATGTCAAACAATATATATATTTCTTTTTGATAAAATTCAAAAGTTTTGACAAAGCTATTGCTCAATTCATTGTTATTGGATTTAATGAATACAATTAAAGGTATGTATATTCTTATCCTTTTAATTAATTAAGTACCATTAGGATGTCGTGGTTGGTTTTTTTGTGAGATCACCTCAAAAAATTAGAGTTTGGTCTCATATACTTATGTGTGGCAGCAAGAAAGATGGGTTACATCCACAATCTCACTATCAATAACTATATCAAATCCAACATCTACCAAACTATATACAACTTATGATTAAAAATACACTTTTTTTTAATGATTAGTGTTAACAAAACCAAAATAGCCATTATGAAGTTTGAGAATTTAGGTCATATATGTTGAATACTATGGGTTTCTTAGTGCAAACAGTTTGGTGTGTAAATTTTGTACTAACAAATATAGATGAGCGCATATTAGTAATTTTTTTATATAATTATGATAAATGATGGTATATTTGATGTTATATCATAAAAAACTGTAAACATAAAAAGAAATTTGAGAGAGTGATCAAGTTTTGTGGATATTATATTAGGAGTAATTTTTTTTAATTCAATAGTAAAATTCTGTTTTAATTTGTGAGCTTGTTTTTTCGTTGAAAGAAATAATATCTATAAGAAGAATAACTAAAGAAATAATGCTCATTGTTCTTAGGAAGATAACATGAAGTCTTTTGAAGCCATTATGATAGTTCCAATTAAAATATTGATCATTTACATAACTAGATTAACTAAGAGAAATAGAGTATTACAAAACTAGAACATCGAACAATGCATATCTCTTAAGCTTGAAGTTCTGATCGGTTGAACGGCTAATTAAAAAGCGTCTTAAGAAAGATGTTAATTTAATTTCAAAGATAGTAATAGAAATAGACTAATACTAGTAAATTAGTAATAGAGAGGACTGGAGGGTAAACTTAAAAATGAAGGGGCAAATACGAAACGATAAAATAAAAAAGGAGTCAATGTAAATACATACTAATTAGGTGGGGAGCTTTCGAGTTCGAGAGAGAGAGAGAGAGGCATTAGTTAGAGATATCTCCAAAATCGTCGACAACTTCAGACGTACTCCAACAACAACAACAACAATCGATAAAGCTAAGGGAAAAAAAAGAGAGGTTAATTTAATTTAAAATCCACTCGCCGGAGACGCCGTCGTCTCGACGCCGGTGCTCCAAAATAAATAAAAAATGAAACGGAAAGGTGTCGGATTTTCTCTTCCGGTCACGGTGGTGATGTTGGTGATCGGTTTTATCTACTTTTCCTCGGTTTTCACTTTCATCGATCGGTGGTTCAGCCTCACGTCCTCTCCCGGAGTCGCTAACGCCGCCGCGTTCACCGCTTTGGCTCTGATGTGTGTCTACAACTACTCCATCGCGGTTTTCAGGGATCCGGGTCGGGTTTCACTCAATTACATGCCAGATGTTGAAGATCCGGAGAGTCCTGTTCACGAGATTAAGCGCAAGGTCATCTCTTTCTCTTCCAATTTAGCTCGTTCTCTGTTTCTGAATAGTCAATTCCGAGATTGTTGGTTTGGGAATTTCGATATTGTTGTGATTAGTTTTGATCATTTCAATGTCAGAGAGATTTGCCATTATCTCTGCTTTAGTCCTTTCCCATATTTGCCAAATGCCCTTTTCCGGTTATGGACAAATCTAACAATTCTTTGGATTTTGTCTGTTATTTAATTTCTCAGGATCTGGATAGTCCATGGTGTGTAGTCGTTTTCTGTATATATCAATTCAATGTTTAGGCTAATATAGATTGACTAGAATGGTGTGAGCGTGTTGACCCTCTTTAAGATATTTTGTTGGCTTCCAAGAGAACTTTCAATTTTTCAAATTTGTTCCTTGCTTCTAATTATCTTTGGGATTGCATAAAAAATTCATCTTTTGGCTATATTGAGGTTTTAAGATTCCATATGTAAGCTCATGTTTTGAGGCTTTGGGATTCACTTGCAAATCTGTTCTTAGATCTTTCTTGGAAAGACCACTTATGAAATTTTGCTTCGCTACTTGCTTTGGTTATGTTATTTGCAGGGAGGAGATTTGAGGTACTGTCAAAAGTGTTCACATTTCAAACCTCCGCGAGCTCACCATTGTCGAGTTTGCAAAAGATGTGTGCTTAGAATGGTATGCTCTACTGAACACTTATGTTACTTGCCAAGCTGAACATCTAATCGCCCAAACCCATGTGATATCTTGTTTAACCAGTTTTCTTTGATTTGAAGGACCACCATTGTATTTGGATCAATAACTGTGTAGGACACACTAACTACAAGGTCTTCTTTGTCTTTGTTGTATATGCGATGACTGCATGTGTATACTCCTTGGTACTGTTTCCCAACTTCTGTTAGCTCAATGTGTATGAGCTTAGTATATGAGATTTTTATATATATTCCTTGATTGTTTAGGTTTTGCTTGTGGGAAGCCTTACTGTTGAACCTCAAGATGAAGAGGAGGAGATGGGAAGCTATCTAAGAACTATATATGTAATGATTGCTATTGATGTATTATTTTGAAAACTACCAACAATTGTCATTTTGCTTATAGTTATGTGTTTTTTCAGGTACTTTCAGCTTTTCTACTTATCCCATTGAGCATCGCATTAGGTGTTCTTCTTGGGTGGCACATCTACCTCATTTTACAAAACAAAACGACTATCGAGGTTGTTCTTTTTCCTTTCTCTTGTGTTTTTGGTTTCACTTCTTCAATTGCTAAGTTACGGATCTTTAGCTGAGTTAGGCTTTGTTCCTCTGTTATTCATTTTGCCGAAATTGAGCAGTACCATGAAGGAGTGAGAGCTATGTGGTTAGCAGAGAAAGGTGGGCAAGTCTATAAGCATCCATATGATATCGGCGCATATGAAAACCTAACCTTGGTAATAATCCTTATCTTCTTTGGAGGATCAGTGTCAGTCAAATGTTTATTCTTGATTAAGTTTTAACTGTTTCTTCTTCAGATTTTGGGTCCGAACATACTTTCTTGGCTGTGCCCTACATCGAGGCATATTGGTTCTGGTCTGCGTTTTCGTACAGCTTTTGATTCAGTCCCTGCTTCATCTGAAACAAAATCTTAGACAAGAACAAAACAGATATTCCCTTTATCTCTGGTGAGTTCCATCGAAAAGTCAGCAGATTTTTAACTTCACAGCACGGTGGCTAGGTCGTTTTCAAGCATTTTAGCTGCCCCAGCTTGGAACCAAGACTAACCCATCGGTAGCAGACTCTGCTTGACAAGGTTCTCTATCTTTCATCATTGTTAACTGGATCAAGAGCATCCGTTTGTGAATTATGGTATCAGTTAGGTATCTTCCCCTGTTTTTCTTTGGATTCCCCAAAAAGGAAAAGTAAGTTAGGTTGTGGATACAGAACTCAAAAGCTGATTATGCTTTTTATACATACCACTTAACAGGTGAAAAGACATCATTGTAAGATAATTAAAGGTTTTCATATATATTCTTATTAATCAGACAGTTCTCATTCTCAACATATGTTTTTAACTGTTAATATATATAGAGAATTATAGGTAGTAAGCTCTTTGTTTACATAAGAAATAAGCCAAGAGAGTATTGCAAAGAGTTTTTATGAGTTGTGAGAAGAAGAAGAAGATTATCAAAATTAGAGAGGAATATCTAGCCCTTTCCCAACTTCAACACCAATCAACTGAAGTATTCCTTTGTTCAGAATCTGGAAGAACAAGGAAAAAGGGACATCTCTGTTTAAGTTAGCATGTCTATATATGCAACTTCCACAGCTATTGAAACTCACCAGCTCAACAATGAAGGATCCGATGAGACCAATCATACAAGCTCTGGAGTTCCATATTTCAGCTGTATATGTGAATCCCTGAAACGCTGGCTTGAATTCGGGTTTCCTTTTTGGTACTATCATCTTCCCAACAAAAATTTAACCATACAGAGATTTATGAGAAAAAGGAAAAAAACCACAACAACTTCAGATATGATGATGTGTCGAGAGTGTTTATATTTACCCCTTCAGGGAGTTTTGCGGCGCGAACACGGAGAGACGACGACTGTTTCTGGGAGAACCAGAGAGTTGTTTGGCTCGGACAATTGCTATGAGTAGACAACTTCCAAGGAACTGTTAAGAAAGAGGACGACAATGGCGTCGAGCTCACCATTCTTTTTTTGTCTCAGGCGAAGAAAAAGATGAAGATGAAGTTAATTCTGTGGATGTGCTGTGTCTGAAGATGCTTTTATATGTGCCTGGAGTTCGTTTCCTTTTACATTGCGCCACGTGTCTTATTTTGGTACTAATCTGTAATACAATTTTTTCATATCGTTAGATAAATAAATTGACCATGACATAAAAGCATCTAAGTAAGAACTTTGAGTTCGAATTTTGTATTTAATGGCGGTCGTCGTCTCCGTCCAGCGTCCTTATGCAACACTGTTGATCTCTGAAAACCCTAATCAACTTAAACTTCACCAGATATCCTATAATTCCCACCTCAGATTTCATCATCTTGCTTTAAAAACCAAGCCGCAGGTCCGTTGCTTATCTGCAAAATCGACGCCTTCGAATCCAGAACCTGAATCCCCTCAAGGTCTCTCTTTCTTCTTATCCCAAATTTGGGTCTTTTATTTTTCTTTTGTAACTAATTGGTTGGGTTCAGAATCAGATGGAGAAGAGGAGGACAGTGTGGGAGTCAAAGCAGCTTTGGCAATGCTGAAATTCTATAAGAGTAATCAAAACCACTCCTTTTGCAATTCCTCATCTACTTCTGAAATTTTGATTGTTTATCGCATCGTTGATGGCGTTTTCCGGTGAAATACAGGAGAGATATCGCCGGTGTTACCTAGAAGCTGCCGTTACGTTCCGACTTGTAGCGAATATTCCATGGAAGCTTACAAGAGATATGGAGTTCTCAAAGGCACTGTCCTTACCACTTGGCGACTCTGCCGCTGCAATCCTCTTGGTGGTTCTGGATTCGATCCTCCGAGATGGTTTGGTGAGAATGTGATCAATCCCCAAGAAGAAGGAGAAGAAGAAGATAACTATGAAGATGAGGATCAAAGACAGATTTTTTGAATAAATGTATGAAAAACAATGGAAGTTGTAAACTAATACTAGGGAAAACGACGTAGAAAAAGTTTGTTGTTACTACGAGGGAATAAGAATTACAACATCTGTTTCCAAAAAAGATTTGTTTTGAAGCGCTACATTTTAAGTAGACAGATCTTGGAATTGCCATGGGTTGAACTCGATCGACTTAGGGTCGGTGTTATCTTCAGAGTTATCCGCAGCTGCACGATGTTCTGAGTACTTTCCATTGAATTGGTAAACTTCAAGATCACCCCATGGTGTAGGAGTGACTTCTTCCGTTATATCAAACCATTTTGGAGTAAAGCCTTGGCCTTTCTCTTCACGGGTTCTCTTTTCAGCTCTCTGTCTCTCTTCCATGCTGTATTGCAAAGATGAGCGATATGGATTAGAAAATTCTCAATTTATCCTGTACTGAAATTTGAGATCCTGAAGGTCAAATTTTTGTCACCAAACCTGCTCTTTTCATAGCCGGATTTGGACATGTCGCCCATCTCGAGTGCGTATCTATCAGGGCGTAACCGTGAATCAGACGGCAACAGCTTTTTAGGGGCAGTATCAAAGCTGTTGATCTTGTGAGCAAAGTGTGTGTATTGGTATTTGTCATCCTTTGGAACATCAGCGAGTTTCCATACCTAAGTACAAAATATAGCATCAGAATGTCTCATCAAACTGATATATTTTGCAAAGAGGATTTGAGTCCATGACAGAGAGACATATTGCGAACCTCTTTCAGGTCGGTGCCTGGGAGAGGTTCACCTTCACCGTCACACGGCTGATAACTCATGGACTCGTTCCATTTGCCAGTCATGAGTATCTTAGGCTCCTCAGACGCGTTATAGACATATCCATCCACTTCATATCGACCAGATCTGTTGAGACCATGAAAGCACATGGCTTCAGCTGCGAATGGAATATATTCAACAGGACAATGAGGATGCAGTGAAGGAAATTTACCCGAACCAGCCACATGGTTGAAAGTAAAGCACGACTTTGTCACCAGTGGTCAGGTTTGTCATGACCATTTCCCCAGGCGAATCAACCCATGTTCGTCCAAAGATTAGGTTGTGAACTTTAGTTAGAGGAGGTACCAAGTCAAGAACAACTCCATCTCTTTTAAGTGTCACTCGTGTCCTGCAACATAGATACATGGCATTTAAGGGTTCAGGGTAATGTACAAATGAAGAATCTGAATTGCAGTATATATAGGTTTCGCAAAATTACCTTCCTACCGGGTAAACATCAATGGAATTTCCCAGAAATTTTGTTTTGAGTTTGGAAGTGCAATCATATGTAAAATGCTCATTTTCAGCGTGACCAGCACTCATTGGTGGGTGATGGCTGACCTGAGAACGAAACCATTGGTATCAAGAACCTGGGAAAAATTGGCAACTAGAGAACGTTGACAACTGTTTAAGTTCTAAAAGAAATGGGCCTGACCTGTTCAGAAATGAAGTTAACACCATTGTAATTAGCCATCTCATAAGTCTCACCAAGGATTGGATTGAATGGTTTCCAGGTACGTTGGAAAGCATAATAGACAGATATAGCCCATGATGCTGTTAAAGATCAATTCTTAGAATTTAGTCACACAGGAAAGAAACTACATGAACAGAGACCAATCATAGCAGAAGTCAAGGAGATGTGCTTACATGCATACACCATGCGCATATAAGGGTCCTCGGTTTTGTCTGCCATGTCTAACAGATGCGAGTATTCCATCAACTATCAGAAACAGAGCACATATCATCGGCATCATCGGATAACAACACAACTATGAGTCAGGAGGGAACAAATCATCAAATGTTGTGGTGAGCACAAACCTCTGCCATTTTCTGGAGCATTGTCATTGGTTCAAAAATAATCACAGGAAGGGTCACCATTGATGTAACATCAGATCCTATGTACTTCTGCATCATCTTCCAATAGCCATCACGATCCTGCGAGTGGTGTATATTTCTCAGATGGTTAGACAACAGTTATGAGTTATGAAAATAAGAACAACAAGGGTAAATGAAGAAAGTGTATATACCTCTTGCTTCCATCTTCCTCTGCTGGCTTCCTCCTCTGCATCATCCGTACTTCCTTCGGGATTGATGACTTCAAGCCCCTCATAAGGAACCAAACTGAGAAGTAAATCAAAACACAACGAATCACTCAAAAGAGCTAAACTTTATGCAAAAATCCCAGTACAGAAGTGATACAAAGTTCTCCAGCCGTGTGAATCAAGCTCTAGTCTAACATCAATTCCATATGAGCAGACTTGGCAGAAATAAAACTCTAACGCTATAACAAGATCTGAACATTAACAAGTTGATTAAAAAATATTTCAGAAGAACGGAAAAGAAGAAGAAAAAAGCAAACCAAAAAATTTCCAGTTTTTCAAAATCTAAGATTAAGAATCTAGCTGAGTGGCAGCTCCGGGTTTAAGAGAAGGGATGTCAAAAACCTCACCCATTAACTGATTTGGTCATAACAGATCCCAAATTGGAGATTGAGGAAGCAAGAGAAGCGAAGAAACCACTTCCTCCGCCACCGCCACCGGCTTTTTTAGGATCATTAGGAGCCATCTCTCCGCCGCGGATCCGCCTACACTATGAGCTCCGGCAAAGAAAAAGTCGAGAAAGAGAGTGAGAGAGAGAGAGAGAGAGAGAGAGAGAGAGAGAGAGAGAGAGAGAGAGAGAGAGAGAGAGAGAGAGAGAGAGAGAGGCGTCCGTTGAAATCGAATTGGGTTTGTTTAAGAAGGAAGAAAGCAAAGAGAAGAGATTCGTCAATAATGGAAGACCAGCGATGGAGACGATGCAGAGGATTTAGGATCGTGTGCTGTGCTGGACCCGCTGGTCTTCGTTGGCACTTGTTTTAAATTCGTTTTTAACATTAGCAAAACCGGTTCTTCGATTAATAATCTTAGTTCTTAACCAATCAAATTCAATTTAAAAATAATCCAAACCGACCGGTTCAAATTTATTTGTTGATTTATCTATCGCCTTCTCATAATAAAGGTATTCGTCATTGATGGCGTCACCGATTGCAACCTCCTTCAAATTGAACTCCTGCTCTCTTTGTGGCAGCAGTCATTGAATTCTTTTTGTTTTTATTAGCATGAAACTGAACATAACTCTAGTATAAATGCAGTCTTGACTGTTGGAGTACAATTCTAATTCGCTTATGAGTTTTGCTACCAAACGTACGACCATTAATATACAATTTAGTCTATTTGATAACATATGTTAAGAAGTTGATGAGGAGTAGTGAGCTCTAACGTATATAAACAGTCAAAATGAGTTAGCCGGAAAATATTAATTACTCGAGATTTGGGGCCGAGACTAGCTAGCTACTGTAGTATTATTAATAATGTCAATTACATTGTACCATTAAGTTAAACTTAATTCATTTTCCATTAACAACTATAAAGCAAACATCATATATATATTTCTAATATATATGTTTCTTTGGACGTACGTGTATGTCATTTACAAAGATTGTTGGTGAAATTAACCCAAATTAACAAGGAAACAAATGTCAATACATCAATGATAAGGGTAGCAATAATATGTACACATGCATACCTTTCGATACAAATCTGAGCCACGAATCCATTTTGTAATAGACGGATTCGAGATTTTGATCCATGTACGTTTCAAGGCTTGTTCTCCCTTGATACAATGCAATCGATATATATGTGAGATTTGATCATTCAGAGTTTACGTTTTCTTCTTCTCCACAACACTTTGGCCTAACCGAAGCTCTAGATCCAAGCCTCCAATCTCACCATGATGACTCGAACTCGAACCATCTATGCTAACCTCCGTGACCTTTCCGTTATCACTAGTACCAAACTTGCTTTCTTGAACCCAAAACCCTACTTTCTGATTAGGGCTTTTATCTCTGTCAACATCTTGATCATCACATGTCAAAGCCTTTTCTTGTTGTTGTTCGTTGAGGTCTAGAGAGACAACTTCTGATGAATCACTCTCGGCGACGACCACATCATCATGATCCTTATTATCTTCCATAAGCTTTTGTCTCAGTTTAGCTCTGTCCCTTCTGTGGATGTTCATATGCCCTCCTAGTGCTTGAGCATTTGAGAAGCCTCTTATGCAGAAACTGCATATGTATGATCTTGACTGGTTCAGGGAATCAGCAACGCTTTGGTGAGTACTGTTTCTCGATATGCTGTCCGTACAATCATCTAGGTTCTTAGGGTTTTTGATGTTTTCCATATAATATTTGGAACTTGTTCCGTACGTAGAATACAGAGAAAGATGATCAAAGATTGTGAAAATTTAGCAGAAGGAGAAGGAAGAAGTAAAGAGAAGAGAAGAGTATATTTCACAAAGACATGATTTAGTCAACTCCAGCGCTGCTTTGTTTTTTTTTTTTTTTTGGGACCAAAAAATTAATTAATCAACACTTCTAAAATTATAATTAATCAAAATCTACCACCAAGGGTCCAAGACAAAACAGTGAAAACAACTTAATATGTTATTCATGAATAATTTAGTTGTTTATAATTAAAAATTATTTCCACACATGGAAAAAAACTAAAAAACATTATCGCAACAACCAATACAAAATTAAAAATCTACACAATTTTTCTATATAATTTTCGTTAACATGAAACAAATTTTATATTTTAATTTCTGCTTCAGTTTTCTTAAAGAGAATATTCGTATACGTAAGAATAATTGTAAAATGTGGTTGTTGTAAAAGACCGTATTGTAGCTGGAATATATTACTCTTATACACCATTAACAAAAGAGAAAGAAAAAAAATTACTCTATGATAACCACTTAATTAGTATATATGACAGGAACAGAGATCAGCAGCCTTTCAAGTTTCAACTTTACAAAAAGACACAATTAACTTCAATGCTTAAAAATACATTTAATCATTTCTATTTATTTCAAGAAAATTGACTATTATATTATTGGCTTTTAATCTTTTGCTCTCAGTAATTATTATTTTTAAGGATTTATTAGTTTTGGTTTATTAAAAAACAATAGATACGCAGTTGACAAAAAGGTAGGATCCAACACAGCATTTTGGCGTTTTGTTTTTGTTTTTTGCGCAATTAGTAGTTTGTTGAAACACATCATCAACTTTGTTTTTGTTATTAGCATTATTTTAACATGTGCTTTTCCTGAAATTATCAACACTTATACCAGTATTGGACATCTTTGAGAAGTGAATAAATCTACAAAATCATTAAAATATTCATATTAATATTGACTGGCTCGTTTTAAAGCCAGATCCAGAGTACTTTTGAATGTGTATGTACACCATATTTACTAAAATCTATGTTTTCTTTATTTCTTGTAATGAGTCACCAAACTGAAACTGAATAAACACAGTTAATTAATTTAATTGAATAGTCGAATCAAAATGTCAAATGGCTCAAAACATAAGTCCAAACATATATGTCAAAAGCAATGAACGACCCTTGATGAATAGATAAAACTATGTACTTGTGATCATTCTATATATTCATTATTTTGTAGTATAGATTAGACAAAAAAAATGGTTAGTTAGAGTTACTTGTTTAGGTATAAATAACAAATCATAACTGATTCAAAGATACAAAAGAGTCGTTGCCATTAATTGAAGTATTGAACTTTTCAATAATTTTGTTTTATTAGTATGTATGTTGACGGAAAAAAACGTTAATTAGTATGAAATTATAATTTACAAAGACACCTAGTTATTTAAACTAGTATAGAATGTGCTGGTTATTGCATATATAAATAGCTCAACTTATTCCATATTCTGAGTTGTCCGTGGGTGAAATTGCAGAAAAAAAAAGAGAGTATAATAGTGATGACCTACTTATTAGTGAACAAACAAGTAGCTATAGTAGTAATTTCAGTAAGCCTTAGGGACTTATTAGTAGATGGATTTAAAATAATGTTTACAAGTAAATCTATTGCTGTACTTGTACTTAATTAATATATTGTGCTAGTTTTTGGTCGGCATTTTAATTATATAATTAAACACGGAGAATAGGACCTTCCACTTGTAAATGGGCTCTTTACCATGTCATGTATGATTTTCAATAACTTGTTTCTTTCTTGGTTTTTCCAAAGTCAGAGAACCGTCTGATACACTCGGCCGGTAATACATTTTCTAAATATATATATATACGAATGTATACGTATGACTAAACAACTAAAACCTTCAAAAAAATAAAAGAACAAGCTCTAATTAATTACAACTAAAACTCCTAGTCTTTTTTTTTTGTCGACTCTAAAACTCCTAGTCTTCATAATTGGATTAGACAAAAAGGTTGGTAGTGTATATAAGTAATACATGCATGTGCATGTGCACGTGCGAAGTAAGCATTCTATGTATATATATACTAATACGTTCAGTATGGATATACATCTTGTGTGTGTGATAATATGATAATGATGTTAAATTTAAAAGGAAGAAAAAAATTAACCTCTTGATGATGAAGTCAGATATCGTGTCTCCGTGTGTGTACGTATTGTAAGTGAGGAAGAGGTAATCCGCATCCCGAGGACTAAAAGCTACACTAACACGCGGGCGTAAGCATATTTCTTTGGATTAGTTTAAGCTTTAAACCTCAGGATGCAGATTACCCGATCCTCACCAATACTTATCATCTTCACCTCACGATGCAAGTTCTGGCTTGATCATGGTTTAATGTGTCGTTCTTAATTTCTTCTTCTTGTCTGTATAATTTGGTGAGAAGTCACTAAGGAAATGTGAGAATTTATAATCCCTCGTGAGGCTAAATAGTAATGAGAAGATATGCTTATTCGAAAGGTTTAATGCTATGAGAACATATGCTCTAATGGAAAACAAAATCTTGTTGTTCATGTTTTATTTGTGCATCCGTATGTCTTCTTGGCTATTTTTTCATATATGATATTATGTATCATATTTTGTTCTAGATAATTCCTTAGAGCTATATATATGCGATCTAGATTTTGTACTCTTTAACTTTATTATGGTGTTCTTTAAGAAACAGTTTATATATACATCTATGATCGGAACTCAAATTTATCTTGAGGAGCATGCACTTACAAAGTGATTATGCGTGCGGTGTCCAAATTTGGATACGGAACATAATCTTCATTTTCCTCCTCATATATAACTTTCCAAGAAATCTAAGCAATAATGCTCAAGAAAGAGTTACATGGACATGAATCCATACTAGTATATAGACTTGCAACTATTTTGTACACCTCTATTGTAATTACAAATCGTTTGTTTATGTCAGACGACCAATCTAACAAAACCACAAAATTATATTACAACCACATCAGTCGCAGAGTGTTTTCTGCGTAAGCACTAGGCATATAATAGAGCCTGAAAAGTAAAAGCAGTGAGTGTGAGACATCAAATCATAAGAAGAAAAAGGATTATTTGTTCTCTATGAGCCAATAATGGGAACTTAGGATTATGCTTTTTTAACAGACAAATGATATTCGACTTCTTTTGACTGCCTTTTCTTGCTTATTCTTATTGTGTTCTTGTATGCCAATGAGATCTTCCTTCGGATCATTATTTATTCCCTTCACAATTATTGATTTTTTTTTTATTTCGACGTTACTTCTTCGTATATATATAAAGGGTACGTAAATCATATACATGGGTTAATTAATTAAGTAATTATTTTTCTCATTTGAGATCAACATTAGTTAGCGAGAACAACGTTCTGCACATCTTTAATCACATCCATTATTTACTCTATTATGTAATTATTTTCCTTTATTTTTCGTAATATTTGTTTTTCTCTTACAAACTTTTAGATTTTGTCACATCTACTCGGGATTTTAAGAAAAATAGAATAAAGTTACCTGTCGCCTGTCGGCATCCAAATAAAAATAGTAGGCTAATCATAAGAAAGGGTTATCAGGATAAATTCTGTAACTAATGATCTTTGTCTGCAATTTCTCTTAGGACATGATGAGAAAGATTTGTCTTTGTCGAAATAAAGGAAAAGACAAAAGCTACTAATCAATTACAAAAGCAATATTTGCTTGTTTTGCTCTAATGGGCTCTTCAAAAGGCGACCGCTTTACATTTATGTGATTCTTAATATCTAAACCAAACCAAAACCACATGTCTAATCCGAATTTGGCTCAAGTTTGTCTTCCGAATTTTGATTTGATTAAAAACTATACCGTTGCATGCCTACGTGATGTGTGAAATTTATAATTTTGAAAATTTGTTATAACATTATATAGAAAAGAAGGACTCGGTCTTTCTAGACCACTTTCCAAGGGGAGGGGGGGAGGGGTGGGTTAATTACATCTATACATGAAAATAGCATTCTATGAAGCATTAATATATATATAATATATGAACATATTACATATAGTCCTTCACATACCACCAATACACAAACATTTCCTCTCAAGTCAAGACCCAAGTTGACAAAAAAAAAAAGTCAAGACCCAAGTAAAACTATATATGACTTGTCATAATTGGCATGGGTTAGTAGCAAAGTTTGTAAACTTCAATTATAGACTAAGGCTCATCAGTTCTAACTATCAATCCTACATATTCCCATCTATATGTATTTACATCCGATCCATACAACACATGTTATCACTTATCACTAGTATTAGGATTCGATGAACGTACCAGTTTTTTTTAAAACACCAAAACCACGGAAACTAAAATAAATACAAAACAAAAGAGAAAGCTAGTTCCCGACCACCTTCGTCTTTGCCTAGAGACAAAGAAGTTTCACTTCCTTGTTTAATCAGAACACATCGCAGACAAACTTTACATATAAACACACCATAGATCTCGCTGTCTTTGATTTACTAATATAACAAAATTTACTATTTTTTTAATCTAATTAATAGCTAGAGATCTAGGCATCTAGCTTATATGTTTTTTTATATCAAATTTATTTAGTCTCCTAAATAATCCCTTATCTTCTTCGTTTCAATATCTAAAAAAACATATGTACCTTCAATTTAGCAGAAGACTTTTTTTTTTGCATGAATTGTTAATTTCAATTCTTTTATATTTTTTAATGTAGTTCACGTGTACACCCGTATGATTCCTCCGGCCAACCCGACAGCTCCATCGAAGAAAACATAAATTATAAATTTTTTAATTGAAAAACTTACAAAACAATGTATTTTCTCATTGAAATTCAAAGTGTATGTGTGTATCTCTTACCCGATTTACCCGGAAACCAAACACTCGGAAATTTCCATATGACACCACACGATCTGTCTAGCCTCCCGAGCAACAAAAGAAAATTAGAAAAATTGTGAGATATTAACATTACATTGACCTATAAATAACTCTCCAATATCACAATACACAATCATCTCCAAGAGTTAATCCAAGTAAAGAAAAACAAAAAAAATCGGAGACATTCCTAAACAGAAACCCTACAATGGTTTCGAAGCTTATAGTTGTATGCTGCTTACTAACGTATACTTTGGTCATGGCGGCAGCATTATCAGAAGCTGAGCCTCCGGCAACAAGGAAGATCGGCAGGCACAACTGGTCAGGAGAAGCACCGGAGGTTTCACATTTGGATGAGACTGTACGGCACGAACACCACCATTCCACGGTGGACAAATCGGTCGCCGGCGGTGGAGTTATACTCGGGGGTTTAGCGACTACGTTTCTTGTGGCGGTGTTTTGTTATATAAGGGCTACGAGGAAACCGAAGCCCATTTACGATGAGAAGGAGACTGAGACACCTAAAGTTTTAGTTTAGTTTCTCTTTTTGTTAATGTTTATGTACATTTTTTTTTTCCGTTAATTTACCTTTTTAATGTAAATTTGTCTTTTTCTTCGTAAGTAGTGATATAAACTGAGATTTCATTCTCATCATATTTGTCTTTATCTATTATTTTTATTTTTTTTACAAGCTAAAATTTATCACTGAATTGCTAATACTAACTAAACAAAATAATTCATGTGATAACCAGTTAACATTTTTTGAAAGAAACAAAACAAAACAAAACAAAAGATCATCTCGAACCTTGATTTTTAGTAAAAGAAAAAATCTAAACTCTCAGTATCTACTTCAAAATAATTGTTGTCCAACTACAGTAGTTATATTTGTTGAGAAAACTAAAATTATCAATGGAAGCACGATCATACAAAAAATTAAATCGAAGCTCATATAACATGGAAAGAAACACAATGTTATTTAACTAAACAATTAAACAGAGGCCAACTTCGGTTATAATTAATAGCCCAATAGGACTTCGGGTTTAATATCAGCCTAATCAAATTGCGTAATGCGTATCCTCTAAGATTAGTTTAAGGCTTTGAGGCTTCACATGGATTTTCTAAGCTAAACATGTTATACGATTCAATATTGCTTTTGGGCGTAGAGATAATGGCCCGTTTACCACACTTGTTAACGTAATTGCTTACGTAATCAGTCAATCTCCGAGAAACAAACGAATCAGAAATTAAAGTATTATTATGATCCAAAACAAAACTTGGCATGGAAGTATTTGAATCCGTCAACGGTATCAATGATGTTATCTTGTCAAGGTTACACAGCATATACAATACACGCTCAACCACTACCCTCCATTAAAATCAAGAACTTGACCAACTATATAATATATATTTTACTATTATATTTTCTCATGAACCAACTTTTCTTAATACATTATACATGCGTTTAACCAAGTCCAAAGTGACTATATATAACTGCTCGCCAGCATTGCTCAAGAAAACACATACACACAGACACAGAGAACAGAAAACCAAACAGGTTTAACCGGAAAGATGAATCAAGAAGAGCAAGTACAGGTTTTGGGGTTATGGGGAAGTCCTTTTAGCAAAAGAGTAGAGATGGTCCTTCAACTTAAGGGCATACCTTATGAGTACATTGAAGAAGATGTTTATGGTAATAAAAGCCCTATGCTTCTCAAGTACAACCCTATCCATAAGAAAGTCCCTGTCCTCGTCCACAATGGCAGATCGATAGCTGAATCTCTGGTGATCGTCGAATACATCGAAGATACGTGGAAGACAGGTCCCACGATATTGCCTCAAGATCCTTATGAGCGTGCCATGGCCCGTTTTTGGGCTAAGTATGTGGATGAAAAGGTACACATATATATATATGTTATATGTTGATCTTAATACTACATATTATGTTATATACAGAGGTGTGAGATTTTTATATATACAATGAAACTTGAATTGAATAGCAAAGTATTCACGTAAATATCAAGAATCAAGATACATATGTGTCTTAATTAATGAGAATTGTGTACAAGATTAAATTATATAACTGGTATTGATGGTTTCTTTGTGGTTCAAGGTAATGGTAGCAATGGGGAAGGCTTTTTGGGGACCTGAGAGCGAAAGAGAAAAAGAAAGGAAAGAGGCTTATGAGGGTTTGATAAGTCTAGAAAAAGAGATCGGAGACAAACGTTTTTTCGGAGGAGAGACAATTGGAATAGTCGATATAGCGGCTGACTTCATAGGGTATTGGCTAGGGATCGTCCAAGAAGTTTCAGGAGTCACGATCATGACCGCAGAGGAGTTTCCAAACCTTAAACGTTGGTCGGAAGATTTCGTAGGCAATAATATCATTAAGGAAGTCTTGCCGCCTAAGCAGAAGCTCGCCGCTCTTTTCAAGACCCCGTTTAGAAGTGCTGCTACATCTGGTTAATAAGAGAGCCTCTTTCTTAGTATATTTGTTTTCTATAATTAATGATTATCTTCTTAATAATGAAAACATACTTACGCCTGAGTTCGAGTTATTCACTCCATAACTAAGTCCGTTTTACTTGGGCTACTTTAAATAATGGGCTTCAGTCCATGTAATTGATTTGTTGTAGTAGGCTTGCTAATTTAAGAGTGTTACATTTAAATTGGAGTGTTCCAAACGTAGTGGCTAAACCGTAAGATTAATTCCCCACGTTCAGATTTCCATTTTTTAAAAGGTCCAATTACGTCTAAACGAAGCTGACTCAAAAGTGGTGAAAAAAAACAAATCAAGACGTTGAATATCGAATGGTTGATGATAATATATTTACTATTGGCGATTATATCGGATCTGTGACTACTGACGACCTAACAATTTTAGTCTTACTAGTAAAAGATTAATAAGAGTTATGGCTACTTGCCAGTTCGCAGTGCCAGACTCAATCATACTAAATAAACTTAATCCTTATATTTATTATACATATGTAGTGGACATTTAATGATAGAAGGAGCCATTAATGTAACGCATTAACCATCATCTTGCCTATTAATACTCGGAAAATTGGATCTATACTATGCACCAATTGCAAGTTTAGATAAGCATCAACACTCAAAAGATATTTGAGGTTCATAGTAGAAGAATATAAACATTTAAATAGAGATGATATTTTAAATTAATCTCGTCATCTATTATTATGTTATATATCAATAACTTTAACGCAAACAATCCAATTTTTTCATTACCAATATAGGACGCACGATTGGGACTAGCTAACTCATATTGTCCTTTCCTAATAGATTACAAATTATAAACTGAATTACTTATTAAATTTGCCTCTACAGTATTTACTTCTCTAATCCTAATTAACGATGACGGATTCTCATTTCTCCTCTTCAAACTCCGTTTATTCTTCTTCTTTTCTTTTACAAATAGGTCTTTTTATATATTATTATCCAATGTAAAAATTATCGATCCAAACTAGAAAAGTTTATCGAAAATCCACCATCCTTCATTCATTTTATATCAACCAAA
Source organism: Capsella rubella (assembly GCF_000375325.1). NCBI lineage: Eukaryota > Viridiplantae > Streptophyta > Magnoliopsida > Brassicales > Brassicaceae > Capsella > Capsella rubella. The sequence continues at coordinate 2,881,867 of NW_006238921.1, read as the reverse complement.
ACTATTATATATTCAAATTATGTGTTACGTACTCTTATTATAACTTGCTTACGAATATAAAATTTAAGAATATGTATTTAGTATTCTTAAACATGGAGCAATTAGACAATTATTGATAATCATATTTTACCACGTGGAAACTTCAATATTACTGTTTAATTGTTGTTTTTTTTTTCTTTATATTATGGGGAAATTATAGATTGAAGCCGAACTATTGTTGCATTTAAAATAATTGCTCGTTAAACACGAGATATATTATTAAATGTTTTAAATTTGAAAACAAATAAAACGACGGTCTTTTGCCAAAATAAAAGAGGACACAAAAAAACTACTATTTTATGTATAGTGTGAGTTAAAAGAATAAAAAATCGGCCTCATTCTATGCAGGTGCAACCATACTCCATGTGAGCTAATAATACTAAACGATCTCAAGGGCAAGTACTCTATATTATACCATATAGTTATTGTAATGTATGGAAGCTTCATTTTTTTCGAGCAACACAACGACTTTTTATCGAAAAGTCACTTTTTATTATTTTAATATGTACTCGTTGGACACGCGGAATATTTATATGTTGTAAATTAATTTTGAGAAAAAAGGAAAACTAATAATGCAACGATATAGATCATGCAATGAATCATCCTATTAAAAATAGATACAGTATAATAGTAGTTTAGACAAATATATAAAATAATATAACATATTGTGTTATAATTAACGTCAATAACCATGTACGTAGTAATCAATATTGGAATCGAAAACACGATCTTGATCTATCAAAATAGAATATTAAAATGATAAACGATGCCTGGTTGGCATATTAAAAAAACACACACGAAATTTTAATAAGTGAATTGGAAAATCGCTATATAAAGAAAGCCTTTGAGATGTAAAAGAACCATATCAGTAGTACTACTAAACTTCCTCTGCTCATAAACAAGAAAAATACAGAAAATGGCTTTGCAAAAGTTTCCTCTCTTGGGGCTGCTTTTGCTCATAGTTATCGTCGGGTCTCCTGCAAATGCCGACGGTCCTGTCTGTCCGCCATCGAGCAAACTAAGCCGAGGAAGTTTCCCTCAAGGTTTTCTATTTGGCACGGCTACTGCGGCTTATCAGGTTCAGTTTAAAAGTCATTCATATATACCAGATCAGTAGCATATATATATATATATGTGTTTTATATATCATTTGCTAAACCCGTCAGCTATTTTTGTTTATTGTCATTAGGTTGAAGGTGCAATTAACGAAACTTGTCGTGGACCTGCCTTATGGGATATCTACTGTAGGAGATATCCAGGTACATCTACTTTTTTTCTTACTAGCTAACTCTCAAGTACTCTTAGCTAAACTTTAGAATATTTTTGATTTAACAAAATTTAAATTGCAGCAAGATGTAATAACGATAACGGCGATGTAGCAGTTGACTTCTTCCATCGTTATAAGGTACATATATATTAATATGAAACATTATTTATCACTTATATAATATACTGATTAATTAGTCCATTTTAATTATACTAGATGCATGTTGAAATATTAATTGTCTCCTCTGCAAAAAAATGTTTGTAGGAAGATATTCAGCTCATGAAGAGTCTCAACACAGACGCCTTCAGAATGTCCATCGCATGGTCAAGAATATTTCCTCGTGAGTATACATATCAAAATTAATTTGGTGTGTTTAAAGTGTATATGAATGTTGAAATACTAATGAAACAAAACAATGCTTTTTTTTTTAATTAATCAGATGGGAGAAAGGAGAAGGGAGTGAGCCAAGCTGGTGTGCAATTCTACCATGACCTCATCGACGAGCTCATCAAAAATGGTTATACATATTTTTAAAGAATATATATGTTACATATATAAATTAATTAACAAATTAAAAAAACTCTATACCTACCACACTCTTATCTTCCTCTAAAAAAATATATTTATATTTGATAATGTGATTAGGTATCGTTCCATTCGTGACTGTTTTCCACTGGGACACTCCACAAGATCTAGAAGACGAATATGGCGGCTTTTTGAGCCAAAACATTGTGTACGTTTTCGTAACAAGAACTAATTAAAGCTTAACTTATGAGACAGTACTCTCCACGTGATTTTTATATTTTTTAGTTTTATTTTTGGGGAAAATACAGGAAAGATTTCAGGGAATACGCAGAGTTCGTTTTCCAAGAATACGGTGGGAAAGTGAAGCATTGGATCACATTCAACGAGCCATGGGTCTTCTCTCACGCCGGGTATGACGTAGGAAAGAAGGCACCAGGACGTTGTTCTCCTTACGTCAATCCTTTATGCCAAGACGGACGATCAGGTTTTGAGGCTTATCAAGTCAGTCACAACCTCTTACTCTCTCACGCTGAAGCCGTTGAAGTTTTACGAAAGTGTGAAAAGGTACCTACACATATATATATCATTATAATTCATTTATCGTCATTTTTTCAGATCTTAATTCTCATATTTAATTATGTTTTATGGCTATATAGTGTAAAGGATCTAAGGTAGGAATCGCCCATAGTCCGGCTTGGTTCGAGCCACATGACTTTGAAGATGCACAAGACGGTGCGTCTATCGACCGTGCACTTGACTTTATGCTCGGATGGCATTTGGACACAACTACCTTCGGAGATTATCCACAGATTATGAAAGACATTGTTGGCCATAGGTTGCCTAAATTTACCACTGAGCAGAAGAAAAAATTGAAGGATTCTACCGATTTCGTTGGACTCAACTACTATACTTCAGCTTTTTCAAACCATTTGGAGAAGCCTGATTACACCAAACCAAGATGGTTGCAAGATTCTCTTGTTCAATGGGAAAGTAAGTTTTTGTTTTTTCCCTTACTAATTATGCCAAAAAGTCACAGCAGCAGGTTGGAACGTATATATAGAGAACCTTATAATTATTACTAATTAAAATATATTATCTTCATCTGTGCAGCCAAGAATGTACAAAACTACACCATTGGTAGCAGGGTATGCGTTTGATTAAGACTGATCCCACTTTGAAATTGTTTCACCAACTAAATATTATATCATATTGTCGTCTAATTAAAATAACATTGTCACCATTGTACTATTTCAGCCTTTCACCGCTGCACTAAACGTTTACTCTAGAGGATTTAGAAGTCTTTTGAAGTACATCAAAGATAAATACGCAAACCCGGAAATTATGATCATGGAAAATGGTAACTACATATTCTACTTTTACTTTTAACTCTGATCTATCATGTGCTGATTATATCTTAGGATAAATATCAAATATACATGTTGTTTTTCTTAGGATATGGAGAAGAACTTGGGGCCACAGACTCGGTTGCAGTTGGTACTGCTGATCACAATAGAAAATATTATCTTCAGAGGCATCTTTTGAGTATGCAAGAGGCTATTTGGTAAGTCGTATTTCTTTTTAAAGTATATCATAGACTAACAATTGTACATATGGAAGAATCTGATGAAGCATTTGTGTAACATATGCAGCATCGACAAGGTGAACGTCACCGGATACTTTGTATGGTCGTTGTTGGATAACTTCGAGTGGCAAGATGGTTACAAAAACAGATTCGGACTCTACTACATTGATTTCAAAAATAACCTCACGCGTCATGAGAAAGAATCGGGCAAGTATTACAGAGAATTTCTCAGTCAAGGAGTTCGTCCCTCTGCGATCAAGAAGGATGAGCTTTGAGCTGTATTTTGAGGATTTGATTCATGCTTCAATATTTCTATCTATGTTTGAGTATGTGATCGACCAATATTCATGAGGTCTTGGTCAGAATAAAAGTGTTCCTTCTTCGTTTTATTTATTTCTCGATCTTTAGCTGATTTGACAAAACCAAAAAGCCTTTGGTTATAATAAAATGACCCTTTTTAGAAGTTGCTATGTGAAGTTAATACATTCACCTTCAAAACATACGAAACAACTGCATTGCATGTATTATCTAAAGCAAACAAAACATTCGTAATTTACAACAGGAGTATTTTGAACGAAGTACAAGCTAAAACTCATTGATCCGATAAAAGAACAGATCGGAATATCTACACATTCATCGCCAAAATGATCAGTTTTCGTTATAGAGCCCTTCACCAGCCCTAAAACAACCACCAAGATATCCCAGTGCAATCCCAGTAACGCATTTTGAAGTTGTGTAACGTTGCTTTGGTTTATCGATCAAATATCAACAGGAGAAGCATGGTGAATGCAAATAAACCATTGTCCATCAATCCGTTCAAACACATTCGACACAAACTGAGCTCCCCAACTACTACTCCCCTTTGTCTTCACAAACTCCATACACGTTACATAACCTATTTCGCCTCGGACATGAGCCTCAACATCTTTCAGCTCGATCTGTAACGGAAACTCATAGTTCATCCACACAAACTCCCAGCTTTCCATTATATAATCATACCCAGTTATGCCTTTGGCTCCTGGATGGACACAGCACGGGTTTCCAGTTTTTGACCACAGCGATTGCATCGCAGCTAAGTCCCCGTTTCTGAAAGATTGGTAGAACCTAGAATTAGCTGACAAAACAGAGGCTTTGTTATCTTCTTGAAGGTCTTTTAGTTTGTCCCGTATTTTAGCTGCTTCCACGTAGTTTTCTTCCTGGATCGCAATCTCGAGATCTTGCTTCAACGTGTTCTCATCCACTGATATGCTCTCAACATCTGCAGTTTGGTTATTGTCCTCACGTTTGACTCGACAAGGCCTAAGACGAGAGCCTGCTTCAAATGTCAAAAGTAACATTAAAGAAAACCAAGACTAACGAAACGGGCCTCATCTAAAACTAGTTCTTCTACTAATTAAGATGCTCGAACTAAAATCACTAAGACCACAGAGACTGTAAGAGTAAAACGCACACGGTTCATTGTTCTGCAGCTTGAGATGACCCAACCCAAATGTATTGCTGGCAGAAACCATGTTGCAATAAATGGGTTTAGATTTAGGCAAGTGAAGCAGCCTCGTCGAACCACCAAACAGAGATGTGACATCTACTGTGCTTGAAACCTATCAGGGAGCAAAAGATTTAAGGCCAGATTAGAACAGCAATAGATTCATCAAATTTGCTGGGTAACAACAAAAAGTTTCGATCTTGAAGAAGACGCTGCCTCTCAGAGTTGCTTTCTAATTGTAAACAAGCTATAAATATTGACCGCATCGATCGAATTTCATCTAGGGCTTAATCTTAGTACAAGACCTAATCTGTAATAATCCTCACACAATACAAGATTAGAATTCTCGCCATGAACAACAAACCATCCAATCTCAATGGGTTCTTCTTGGATTACATATGATAAATATAGATTGGAGTTTCAGATATCAAAGGGAAAATCATAGGTAAATGTCTTTAAAGAAGAGAGATAATAGCTTACTTTGCATAAAAATCCAGTCCCATGAAGCGCCATGGTTAACAAGGTATCGAAAAATTCAAAGAGCTTTCCCGGAAAATATTGGCGATCAGTGGTTTCGAGTTGTTTGATGAAATCAATCAATCAACGAAAAAGATAGCTCAAACTCAAAGAGACTGTTCATCCAGACTCCAAGATCAAATTAATGGGCCTAGCATTAAGGCCCATATTTCAATTTAAATGGTCCGTTAGGCGTAATCTAACTTATATTTTAGGCCTATACATTTTATTTTTAATAAGAAGATATGGATTTAAAATATTTAATTAGTCACCTAAACGAGCGTCCCATTACACCACACTCGAGTTTCTAGAGTGTTTTTATTTGCCAGTAATGATGATCAAATTTACGAAAACGATTTGATTACGATAGATTACTTGCACTTTTTTATAAAAAATTGTGGATGAATTGTGAAAAAAATAAAGATAAGTGTGGTATATTGCCAAAAATCTTTTAATGAGAAAATTTTATGGTTAAATGTAAAACTCAAAAACTGAAATGTACTTTGAAGATGAAGCCTTGAACATAGAGATTTCGAATTTAGCCTAAAACAAAGACGAAATTCAGCAAATTTCTATAATTTTTTTTGTTTGTAATGTTATGTGCTCACAATTTAAGAACGAGGAATTTAAATGGAACAAGCAAACAAATTAAATAATATAATTCTACGTTGATTTTTTCAGAAAAAAAATATTATAGATTATATTGTTCATCAACTATTTAATTATGATATATAAAAATATTCGATTTGTTTCTTTAAAAATAGATATTAATTTCTTTCCGGGAGGCGGGAGTTTAATAACCAAAGCACTTGAAAGTTTTCCTCCACCGGAGAAACTGTTATCGTCTACCTTCTCCATCGCCGGCGATGGGCTGCGTTTGTTTCCGACCTTGGCGTCGATCGCCATCTCCGTCGATTACTTCTACCGTCATCGACGAATTAGGTAAAAAATTCCGACGAAATCTCCAGACACTCCTCTTTTGCGATAAATTCTGATAGAAGACGATGGATCGAGAACTAACCTAATAGTTTGGCTGCAGATAAAAGCGAAGAAGATGAGGGAAGTACTTGTCCCAGTTTCCGGGAATTTAGCTTGGAACTGTTGAGAGTCGCTACTGACGGATTCTCCGCCGGCAACATCGTGTCGGAGCACAACGAGAAGGTTCCTAATATCGTCTACAAAGGGAGGCTCAACGACGGCACATTGATCGCCGTCAAGCGGTTTCAGAGACTTTCATGGCCTGATTCTTTCGAATTCATCGTTCGTCTTTTACCCATTTTCTTAACTTACTCATTCATTGTGATGGTTGGAATCAAAATTAGGTTTTTTTTGAGTCTGAATTAAATTTCTAGATTCTTCTTTGTTTGGTTTTGCTTAAGATTTGACTCGTGATTTTAAGCTTAGAGCCCTTTTTTTATTTTTGCCGATTGTTCATCGTCTTTGACTTTGATTGGTTATTATTACCGAAATACTTCTCTTTAATGTGACAATGTTCTTAATTCTGATCTGTTTCAGAGGCAAATTTCATATCCTTTTTTTTGTGTTTGTAAAGATTCAAATTAGGTTCTGAACTTGATCTGTTGCAGAGGCACATTTCTTAAATGTGGCAGTTTGTTTTTCAGGAGGAAGCACAAGCTGTGGGGAGGTGTAGGAGTGAGCATATGGCCAATTTGATAGGTTGTTGCTCAGAAGGTCACGAGAGGCTGCTCGTTGCTGAGTACATGCCTAATGGCACACTTGCAAAGCATCTCTTCCACTGTGAGACTCAACTTATTAAGTTTTGATTAACTCCCATGTGCCTTTGATATCTTTTGCCTTAACTATACCATTGAGTTTCATTATTGCCAATAAATTGTTTGACTGTGAAATTAATTCAGGGGAGAAACGACCAATGAAATGGGAGATGAGGCTGAGAGTTGCGTTACATACTGCAATAGCCTTGGAGTACTGTAATGATAGGGGAATAGACTTGTACCATGATCTTAACACCTACAGAATATTGTTTGATAAGGTTAAAAATTTCGGCAGTTTGATAACCATTATCATAAGTTTCATATAGAGAATAATCATTTTCATAAGTTTCTTACAAAGTATTTAACAGGTTGGGAATCCCAGGCTGTCTTGCTTCGGTCTAATGAAGTGTAGCCGAGAGGGGAAGAGTTATAGCACCAACTTGGCATTTGCTCCTCCTGAATATTTGCGTCTAGGTATGTGTTTTCTACTGAATTTTATGATTACATCCAACCACTCTTCTCAAGAAAAAGCACTAAACTATCATCTGAAACACTTGTAACTTTTAAACTTTGCTAGGTACTGTGATACCAGAGAGTGTCACTTTTAGCTTTGGGACCTTACTACTGGATCTTATGAGCGGCAAACATATTCCACCGAACCATGTAACTTTCTTCTCGCAAAGCACAATGTCTGTTGGTCCTCAAGGTGTCAAATGTCAATAGCTATAAATGATAGGTTCTTGTTAAGGAGACTGAAATTAGTTGCATCCTGAGGCATGATTTATATTTTATATAAATATATCTTGAGAACTTTCATTAGTTTTAGCTTATCTGGAAATGTCACTCCAGGCACTTGATCTGTTCCGTGGCAAAAACTATCTGGTGTTAATGGATTCAGCTCTGGATGATCAATTCTCTGATGAGGATAGAACAGAACTAATACATTTAGCTTCCCGCTGTTTGCGGCCTGAACCAGACGAGAGGCCAAGCATAAAATTTCTCTTGTCGGCTCTTTCAAGGCTTGAGAAACGAGCTGAGTCTTGGCCAAACGTCAAAGGAGAAAACATCCCTGTAAGTCATGACTCCACTAATTCTTCCAAGGTTTCGGGTTTTGCAATCTTTTCTTATGTAATCATGGAGTTTAATAATGACAGAGTCAATCATACACTAAACCTGAAACAAAGCAACCATTGCGCTTGACCCCTTTTGGAGAAGCATGCTGGAGAGTGGATCTAAGTGGCATACATGAACTACTCGAGAAAGTCGGGTATGGAGAGGATGATGTGGTGGTCACAAACGAGGTATATATGTTTGTGATAAACATAAAATCTCTTGATACAGCTCAATATCTCATTATGGGTCCAAAACAAAATTGCAGTTCTCATTTCAAATGTGGACGGGTCAAATGCAAGAGAATATGGATTACAAGAAGCATGGGGATGCCGCATTTCGTGCTAAGGATTTTGAAACCGCAATCGAATTCTACACAGAGGTATCATTTTGAATCATCAAGATCCTATCTTCCTTTACCAGCAAAGATACATTATTCCTAACAATATGAATTTCTTCTTATAAACAGTTCATGAGCGGAGCACCAGTGGTATCACCAACAGTATTAGCCAGACGGTGTCTATGTTACCTAATGAACGATATGTTCCGTGAGGCTCTAAGTGACGCTATGCAAGCTCAAGTCACATCACCAGAGTTTTCAATCGCTCTCTACTTACAAGTGGCTTGTCTCTTAAAGCTTGGGATGGAACCTGAAGCTAAAGAAGCTCTTAGACATGGCTCCTCTCTCGAAGCTTTTTAGAGTTACAGCAACAACAAGAACAAACAAACAAAAGAACTGTACAGCTTCTTTCTCTGCATACGTATAGATATACGTGTATTAGAAATGTGAATACACACATAGCACATATACATGTTTGCTTCTTTGACTTGGTTTGACAGAACCTTGCTGTACCATCAGATTTTTGTGTGCTAAAACCGAATTTTCTTGCTGTATTTCCTTGCTCTTAACTGGATTGTGGATTTTGTTTATTACACGTTCACACTAATTGGCAGTGTTATGAGATCATCATTGTGGGCTTGTTAAGACATGTTACAAACCATATCATTGTATATCGCAATCGCCATCATACAAGTCATAAGGAAGTTGAAAGACGCTATGGCCTCTACTCAATTTCAGAACTATAGAAACTATCTCTACTCAATTACATCACAACTTCGATTACAAGCAAGACTCAAGCTCTCCGAGATCAAGAGATAAAACAAATCAAATACCAAAAAAAAAAAGGGTCAGGAAATCCAAAAAAAAAAAAAAACTCAAGAGACTGGTTTTGTTCTGCTATTTGTTTATGTGGACAAGACATTGGTTATGTTCTTCCCCTGTTCAGAGACAAGATAGTGATCTCGATGACCCCTTGAGCCTTGTGGCCTTAACCGGACAGCTGCTTCTTCCATCGCCCTCACGCTGCTACTCTCTAAACCGCTTCTCAGCCAAGCAAGGCTGCTTATATCCGTTGTTATAGCAGCTAGTTCGTAACTTGGAAACGTTGGTGGGTCTAAGTAATCCACAAATTCTGGACCCAACAATGAGTCTTGCTGAATAATGCCAACGGGATTGTTTGTGCAACAACCACCTCCACATGTCTGAGGCACACACAGTTCGCTGTAAACTCCTTCAAGCACTCTTAACATTGCAGCGTCTTGTTTAGATGATTGGAACTGGTTTTGGTCTTGTATATGTGGGGAGGGGGATCCTTCCATGTGATTGTAGGCATTAAAAGAACTGATCTGAGCTACCGGACGGAAAAGCGTAGGAGGATCATTCACGTCTTGCTTAGAAATACCTTGATGGAAAAGCGTTGGAGGATCATTACCGTCTTGCTTAGAAATACCTTCTCCATTTGTTTTCTCAACGCATTGCTCTTCACAGATTTCCATGGACGTGGCCTCTTTGCCTTCTGGAGATACAACTGGAGTAGTTACCTGACCACCGCCCCCTGAGGATAAAGTTTCTTCTGACGAGGCTACTCCAAATCCAGGATTTTCCACGACTAAGCCTGCAGTTCCCATATTCTTTGCCTTTTCAAGATCCATAAATCGACGTCTTAGAGTGGAGTTCCAATGGTTCTTAATAGCGTTATCTGTTCTACCAGGAAGGATTTTTGCAATAGCAGCCCATTTGTTTCCATGGATGGCATGTGCTGTGATGATAGCCTGGTCTTCTACCTCTTCATAAACCAACAAACAAAAAGATACAAACAAGGGACTGATTAAATGATATAGAAACAAAGATTAAAGTTGATACGAAAAGATCATATTAACTCGAGAACAATTAACTAGTAATACCTACTCCCTTGGGAGCTAGTACCACGCAGCGCCAAATACAAACAAAAAATTTACAGCTAAACGAAGTAACAATGTCAAATAAACCGTAATTAGAACAGCTACTCCATCCTAACTTTGCCGTTCATTTGGGGTTCAAAGTAGAAGTTCACGACCCATTAAAAAAAAAAAATTACAAACCCTGAAGAAGCACATAATCTAAAGATGATTTCTTTTCTAATATTTCAATTTAGATTGAATCTCCCTACTGATTTCGCTGGGAAGATCACAATTCAATGCCATTTCACAATCATACAAGCAGCCACAGGGATGATCCAATAGTTAGTTTCACGACAGAATAAAACAGCAAAAATATGATGGAACCAAAGACAAGAACCCTAGATTCCTCAATTCAAGCTCAACACAGATCAATTAAACAAAATCAGAAAGATAAGAAGAAGATCAGAGGAACAATCCGATCGAAAAATAAAATCCCCAATTAAAATCAAAAACAGGGAAATGGATAAATACCAGTAAAGGAGTTGCGTATAACAGTTGGATCGAGCTGATTACACCAACGAAGACGACAAGACTTGCCTGAACGACCAGGAATACTCCGTGCGATCAGACTCCAATTCCTGGCTCCATGAGTATCAACGAGTTTACTCAACACAACATCTTCCTCTGGTGACCACGGCCCTTTTACTCGATCTTTTCCTCCTCTCCCACTCGTCCCTGCCGCACCATCGTCATCGCCATCTCCTCCGCCAATTCCCACCTCTGTCGTCGATTCTTCCACCTCCCTTAACCCCGTCGTCTCCGATCGTCTCGCAATCTCTCCCTCCATACGCTTCCCTTGTCTCTCTCACCTACCGGACTTAACTGTAAAGCGTTTGGGTCTCGTTGGGGTCGCGTGAGCACACGCTCTATCTCTCTCTCAGCTTAGATTCGTAGGGCTTGTGTTTCGGGGGATCTTTTTGTTCCTTTTAATTACCTTTTCACCCTTTTAATTGGCATTTACCACGTTACCCTCATTAGTAATCCTCTGACTTCTATTCTGGTCAAGCATCTACGAGGGAGATTTAGGTAAATTCATTAAAACGGAAGATCTATGGGAGGTTGATGACTTTCACTGGCTTATGGCGGGAAATTTTTCATTAGCGGTGGACTAAGTACTTTTTATTGGGCCTATTTAAGCCCATTATTCTCTAAATTAGGCCTCCCCGCGTAGCTCATTCGATGGTTTTCATTGTAGACTAATGGTTTGGAGATGGAATTTCCGGGAATATACATGGGTAATGCGTGTTTTGATTTTCCTTTCATATTTTGTGTTATACGATCTATAATTTATAAGTACTAGTTGTAATCTGGTGTGTTATCAGATGTAAATGATTCTCTCTATTGGATTTTCAAAAGGATTTGATTGACACTAGATGTTAATAAAATTTGCAAGTCTTTTCTACTTATATAAACAAATGCAAGATATGAAAGTAGACCTCATTGTTTTAAAAAATAATTTTAATTTATTATTTTAAAATGCAAATGTTTGATCTTAAATATATGAAAATTATATTGTAGAGAGGTCACCTCTAAATAGGTTTTTCTAGCAAAGTCAAGTCACAAAACAATAAACATTCGATTTGGCCAACTATATTTTGAAATTTCATAAGAAGGTATTCAAGATCAAGGCTAGGAGTTGATCGTGTTAACCAAGGCTTTGAAATTGTGTTAATATAACTTGAAAAGTCAATGGTAATCCATTCGCGTATCAAAACGATGAGATGGCGATCGAAAGCTAATAAAGAAAGAGCTTCAGACCAATGCTTGAACATACAAGAAACAGTCAGATTATTATTACACGAGAGCGACCTTTGCCTGACAACAAATCTTTAGATCAGCTCATGGCTGCTATAGTTTAAAAAAAAAAAAAAAAACGGGGTTTCAAAAATATGGCGAGAACGGCCGTTTACTATATGTTTATAATTGATCGATATCTAAACTATGTAGCTATTACAATAAACAACGTCACACATAATGACCTCGGAAAAGAATGATTAACTGGAACAACTAGGTCAAGTTAAAACAGTTGTCGAATCCAATTATTATAAGAAAAAACACAGTACACAGTAAAGGTAATTATAGTTATATTATAACGATGTCGACTATAAGAACATAAATTCATACGAATATGATACCAATGTATATGAAGTTAATATATCTACACAAAGATACAACACGTTTCCTGAAAGTTTTACAAAGTTGACTTAGAAGAGGCTTTCAAGTTTCAACTTGACCGTTTCTATGCACGTATCAAAACTCTTCATTTTATAAGTAAACCAATTGTTGAAACTGATCATTAGTTTAGTTGACATGAATAATTCCACAATACTACCAACTGTCATATAATTTGAGACAGGATCAACTGGCCTGTGTCTGAAGTGCGTCGCATGTATTGTTTTTGCATTTAAATATAGCTTAAAGCAAAATTTTGTGTTCGTTAATTGATTCCTTAATTTTATCGAATTCAAAATCTACTTTTAAATACAAGATCACATATGATACTTGGATATCTTTTAACTACTCAGCTTTTAAAATCCGAGAACAATAACAGTGGAAAAAAATAGAAACATTGATTTCTACTTTATCAATGATTAAAATATTTGTAACGTTTGATATTTAAAAATATTGTTATACATATTTTGGGAAAGGTTTTGCGAATTCAGAATTTCCAAATTTTATTATAAATCTGTCGCTAAAATTGTGGTTGTTACTTAGATATCATAATAGTAGATGAGTAGTTGTCTATATTGGACCTGCTAACGAGTAGAGATAGTTTGTGTTGAGACGCAAAAAAACTTGGATACGCAAAAAAATATTGGATGACTTTTGTGTTATTTCCTAAGAGAAATAAAAAAGGATAAACTAAATTAATACAAGGGAGTAATCAACTGTAGGAAATTTAGACAACGATGTCTCTACTAACAGATTGAAAAATACCTATGGGCGCCATCCATAGCTTCGCTACCAAGAATATTTCAATATCTACAAAACACACATGCACACACGTAGACAACTACTTACTTACATACACACCCAAATATATTGATTATGCCATAAAAGTTTAGAACAGTGATCGATATACATCATATTAGTTATAAATTATGCAAAATATTCTATCTATATATATACTTAAGAAACTTATATTGGAATAGAGGATTTATATATTAAACATTTATTGTTCAACTTATACATTCTAATTGGTATATCAGTAATGTTTGTACGCAATTTTTATTTATGTGAAATATATCTATTTCTAAGTATAACATGTGATAGAACTGTCAAAATGATGTGGCAGTAACATTGGATAGAACTTACGTGGCTAGTTAAGGTACTAATTAAAGAGTTAAATAAACTTTGAAACCCATATTGAGAACCATCATGATGATTTTACATACTTTGTAATTTGTATATTTAAACCGTTATCTTATTAGACAGCCCTAATTACCATCAAATGTTTACTCTTTTCTTCGTTAGTTACCACTTGGCATTCTATAAATTATTAAAGTGGAACCACGTCTCTTTGCTTCAACATCTCCATAACACAACCATATATCTCTCTTTGTTTGCTAGATCTCCCTCGTTCATCTTTCTCTCTCTCTCTAGCTAGAGACGATGGAGGGTGTTAGGGTTTTGCTTGCTTGCGCTCTACTTCTCTTCGCAGTCTCTTCAATAGCTTCTGCCGCCATTGTCGAACACACCTTCAACGTAACTTTTGCACGCTTCTTCTCCCATTAATATTGATTTCTATTGCCGTGTTAGTTATACTTATTTTGAATCCGTTTCAAAATTTATAACAAGATTTTTAATTATTTGAAGACCAAAATCATGTTTTTATTAGAATGTGAAAAATGAGTTTTAAGTTTTGTTTTTTTTTTGGTTTTAATGTGAAGAATATGAGTTTTAATTTTACTAGCTAACGTGACCATTGACCGATCATGCATATCCCTAATTAACGACGTGAGAGATACTTGGGTATTGCCAGGTACAAAACTTAACGGTGTCTCGGCTGTGCAAACGGCAAGTGGTGACGGTGGTAAACGGAAGCCTGCCAGGACCAACAATACGCGTGAAGGAGGGTGACTCGCTCGTTATTCACGTCCTCAACAATTCACCTCACAACATCACAATTCATTGGTACTCAATTAATTAGTTATTTAATTAACCTCGTTTTATATTAGTATTAGTTTTGCTGAATGATTACGTTTTTTATTTTTGACTTTACTAGACGTTAGCCTTTCACAGTCTCTTATTTATTTCCTTTCTCGCATACAATACTCAACTTTGTTTTCGAAATATAAGAAAACATATAGAAAAATGGATTTCAAACAGTGTCTATGTGTTTTTTATATCTGTTTAGCGGTTTATCATAGACTAATTACTTTTCAACTTGTATTCCTTCATGAATCATATTTTTTTATATTTTTTATCTTTAGCTAGTGAATCATATTTGTTAGTTTCGTTTGGCTTTTTTATTGAAAGGTTTTAACAACTTTTTGTGTGTTAGGTTCGACAAAATTGTTTAAATATGTAGATATCTTAATTAATAATATGTGTACACGTACGACGACGCAGGCACGGGATCTTCCATAGACTAACAGTTTGGGCAGATGGACCGAGTATGATAACGCAATGCCCAATCCAGCCTGGGCATAGATACGCTTACAGATTCAACATCACCGGCCAAGAAGGTACCTTGTGGTGGCACGCACACTCTTCTTTCCTACGTGCCACCGTGTACGGTGCTCTTGTCATCCGCCCTAAATCCGGCCACTCTTACCCGTTTCCCAAGCCTCACAAAGAGGTTCCCATCTTATTCGGTATGTCTCAATATTAATTATAGTAAATGTTTTTTAAATAAATCTTGTTATATTTTCTACTAATTATACTAAGCTATAGATACATTATTACTAAACCAAAATTGATGAGTTGCTAAAAGTTAGATGTGTCGTAATCCTCAGTTTAGAACTTTAGATGTGATATCAAACTATTTAAATAGTTAATCGAACGCACACGTTAGTACTTCAGTTGGTGAATGACGCGACGGATATATTGTTCCTTGTCTTTTAATATTGAAACTTCTATATACTTTAGTAGCTATAGTATTGGCCAAACTAAAGTCTTCTATCAATAATATCTAACTTTCTATTTTTTTAAAAAAACAGGTGAATGGTGGAACACCGATGTAGTCGCATTAGAGGAGACCGCAATCGCCACCGGAGTTCCTCCAAACAATTCCGACGCTTATACGATCAATGGCCTTCCCGGAAACCTATATCCATGCTCCAAAGACAGTGAGTCAAACAGAAACAACAACAACAACTTAAACAAATAATAACAATAATAATCATTAGCCTAGTCATGAACGAAAATACGTTTTTTGCAACTAATTAGTAAAACGAGTAAAATGACCACAACTTTTCATTAGCTAAAGTAAATAATAACCAAATGACGTATATCTTATTACATGTTGATTAGAATACTTATTTCAGTCTCCGTTATAACTAATTTCGGGTAGAATATCATAATCAAACTATGTATTCAACTTACGTTACATGTTTATCTTTTTCATATGTATATCATTCAAAAGAGCATGCCGTAAAAAATAAAAATAACAAAAACAGTACATCAGAGTCAGCAAATAGCATGTTATTTTTCTTCTTTCTAATCACACTAATTAAATACTGTGTCATTGCATTATTAATCTTTTATTTTTTGGGTATGAATAAAAATAGGAATGTTTAGTCTAAACGTGGTGAAAGGAAAGAGATACTTACTACGCATCATAAACGCGGCAATGAACATTCAAATGTTTTTCAAGATAGCCAATCACAGGCTTACAGTTGTCGCCGCTGACGCAGTCTACACTGAACCTTACGTCACCGACGTCATCACAATCGCACCGGGTCAAACCGTTGACGCCCTCCTCTTCGCCGATCAGTCCATCGACACCTCCTACTACATGGCAGCTCATCCTTACGCCAGCGCACCCGGCGTCCCTTTCCCCAACACCACCACCAGAGGCATCATCCACTACGCCGGCGCTTCGAAAACACGGCGAACGAAGCGCGTGTTGATGCCTAAGCTCCCTGCCTTCTTCGACACGTTAACCGCTCACAGATTCTACTCCAACCTAACTTCATTAGTCGATGGACCTCACTGGGTACCAGTACCACGCCACGTGGACGAAGAGATGCTCGTAACCATCGGCCTCGGGCTAGAGGCATGCGCAGATAACACCACGTGCCCGAAATTCTCAGCTTCTATGAGCAACCACTCTTTCGTGCTACCTAAAAAGCTGTCGATCTTGGAAGCTGTGTTCCACGGCGTCGACGGGATTTTCACACCGGATTTTCCAGACCAGCCTCCGGTTAAGTTCGATTACACTAACCCGAACATAACCCAAACAAACCCGGGACTTTTGTTCACTCAAAAGACAACGAGCGCCAAGGTTTTGAAATTCAATACGACGGTGGAGTTGGTGCTGCAGAACCATGCGCTTATCGCAGCTGAGAATCATCCCATGCACCTCCACGGATTCAATTTTCATGTTTTGGCTCAAGGGTTTGGTAATTATGACGCGAAGCGTGACCGGAGCAAGTTCAATCTCGTTAACCCGCAATTCCGTAACACTTTGGCTGTGCCTGTTGGTGGATGGGCCGTGACCCGTTTCACTGCTAACAATCCAGGTAAAGCACAACTCTCAGTTTACAAAGGCTTTCTTTATTGTTAATGCATGAAACCTAAATGTTGG
This sequence comes from Capsella rubella, assembly GCF_000375325.1. Classification (NCBI taxonomy): domain Eukaryota; kingdom Viridiplantae; phylum Streptophyta; class Magnoliopsida; order Brassicales; family Brassicaceae; genus Capsella; species Capsella rubella. Next base: position 2,864,581 of record NW_006238921.1, on the reverse strand, counting down.
ATACTACATTGGTTCAGGTGCGTGGATTATGCATTGCCATATCGATGTTCACTTGCCGTTCGGACTAGGGATGATATTTGTGGTTGAGAACGGGCCGACCAAGGCCACTTCATTGCCACCCCCACCACTTGATCTTCCCAAATGTTAAGCAACTTTTGATTTCAAAGGTTTCTTGAAAACAATAAGAAAAAGATTATTTAGAGCAAAGAAGGAAATAATTTGGATCGAAGTCTCACTAGATTTGCTCTCTCACATTTATTTTGATGTAGTCGGTAATTAAAATTGAATTGTAGCCCCTTCAGATGGTGTTGCTAAAAATTTAAATTATGTGTGTTGTGAGTGATATATAATTTATTTTCTTTTAATTTTTTTCACTTTTTCATTTTGTGTATTTAAATCTTGAGTTCAAACAATATCAAATATACATTACCAAAAAATAAACAATATCAAACATAAGCACAAAAATTGCTTCATATATAGATGTACCTCTTTCTCAACACCAAAAAATATATATAAGAGCAAAATTGGCGAAGAATTTTAGAAAGCCTCATCAGTTATATTTGGTTCTAACTTCTAAACAATGAAAATAATTAATCAGTTCGAAATTTTAAAATACGGTACAAAGTTAAGTATACTACCGTTATTGGTCAGGTAATCCTACTCTGGTTTAGTTTCCTACCGGTATTGGTGTTAACCGATTCCCGGTAAAAAAAACTTCCAAAACATTATCCTAAATTTCAGAACAGACAGAAAAAAAAACCCAGAGAATGATGAAGCTGGAAGGGGGACTTCTCCAATGGAGTCGTAGTAGCTTAATCCCATCGATTTATACGACAATCAACAAAACCCATTTCTCTATCTCCGCCTGTGTCATCGAGCGGAATCACCAGCTTACGGCGAAAGAGAGACGGCAGCTCCGGAACGAGCGGCGGGAGAGCAAATCAGGGTATAGCTGGCGAGAAGAAGTTGAAGAAAAGTTGATTAAGAAGCCAAAGAAACGGTACGCGACGTGGACGGAGGAGCTGAATTTGGACACTTTGGCGGAGTCGGGTCCGCAATGGTGGGTGGTTAGGGTTTCTAGACTTCGTGGTCACGAGACTGCTCAAATCTTAGCTCGAGCTCTCGCTCGTCAATTCCCTGAAATGGAATTCACGGTATTGCAATTACTTCTCAAATTTTCTGTTGTGTGGTTGTGAAGTTCGGATTTTGACAGTGAGATGAGATCAAAATGGTATCTTAGAGTACTAAACGTTTTTGTTTAAAGATTGACACTTTATTGGTTTTTTTTGGTTAGTGTGATCTTGAGTTTAGATTTTGGGTTATTGTGTGATCTTGAGAATTTGTGGGGAATTCAAACAACTGGTTTTGAAGCAAGTTGCTTTGGAATTTCGTTGTCCAGGTGTATGCTCCATCTGTTCAGGTGAAGAGAAAGCTGAAGAACGGTTCTATATCCGTAAAACCGAAACCTGTGTTCCCTGGTTGCATTTTCATCAGATGTATATTGAACAAAGAGATACATGACTCCATTAGAGAAGTTGATGGAGTTGGAGGTTTCATAGGCTCAAAAGTTGGAAATACGTGAGTAGTATTCTCACTCCCACTCTCACTCTATACATGCGTAAATGTCTTTCAATTGATTTGTATCTGTATTTTTTTGCAGCAAGAGACAGATTAATAAACCGAGACCAGTAGACGACAGTGATTTGGAAGCCATTTTCAAACAAGCAAAAGAAGAACAAGAGAAAGCAGACAGTGAGTTCGAGGAAGCAGAAAGAGCTGAACAAGAAGCGACCTTACTAGCCTCACAGAATTCTAATTCAGATGTTATTGAGGCTGTAGCAGAATCTAAACCGAAACGAGCCCCGAGAAAAGCTACACTTGCTACTGAAACAAAGGGGAAAAAGAAGAAACTTGTAGCTGGTTCTACAGTTCGAGTTTTATCAGGAACATTCGCAGAATTTGTTGGAAACTTTAAGAAACTGAACCGCAAAACTGCAAAGGTACCAGTAACTAACCTTTAGCTCCTTGCGTGTGCACAAATGTATTTGTTTAGATGTCTCTCTGACTCAGTGACTCTCTTGTATGGTTGATGGTTTGCAGGCAACGGTGGGATTTAGTTTGTTTGGAAAGGAGACACTAGTGGAAATTGACATCAATGAACTTGTTCTTGAGATTCAATCTTAGACTAGTTTGTTCACTACATGTGAATTTTTGGTTTGAAATATAAATCTATCTGTTTTGTTAAATTCCCCATGCGAGCACAACGACGACTTTCTATGTCTTCCTCTGATGAAGAAGACCATAGAGATGGACAACATCTTGCAACTCAGCAACTCTGATTAACATCTAATGAACTGTGTCCCGTTTCAACAATTTAACATAAGAACGCATAATGGTTTTTAATCGGCGAAAGACTGGATTTGGGCCCGCTCGGGAAAGGCCCAATATCATTGAAGTAAATAATAGCCGTCAGATTAGCAATCAAGCAAACAGATACAAACCGTTAGATTAAGGTCACTTGAAAACCCTAGAGATCCCTTATCTCTTGGCCAGTTAGTGAACTATAAAAAGGCTGATACCAAAACCCTAGTTTCTTTACGTCAAACTCTCTCTGCACAGAGTTAAATTGAGTTTGTGTCTCGTAATTTGTCCTTTTGAGCGAAAATGGTGAAAGCAACCAAGGCCGAGAAGAAGATCGCGTACGACGCCAAGCTATGTCAGCTTATCGATGAATACACCCAGATCTTGGTCGTTGCGGCCGATAACGTCGGATCAACTCAGCTCCAGAACATCAGAAAGGGTCTTCGTGGAGACTCTGTGGTGCTTATGGGAAAGAACACTATGATGAAGCGTTCCGTTAGGATGCACTCTGAGAACACCGGAAACACTTCTATCCTGAATCTGCTTCCTCTCCTTCAGGTGAACTTTTCAACTTTGCGGAAATGTTGTTTTTGTGTTTCGGATAGTTTAGATTATAATCTGCGTTTGGATCTGTGTTTGTTTTTTTAGGGAAACGTTGGTTTAATCTTTACCAAAGGTGACCTCAAGGAAGTGAGTGAGGAGGTTGCTAAGTACAAGGTTGGTTACTTCATCTTGTTTCATTTTTCTAATTCTCTGCAAATGTTGGATTATAGCTTTTGGTCTTATCTAATGTGTATAGGAAATTTGTTTTAACTTTGCATTTTTGCGTTTATTGTTTATGTTTGTCTTAGAGATGTTCTCAATAGCCTGTGTAGCTAAGAGTATAACAGTCACCTGTATCAACTTGGGTATTGGATTGTCTAAAATGTTGATACATTCCACAATATGATTTGTTTGTGTAATACGTTGATGCCGCCCTATCATATAGGATTGGACTGTATGAACTATTGATGCTTTCTATATATGATTGTGTAATATGCTGATGCTTTATTCATATTATTGAATTGAAAATGAACTGTTGATACTGTTTACAGGTTGGTGCTCCTGCTCGTGTGGGTTTGGTTGCCCCAATTGATGTCGTTGTCCAACCTGGCAACACTGGTCTCGACCCGTCCCAGACATCTTTCTTCCAGGTTTGCTTAATATTATATTGTAATACTTGACTGGATTCGTTTGAGTACAAAGTCTGAAGTTATTGAAACTTGAATCAAACGTTTGAATGAATATGTTTCGGGATGTGTAGGTGCTTAACATCCCAACCAAGATTAACAAGGGTACTGTTGAAATTATCACCCCTGTGGAGCTCATCAAGCAAGGTGACAAGGTTGGGTCTTCTGAGGCTGCCCTTCTAGCCAAGCTTGGCATCAGGCCGTTCTCATATGGTCTTGTTGTCCAATCGGTTTATGACAATGGTTCAGTCTTCAGCCCAGAGGTTCTTGATCTTACAGAAGATCAGCTTGTGGAGAAGTTTGCTTCTGGTATCTCTATGGTCACTTCCTTGGCCTTAGCTGTATCTTACCCTACCCTTGCTGCTGCACCGCATATGTTCATCAATGCCTACAAGAATGCCTTGGCTATTGCTGTTGCCACTGAGTACACCTTCCCTCAAGCAGAGAAGGTTAAGGAGTTCTTGAAGGTTAGTCATTAAATTTTGCATCTTTTCATATTATTTCTGAAGCTGGGAGTATTGATTTTGTTAATGTTAATTCTCGGCCGTAAATTTGTAATGCAGGATCCTAGCAAGTTTGCTGTTGCTGTAGCAGCTGTGTCTGCGGATGCAGGTGGTGGTGCTCAAGCTGCAGCTGCTCCTAAAGTAGAGGAGAAGAAAGAAGAATCTGATGAAGAAGACTACGACGGTGGTTTTGGTTTGTTCGATGAAGAGTAGATTTTGTCTATCAAGGTTTTACCTTTTTGTCATGACTGATAAATGTTACTTCGTTTTTAGAATGTTTACCTCAATTTTCTTGGTTTTGGCCAGTTCAGATTTTTATGGTACTGTCTTTTATTATGGAGTTTTCAATATTTTTTTTGGGTGTTATGGCCAATTATGTTTTTTTAGCTCCAACTTCTGTTCATTTATGTGCCGTACACGAGTGTGTTTAATGACACCAACGCGATATAGTACTATTGAACCAGTAATATATAGGTAGTAAATAAGATTTCGTAAAGCAAATCTTCTTATGATATAGTATAGCATTCTGAGTCTTTATAATTAGGGGAAAATATTTTGAGGAAAGTGGACATAAATCTCACTATCGAAGATTAATTGTTGCGAATCAAGAGAGATATCATGAAACAGCATTAAATATTATACTAACTTAGTCAGCAGTGAGAGTTTGAGTGTGTCTGAGTGCGAATCAAGGTATTTCTGCATGAGTTAATGGTATTTTACTCTTTCCGTTAGCTTTCTTCACATAAGTCCACACAAGAAGAAGAAAACAAAACTAACACTTCTTAAAAAATGGGATGCTCGTCTTTGTAGCCATTAAATAAAAAGACTTTGTCTTGGTTTAATCCCAAATTAAGCTATGGTGATGTTCAAAACCCTCTCTTTTCTGTTCGTTTTATGCTTTGAGATATATGGAACCGCAGGTGTGAATTTCACGTTTTTGTATCTCTGGACAATATGCGGTGTTAGGCGGTCAACGGCGGTGGTTCCAGAGGAATGTGCTATTGAACAAGGCAAGAAGTAATGAGGAGTTTGGTTTGGCTCCCTTTAGTTTATCTTATCTTTCTTTAGTGATGATTCTGTTTGTCTCCTTAGTTGCAGGTTTTTTTATGGGTTACCACATGTATAATCACTATGATAAGAAGCAAGCGATCTTGCAATATTAACTTAGTTTTAGCCTTGTAGGTGTTGTTCTTGATCCATTTGAATAATGAGTCCTGCATTTAACATGTTTTCTGTTTTTCGATCAGAATTAAGCAGCAGGACACACTTTGTCCTCTTCTCATTTTGATGTTTACTGCAACAGATTAATGTGAACTGAGTTATAAAAAGTTTTTGTTTAGTCATCTCGTGAACACAGATTATATCTCTAGAAAGAAGACAACAGTCACATGTATCATCAGTTGCCATTTGCTTTTATGGCCCATATTGAGGTCAGGTTCACTAGGAATCATCTGGAGAGCAACTGGAGTGGTAAGCTTCACAAACATCCAGGTCGATTTCCCCAGTTTTAACCACAAGAGGTAGTTCCTGGTAAGCGCGGAGTAGAGGGGGTAAGATCAAAGCAGACTTATTATCCATTGCTACTAGTCTTCCACATTTACTGCATGAGAAGAGATGTAAATAGTTTAGTCCATAGCAAACATTAGTTTTATAATATTCCAGAAGATTTACAGAGAGTGGCTTAGTACCTGCATGGTTTGCTATATAGGGATTCAAAACTGCATATCCATAGCTGCATTAGAAGAAAATAAAGGTGTTAATTGGATCCAAAAGAAAGAAACTATTCATGTTATCCAGAGAGTGATGTGTCTTTGTAAAATGCTTTACCAGAAGAGAATAGAGAGCTGTTCCCGTACCAAAGCCGAGAAAATATTGCAAGGCCGTAGCAGCATGTTCCTGCAAGAAACTTCAATTAATGCTAGTTCCCAATCTATCAATTCTGTGAAAATTTATATGTCACACCAATTGCAGTCTCTGTTACCGTGATTTGTTTGAACACATGATAAACTGAGACTCCTCTCGCATGTAAGTAGCTACCTCCCTGTAAGGAAGGGATGAAGCAAAGACATGAATACTTAAGACCATTTTATTTGAGAATCAGTATATGTTAATGGAGGGAGATTGGAAGTTACTTCATCAGGAGAAAAGAATGCAACTGCATCTGGATCAACAGAACCAGCTGGATTCAATGAGACTACAGCTCTGAATAAAGATGGAAATGATAATTCAATTACAGCAACCTTATCAACAATTTCGTTCTGTAACCCTGATCTCAGTTTACTGGAACTCTGGAAAATAGGTTTCGATCCTTCTGTTGAATCATCACTATTTGACCCAAGTAAATAATTAGCTCTCTTCAGCCAGTTCAAGCGTCCGTAAGTAGACACCTTCACATCCGGGACCAGCTTCTCTAAACGTGACTGTATCTCTGGCAAAGTTTTGTAATCAACCGGCTCCTCTCTTCCATTTTCTAATAGCAAATGGGAGGCACAAAGTTTTTTCGATTTTGGTTCCATCTTTAATCCATCATCAATGTGAGGGAAGAACCGTCTTTTCTGATCCGTGAATGCCTTAAGAGCTAACCTACAGTCATTAAGAGTCAAACCAACATATCATGAGTCAAAGTTTTAACAAACCAGAAGGAAAACACCATTACTCACAGCACTATGAAATTGCATAATGCATGACATTTTGTAAAACTGGTTAGCTGATGAAACTCCATATTGGTTCACCAAGCTTCAATAAACTTCACAATCATTCTTTAAGACCCAATAGACTATTAAGGAATGATGGAGAGAAAAACCAAAATCCTCCCGGAGGAACTAACACCCAAAATGAATCTTCAAATTTGAAATGTAGAGTCGAACTAAACACTGATTATGCTTAAAGTCATTTGCAACAATCTCCTACCTGGTTCTATCAACAGCAGAAGCACCAGCTTGTCCAGCAAGCTGTCTTTTCCAAGCATAAGCAACGACTGCACCATCTGGACAAACCAATGGCATGTGAAGACCCCACGAGTTACTTCTTGACCTAAGAGACTCAGTTAACACTCCAGATTCTTCCAACTTCTTCCCTGAAACAAATGAACATAATTGCGATCCTTCAAAGCTGAACCAAACTAGAATACCAATAGTAATGAAATTATCCAATTTTGTTTCACATGTAAGTACCGATTAAGCGGAGATCCTGAAGATGTTGGCGCATGGAGGCGTCTTCTCTGAGGAAGAGCTGAAGGGGCATATCGGTGTGACGAGGTTGAGAAGCCACGAACATTGCTTCAAGGATACGGTCTGCACCGAGGCGGATATCGGCGATAACCCTAGCCGCTTGATTAAGTCGTTCCATGGCCTGAGCCACCTGTTTCGGCGGCGCGTCAGATTCTGACTGATTGTTCGCCGGCTCGGCCGAGTTCTGGAGAAGTTGGGACTGGTGTAGTGTCTGCATAAGCTGTGATGGAGGATTCAGACTCTTTATCTCTCTCGATTTCAATTTTTTTGATTTCAATGAAATTGATGTTCTTGACGACGACGGAAGGAGGAGGATTATTTCTGGACTGAGAGAAAGAGAGAGAGAGAAAGAGATGTTCACGTTCGAGTCTGAAAGTACTCTATTTTTGAAGCTGGAAACGCTAGACGCAATAGACGCAATTTTATAGCTTTTGCGTTTTAAACGCGTTTTATTGATCTGCGTTCTTCTGCAGTTCTGCTCCTCCACAGGCAGTCCTGCACTCTCAACTCTCAAGACTCAATACATGTCTGGTTTTATATAATTTGTCTAACCTTCAAATTTGTTTTCAATCTGAGTTAAAGAAGACCAATCAATTATGAATTTCTTATTTTCCACAACATGTTACCTTTCAAAATACAAAACTTTGAAATAAATAAATCCACAAAAAGTTTTGATTTTTGGAAATATGGTTTTAGCTGAGTATGACTCATTGGTAAACTACAATGCAAGTTGCAAAGCAGAAGATACATATCCGGAAATGCAGATGGACCTAAGAGACTCTTCACGTTGCTCTTTCTTATTCCTATTTCCCTGAGTACACTTCATGTTCTGTTGATGGCTTGATGTCGAAAGCTGAAACCAATCTTGTTCACATAAATCATGGATGAAGTTATGAGACGTGTTAGCCGATAAATTGTCCTGTTAGATCCCAAGGCCGAGTTTCATATGACTTCCCAATGATGCTTCGTTTGTCGCTCACAGTTCCATCTTCTGTTTGGTACTCTGGAAAGTAATCAATGAATGTTTTTGTGCCTAACTCATCTACCCCACTGAATAGGAAATCCCTTAGCAGCTCCTGATTTTGTTCAAATCATTTATTAACATCTTCACAAATTAATAGGGGTAACAAGTGAAACATTAATGGGATCAAATCTTTTATACCTTTGCTTTTACTTCACCAACTAATCTTTTAAGAAGACCATGTCCAGGATCCTGCAAACACAAAACAAGATGCACTGTAACAATACAGATACAATGTCTGTTCAAATTTTAAACATGCAAAATTACAAAGGAAATTAGATCACCTTCTGTGCTCGCCATGTCAGGTATTTGTGTTGGGCCTCACGATTGGCTCTCACCTGAGATGGCTCCATCTCCTCCCTCACTTGGATCGTCATCTCAAGCCATGCCTGTGGGAATGAAAAGTGATAGATCCAGTAATGTTTCCACTAAGACCTTAGCTTTAGGCAGTACACAAACCCAAGTATACCTGATAGTACTCAACGAACGCAGAGAATAAAGCCTCATGTTTTTCTTGGCTAGACGAAAACCTGGTCCACATCACCAAAGGCGAGAAAAACTTTAGGGATTCACCAGTCAGTTTTCCTCCCCATGGAAAAGTCTGCAAAGAAGCTTCAAATCAGTCATCTATATGCGCATTAGTTTTAGCTGCAATTGAGTGATTTAGTGTTTCTACTCATATCTTACACTCACCTCAGCATATTTGTGATATATGGACATTATGTTGTTATAATACTTGCCTTGGTAATCCGTCTGGTCAGTCAACTGATGCAAAGGATTTAGGTCCCTAAAGAGGAGCATACAGTAAGTTTTTGAACATGTAGAGTCCATGTTGGGAAAATACAGAACTGATAACTCCAGCATAACTAGAATAAAAAAAAAAGGTAACTTACAACACCACTATGTTCGTGTTGGCAGATGTGAAGAAGTTAGCACAGAATATGGGCACATCATACTCAGGCTCCATGAAACCCGCAAAGTCAAAGACCTGCACATCATACACACAAAAGAAAAATAAGAAAAGCGACAAATTCGAACAATCAATCATTCGATGGTAAGGAATGAGGGATAAAGCGATCAATTAGTACACAGATACTGCTGCAGTTAAACCTGCATTGTCTCATTCTCGATGGCCATGCTCCGTAAGAGTCTAATCTTTGAAGATTTGAAAGCAAGCATTTGAAGTTCAGTTTTCCCATCCAGTCCTGTCATGCTGCTATACCTTTTCTGAAACAGTTCGAAGATTAGGAAACAAAGTCCAAAGGGTTATCCAAGCAGCATATGCAGTGAAGTCAATAAAGCACTCATAAAATCTGTCCCAGGCTGGAATTAGATAACTGTTTAAACACAAATCAGTTCCCTGTATCCTTGATCCTTGGCGTAAGATGAAGACACCATCATCTCAGGCAAATGGAGATTTAAATTACTATATTTGTTAAATAAATGCCACAGCTAAGTATATAGGGACCATTACTAACTCCACTAGAATCTCTGGTATTGGATAAACAAAACAACAGCTAAGGATGTTCTTCAAAAACCATCAGAAAACTTGAAAAACTTGCCCTTTTTTACAAATCCTAATAACCAACTCAACTCAATTCAACCAAAATACACAGTTTGATGATTAGATAATCATCACTCTACAGTAACGAAGTGTAAAACGCATAAACCTGGAGAGGTGAAGGTTCAAGAACGATCCTTTTCCTGGTTTCTTCCAGAGCAGACTCTGCAAATTCCTTATACGACACAGCAGAGACTTTAAATAAGAATCTTTTACTTCTCCTAGTTAACATGAAATTGGTCTTCTTAGGGATTGCCGAGATTAGGACAGGTGTGCTTGCTGCCTTGAAGCAAGACCCAATTGAAAATCCAAACTCCATTGACAAAGCCATTACAACACTCACAAACTGATAACTAAGGTCTCCTTCCTCTGTCCCTCTCCTACGCTCACTTCAATTCTTCATACTGTGACAACTTACGCGAACAAACGCAATATCGCAACGACGACAAAGGTTAGCAAAGCAAACCGGCGAACAGATTGAGAAACGGACGAATGTGAGTATATCTCCGTCCGAGAGATAAATCCAACTATATCAATAGAGCTAATATTGGTTGACCGAAAAAATAAAATAAAAATAGAGCTAATATTAAAATATACATAAAATAGTCCCACCTGTATATTAGCCCAAATATTCAGTTTGTTCTGTCTCATCATTGCTTATTTCTTACCTATATGCATCATATATTTGCAAAACCAGTATATTAGCCCAAACTGAATACAAATCTGAATCAGATTTTAGAAGAATTTAGAAGGAGAAGTGTAAAGGTTTCTCTGTATTTGAAAACAAATCTGAATCAGATCTTCGACCAAATCTGAATCTGTATTGAAAACTCATGAGGGTCATGGGGAAGTGTAAAGGTTTCTCTATCTTGTTGATTTTAACATTTATGGTTATTGATTGTAACACCCTATGAAACCCCTCTTGGCACTAGATAGAGGGGAATATTAATGCAGTGACTAAAGCAGCCGTAGATGCTAAGTTTGAACTTATTGGAGGTAAGTAGGCGGCTTCTTCTCTACTCGATGCAATTTTTATGGAAAATATACACAAGACATGGGAAAGATGTATATTCAAACTCATGCGGGCATAGGAAAGCGCAAAGGTTTGTGGAATAGATATTATGAAAACTCTCAGAAAATACAGTATATAAAGATGGAGATCACTAGAACCGTCACTAAGACAAAACATATTGCCTTATAAACCATTTGCCTTCCTTTTTTCGGTTTTTGATCTGCCTTGATCTTTTGATGGCTAATAACGCTGCAAAACCGAAGTTTAGCTTGAGACTTCTCATTGATGAGGAGAAAAACAGAGTTGTTTTGGCTGAAGCTGGGAAGGATTTTGTTGATGTACTCTGTAGTCTTTTGACTCTCCCTATGGGTACCATTGTAAGGTTGCTGGAGAAGCATCAGAATCCGCAGTCTTCAATCGTTGGTTGTTTCCACAACCTTTACAAAAGTGTTTCAGGAATGGACGTTGATAACTTTGAGACTCACGCTTGTAAGAATTTGTTGATGTATCCACGGAGTGCTAAGGCGAGTTATTGCAGAAAGCTAAAGCTGAACATTGATGACACAGAGGTGACCAAGTTCTTTGTCTGCCCGAATTTTATATCTACTGAAGCATGCTCTAAGAAATACAGTAATGTTAGTACCTCGAGGTGTAGTTGTGGAAGCTCAATGACCCGCGAGATTCAGGTTGAAGGAGAGCAAGCTGATGGTTGTTTAGGAGACAAAGCTGACGGAGTATTTGTCAGCTGCCGAACGTCATTTGTCATCACCGATGATCTGAAAGTGGCATTGAACTCTATGGGTCTTGTGCTGAACGTCCTCAATGACCTTGGCTATGCTGGTTTTGATAAGCTGCAAGAAATGGTTATTGATGTTGGTTTTGAAGAGGTACTTATATTTTGTATTGGTATTATTTTGTACTTTGCTTAATTACAACTTTCTTAATAAGTCTCCTTTATGTATTGTTTATAAACTTGCAGGTGCTAACTTTGCTAGGCTGTTTATTCACTTCTGAAGCTCCTTTGACAGACTCATTACTGAGGAAACATTGTATGGCAAGGAAACGTAAAATGTTGACACCTTCGGTGCAAGAAACTGGAATTACTACAGGAGAAGCTGACAAACTTTTAACTTTGAAAGTTTACGTTAGAAAGACAGACAGGGTGATTCTTTATGCAGAGTGCAGAGAAGATTTTGTTGATTTTCTTTTCACTTTTCTAGCCATCCCGCTTGGGTTTGCTTGGGAACTTTCTCTTGACAATGTGAATATGGGCTGCGTTGGTAATCTGTGCAGAAGCCTGAAGGGGTTGAGCTTTGAGCAGCCGGAAAAATCCAAAGTTTTCAAATTCGTGCTTCCTTTTTTTTACGATTGTCGACCACAATTCCTTGATGTTGATGTCGAGGAAATTCCCGAGTATGAATGTTTAATTAACAGAAAAAGTTATGGTTGTAGCAAGCTCTGCAAAAAGTATCAGAAGAACGTGCTGGCCCAAGGTGAAAGAATTGCCAAGATGATTTCAATGGATTCAAAAATCAGTGTCGCTTCAGATTCAACTAGTATGAGACTTGTGAAGGGAGAAACGAATTTCATAGTTTCAGATGATCTGGTTGTCAATCCTATGAACTCGTCCTCAACCGTTTCATTACTAAGCAAGTTGCAGATGAGCATTAGCGATATCGAGGAGCAAGTGATTAGCTTTGGCAAATCTGAAGTACGAGACCCTCTGCATTCTATCATCTAATATTATTGGTTATTGATAAAAACAATTACTTATATTTTCCTTTAATGTCTCTGCTTGTGTTTGCAGGCCACCAGCTTGCTTAGAGCTTCCTTGATCACAACCTCAGCCTTAACCAATGGTCTCTCGAACTTTCTCTCAAAGGTGAAGCCAACAGAAGGAACTCCATCGACATCTAAGATACCAAAAATCTGAAAATACCCTTTGAAGGCGCATGTTATGGCCATTTGAGTCTGCAATTGTTGTTTTTTTATTAGATTATTATCTCTTTGTCTTCCTTTTCCATCTGATAAAACTATCATGGTTCTGTCACAAATCTTCTTTTAAACCTTCTGGCAATCTCATATTCAGAGTTTGCAATCTTTATATATCACACAAATGGTGAAGGTAATTTATACACTGACCACCTCGTACTCATTGATTTTAACAAACATGAAGTTGATTAAGTACCAATTTACATTATCGTTAGCAGTTATGCATGATGATACACTTCCGACCAGTATTTGTATTTTAAACCGTAAACGTCTTGGCCTCTCATCGGTTTTGTGAATTTCTGTAGAATCTTTGTAAGTGTTCTCACTTCTGCCGCGAATGAGCCTTGTAGTGTTTACATTTTTTTTTTTTGGATCAAACTAGTGTTTCCATTTAACTCGTATGAACTCGTAGTATTATTCTCCTACCCTCTTCAGACAATTAAGTCCAAAATGTCTTCATATTATTTTTTTCTACATAAATATTATTTGTTTATATTCTCCTTTTTCTTCCGCTGCCATTTGGTAAATTAATCCCCCTCATTAAAACGAGAAAAAGGTTATGTTAATTCATTTATTTTTATTATCAAAGGATCACTGTATTCTGTATCTTTTCATTAGTTTGGTTTACCAATATGTATGTGTTTTTGCTTCGACGGACCAAGTATAAATTGAAAGACTTGGTCGGATTCTCTTTCTCTCACCTTTCTCAACTACTCTCTCTCTCTTCCTTTCGTGTAATTTCTCTTTCTCTCTCTCTCTCTCTCTCTCTCTTTAGGGTTTCGATTTCAATTTTTTTTCCACTGAACCCGCGATTGAACTGAACCTTCATCCTCCTTCGCCATCTCAGGTTGATTCAACGGAGCTAACTTGTTTCAAAGAACCCTGTATCTTGCTTTCGATTCTCCGGAAGCTTTGTGTTCCGTTGGAGATTCCTCGGATGCTCTTGGTTTGTTTTCTCACTTGTTAGTCTTTCGCCTGATTTGGTGTCGAGATGTTTGCTCGAATTTGAAATGCCCGTCTGCGATTTCGTTTATTCGTCTCTTCTAGGGTTTTATTTTTCAGTCATCTGTTTGGTAGTCGAGATAAGTCGGAGAAGGAAACTGAGTTTATGTTGATATCTTGCTCGGCTTTGGATTCTTATTTGTTACATCTTACGGCTTTGTCTCTCGCGATAGAGAGAATTGGGCAAAGTTTTTTGAGTTTGCAGTCTGGTCTGTGGTGTCTTTATCCCGCGGCTGCTAATATCTTGCTTTTCTCATGCTTTCAGACATGACTTAGGCAGCTTCTTGCAGAGGAACGAGGTTTTAGGTTAATGCTGTTCATTTGCCCTTGAATGGTTGCTACGATGGACTTAAATGCTTCACCCCAACCCGAAGAAGACGATGAACCCTATGTGAGACATCTAGAAGACTATTCGTCCAGGGATGACCGTATAGAGTCTGCAGTTGAAATCGCAAGACGGGTACTATTGATTTTCTACTTTTATAATTGATCGATGTAGTCACTATAATGCTGGACACTTTAGGAAACAATGAACCTAATGCCATTGTTCTTCTGGCATCTCCGATAAAGTATCACCACATAATTTCTTATCTGATTATTGGTTTTCTTATGTTTTTGTTTCAGGAACGTGAAGAAAGACGTAAACGAATGAGATATGACAAGCCAACACATAACTCCCAGCCAGTTTTCCGCGATCAATATTATCAGAATCGAAATACCAAAGCTTATGATAGATACAAGATCCCTCAAGGTGATATTCCTTTGTTGAATTAATGCGTATTGTAAACATGGCTAATATTTATTCCCAGCTATAAAATATTTTGGCTGAAATTTGTGGTTTAGCTAGTATCTGTTCTTTCTTTCCCTTTAGGCCAATTCTTTATATAAGGTGACGTTTTGATAGCCTGTCCGATATCACAGGTTGGCTAGATTGCCCTCCTTCTGGACATGAGATAGGATTCCTTGTTCCTTCAAAAGTTCCCCTGAATGAATCTTACAATAATCATGTACCTCCTGGAAGTAGATACTCTTTTAAACAGGTGATACATAACCAGAGGATAGCTGGGAGAAAGGTAATTTGATGATAATATGAGTATGTATTATCGTCTACGCAACACTAGTATGACCGTGGTCTTAAGTTATCTTGTATTGTCACTGTCTTATCCAGCTTGGTCTGGTGATTGATTTGACAAACACAACTCGTTACTATTCTACGACAGACTTAAAGAAAGAAGGCATTAAGCATGTGAAGGTAAACAGATTACATACTTTTCTATACTCATGTCCTCGGTGATGGCTGTAAGGGATTTTTTTATCTGTAGTTTTCTTTGCTTGTAGATTGCATGCAAGGGTCGTGATTCAGTGCCCGAGAATGTGTCTGTCAACACGTTTGTCAATGAGGTATTTCCAGCCAAAATGAATCATAAATGTTTACCTGAACTTGTATTTTATTCTTTTAATTTTCTTAGAAATTCAAAATTTTGTCTAATCTTACTAGCGTTCTAAAAAAAAACTGTCTCCAGGTTAATCAGTTTGTCCTAAATCTGAAACACTCAAAAAAGTATATTCTCGTCCACTGTACACATGGGCATAATCGGACAGGGTTTATGATCGTTCATTATCTTATGCGATCTGGACCGATGAATGTTACACAGGTGAGTGTTTTTCACTTCTCTCGTTGCATTTGTGCACTTAATGTATGTCTTAAGAGTAAAAAGTCTTATATCATTATGGTTTCTGTCAGGCATTAAAAATCTTTTCTGATGCACGTCCACCTGGAATCTATAAACCAGATTATATTGATGCCTTATACTCATTTTATCACGAAATAAAACCTGAAAGCGTCATTTGCCCATCAACTCCTGAATGGAAGAGGTCTACCGAGCTTGATTTAAATGGTGAAGCTTTGCCAGATGATGATGATGATGATGGCGGTCCGGCAGGTCCTGTGCAAGTAAGTTCAGTGTTTACAAATGTATTTAGCTGTTCACGTAAATACAGAAACCATCATTCCTATGATAATTTTGTACGTTACTTTAAGCATCGGACTTGTCTTTTCCTGTTTACTAGCCGGAATTATCTGAAGAACAGCTTAGTTCTGAATTTCAACATCAGACTCGTTGTTTCTATGCTATTTTATGATTTTGAAGTGATCTTTGTATGTATTGCCTTGCCTAAAGAAAAATAACCATTGAAATGGGTTTAGGTAGATTCCATTACTCGCGAATCAGTTTACCAGGAATTTAGCTACTGTTGCGTATTGATGGGTGCAATTGAGTTTATATAAGGCTGACAAAACTCATTTAAGTTTTCATTTGGTTTCCATGCTTTTATAATGGTTTTATTTATTGTTTTCTTACTGCCTTACGATTCAGGAGGGAAGCCATCCGGTGGATGTGAAGATGTCAAATGATGACATTCTAGGTGATGAAATACCCCCTGACCAGGAAGAAGGTTACCGGCAATTCTTTTATAGGATGTTATCGTTGAATATTGGGGTAGGTAATTTGAAATCTTGTTATAGGATGTTCACACAGAATATTATGTATTTAAATCTATGAGTAACTCACACTTGGTATTCAGTTTCAATTTGCTTTGGTATAATTGCCTTTTTATCTCGTGATCCATGCCTCTTATTTGTTGTTGCACATCCTTCTATAATGACCCAACTTTAGAAAACTACAGAAGTAGAATGTGGTAACATGAGTTTTGGTTTGTTTAGTATGCTTTTTCCTCATTTGGCTAGATCGATGAGGATAAATTTCTTGTTTTCTTTTATCCATTTTCGCAATCTAAAATTTGCTTGCTGATTCATTTATTTATTTTTATCTAGGGAAGAGGATGTTCACAATTTCCAGGTTCACACCCTGTCTCCTTAAACAGGTATGAATCTCTGCGTTACTATTTGAATGAATTATTGCACCTCCTTAGTTTTGGGCTCAATTTTTCCAATTTACATGCTAGTCTTAATTCATCTGTTTACTTGTGGTAAAACAGGGAAAATTTGCAACTCTTGAGGCAGCGGTACTATTACGCAACATGGAAAGCTGATGGAACGCGATATATGATGCTGCTAACCATAGATGGTTGCTATCTAGTAGATAGAAGCTTTAGATTCCGGAGGGTACAGATGCGGTTCCCCTTCAGGCACCCAACTGAAGTGAGTAATTTTCCAACTTTGTTGGGTGGGATGTGTACTGATATCTGTACAGCACTAGTGATCTTTCGTACTTATGTGGTTTCCAGGGCATATCTGATAAAGTGCACCATTTCACGTTGCTTGATGGAGAAATGATAATCGATACCTTGCCAGATAAACAAAAGCAGGAAAGGAGATACCTAATCTATGATATGGTAGCAATCAACGGCCAATCAGTTGTAGAGGTTGGAACTGTCGTTATTTTATTTCTGTGATCGATAATAGTTGGATTGTTGGCTCCCTTGTTTTAAATTATATCAAAGGGATCTCAAGCTCCTTAGTCCAAAAACTTAGTATGTATTGAAGAACATTGTATATACTGGAGCTGCCATGACCCTCATAATAGAATATTGAAACATTCGAGAAATTGAACAGTATTTAGGCTCGGCTAACTGCCGTTCTTAGCTTAGAGTGTTTGTCGTTTTCCATGTTTTCTTTTAATTTTTTTTCTCGTTGGGAATTATGAATATATATGATCCCTGTGTTCATGAAAGCATCCGACTCCGGTGGTGTGTATTACATGCAAATAAGTTACATCATTTTTCGCAGTTGTCCGGTATTCTTTGTTGCTGACATTTAACCTTGACATAATCGGTTTACCAGCATACACATCTTGTCAGTAGTAGTGTAGCAACCAGTTGTGTTTGGCTTGCCACATCATGTGTCATTATCTTAAGATACTAATAGAAAGTTTCACTATTCAAAAATGGACCAGAGGCCTTTCTATGAGAGATGGAAGATGCTCGAGAAGGAGGTGATTGAACCCCGTAATCATGAGAAGGCCAGAAGTCATATATACAGATATGACCTTGAGCCTTTTAGGGTGCGTGTTCAGAGTTGCAATTTTTCTTTAATCTTTTTCTTTGTCTGAACTGTTCATGGAGCTGATTTTTTTGTTACACCTAGGTGCGGAGAAAGGATTTTTGGTTGCTTTCTGCGGTTGAGAAGGTTTTGAAGGGTTTCATACCCTCACTCTCACATGAAGCTGACGGCCTAATCTTTCAGGTAACCATTGGACTGAAGGGTCTTTGATGTTAGACTTTAGGTCTGAAGACTATTTTTATTCAGTGGAAGAGCGAATCTTGTCTTCCAAATAAAAATCTAAGATCTAATTCTTTGTCAACAGGGCTGGGATGATCCTTATGTTCCCCGCACCCATGAAGGTCTGTTGAAGTGGAAGTATCCAGAGATGAACTCAGTTGACTTTCTATACGAACAGGATGAGAGTGGCCGTGGAATGCTCTCCTTGTTTGAAAGAGGGAAGAAGAAGCATATGGATGGGAATTCTGTTGTTTTTAGAGGTGTGCATCCCCACTTTTATTTATAATTAGTAATAAAACACTGTCAACCATAACTTACTCTCTGTTATGTCTAAGACCTACAAGCTACTAATACTGAAACTGCATCAGATGACTCAGACCCTGCCGAGTATTCTGGGAAGATTGTTGAGTGTTCTTGGGATCAGGATGAGAAAGTCTGGGTAAGCATGCGGGTCAGGGTTGATAAATCAACGCCAAATGATATCAACACTTACAGAAAGGTCAGTGCTTGTTATAAACTTATAACTAACCTCCCTTTATATACTTGATTGTATCTTTTGGATTCATATCTCTTAGTTTTTTCATTAGTGGTTGACGATCATACTTAATAACAAACTTTCCTGTCGGATATAACTGAACATTTCTTTCTGTCTTTTGATTTTCTGTTGGCTTTCCTTTACATCTAAAGGGTTTCTTGCTGCTAACTGGTTTCTTCTACTGAAAACATCCTTCAGCTACTTAATTTACCAATAATCATATCAGTGTACCATCTTATAAATTATGTGTCTCTTTCATCTTCTATGACCAAAGAAGAGTATAAGGTTCCTTAGCTATATGCAAGTGTTACCTGGTCTGATAGGGTAAAGTCTAAACCATTGTGGATGTAAAAATAGGTGATGAGAAGCATAAAGGACAACATCACAGAGGAGGTGTTGCTGCAGGAGATAAGGGAGATCATCCGTTTGCCTATGTATGCAGACCGTATTCAAATGGATAGCAAGGCTGCGCGCCGCAGATGAAACAATGTCTGTTTGTTTCTGTCAATGCACATCAGGCTGAATCAAGGACAAAGACATCTGTGGATTGGCAGCGGTAATGCTTTTACTTCACTTCTTTGCGAATTCGGGGTGCTTCTATACTAACATTGTATGTAAGGAGAAAGAAGGAACGCTGCATCTCACGAATGTGTAAGAATCCCGGGTTCGAGAAGCTTTTAGGGTTTATTAAGAATCAAAATTCCGTTTGGGATATGTGATGATGTGTTAGGTGTGTTTACTCTTCTAAGTGATTCATATGTTTAGATGGAAAAGGTGTTTGTGATAGTACTTAGGAAGGATAAAGTTGTAATCTTTTAGTATTAGTATCATATCATTATTATTGGTTCTATACTACTTCAGAATCAGAAGACCAATTCGATGATCGAGATTCGAGACTGTATCATCATCATATCATTCCGATTCTCGTTGTGATCAATCTCAATCATTTGATGTGGATCGTTCACAAATCTTTTCACATATACATAATACAGAAGAATTATGAAAAAATACAAAAACAACATAAGCCCACTAGGCACCAGTGACCCATGTATTCAACACAATCAAAACATTCTAAGTGTAAGTGGAAGAAAGAAAATGGTTGACGTTTCTCATATTTGTTACTAAACAGCGAGCTGTTCCATGCGTTTAATTTAGATAAAAACGGCAAGCAGTTTGCTCTTCCCTGCGTGACTGGATTTCGCCGGCTGCGATCTCCACACAGAGACAGACAGTATCAGGCTTCGTCTCATTCTCCTTCTCGATCTCTCCTTTTACACTCCCCATCCCAATTCCCAAAACCCTAATTTTTGGATTGGGGTTCTTCAAAATCTCATCCACATAATTGGATTCAGTTCTTCGATCCTGAATCGGTTGTAATTTTGTGCAAGGGAATAGTCAAGTATTCGCAGAGTGAGCTCATATGAAATCGCGAGCGCGGCAGTGTCTGCTGGTTTGTTTGCTCTGTCTTACCTTAACGAATCCCTCCTATGGAGAAAACAAGTTCAGAGAGCGTAAAGCCACCGACGACGAACTGGGCTACCCCGAAATGTAAGTTTTCGATCTATATGGAGTGGTTGGTAGACGATGCAACGCCTCAATTTGATCGAAGTGTGCGTTTTGTTCCCATAACTCGTACTGTTGATTGTTGGAGATATTTTCTTTGCTCGTCAAGCTCTCTGTTTGGTTTCTCCGATTTATGTTTTTTTTTTTCTGGGTCGTTTCGTCGTGCAGTGATGAAGATGCTTTATTGAATACTCAGTGCCCGAAAAAATTGGAGCTGCGATGGCAAACTGAAGTCACTTCTAGCGTTTATGCTACACCCTTGATTGCTGATATTAACAGGTATGATCTATCTCTCCCACCAATTTTGTATGTTGGTTCTGTTTTAAAATCGTACTTACGATTAGGTGTTTACGTTCTTGAATTGTTTTTCTTTTCTTATTTTTTGAGGATCATCAGTGCTGGTTCCATATTTTGTGCTTTAAGCAGGCTTTTGTTTTGGTTTTTATTGCAGTGATGGGAAGCTTGACATTGTTGTTCCATCTTTTGTTCACTACCTCGAAGTTCTTGAAGGAGCTGATGGAGACAAGATGCCAGGTACAGGATATCTTATCTTAGCTTTTTGAACATTTTCTCTTGTTCTTTTTCATTTGACGCGGTAGATTATTGAGGACTTTGAAAAAGTTACTGATGCTCTCATAAAATGCTAGGTTGGCCTGCTTTTCACCAGTCAAATGTGCATTCGAGTCCTCTTCTATTCGATATCGACAAAGATGGTGTTAGAGAAATTGCTCTGGCTACCTACAATGGCGAAGTGCTATTTTTCAGGTAATTGTTCCTCTCATATGATGGATATACTTTTATCTGTAATCATGATCCTTGGAATTTTGTGTGGTCTCATATGATACTTTTTTGTTTCCAGGGTATCAGGCTTTCTGATGTCAGATAAGTTAGAAGTGCCACGTAGAAAAGTGCACAAGAACTGGCATGTGGGACTGAATCCTGACCCTGTTGACCGTTCACATCCTGATGTCCATGATGATGAGCTTGTAAAGGAAGCTATGTCATTAAAATCATTGACCACTCGTAAGTTTATTACATTTTATAGATCAGTTTTCTTGTTTGCTGCTTAAGTTATGCCCATCGGCACATAATTCACTTGGTTAAGTTTATGTTCTTCATAATTTTAGATTTGGAGACGCTGAACTGCTAAAGATTGGTTGTGTGCTTTAGTTAATTGAAAGTGTAAAGCTAAGTTGTTGCTTTAAGTAGCTGCCTCAGCTAATCTGAAGAATCTTTGTCTTTGTATCTTGCATTTATTTTATGAATTACACATCTGTTGGGGCTCCCATCCTCGCTCTTAAGTATCTTCAGTATTATGAGGGTAGAAAAAAAATACATGGATTAGCAGAGTTGATTTAATTTTGATTAAAGTTTACTTTGTGACTCTCCCTTCTCCTATCTGTAGAAACAAATGCAACTACTACAACACCAAATGTTACAGTCTCGATGTCCAAAGAAATTCATGGTGGCGATTCTAACTTGACATCTCAAGAGGATCAAAAGAAACCCGAGAATAACCAAACAGAAGCTGTCGTAAAACCTACTCCAGAGCTACATAATTCCTCCATGGATCCTGGAGCAAATAACGCGGCAGCAAATGATACTACAGCTGGCTCAGCAGAAAAGCTCAATGGAAATGTAACCACCAATGAGGTGGATCAAAGAAAAGTTAGTGAAGATAAGAATGAAACTGTTATTAAATTAAATACTACTAAGGATAACTCCACAGAAACTCTGGGGACATCTGGAAACAGTAGTAAGACAGAGACAGTAACCAAAAGTGGGAGGCGACTTCTCGAAGATGATGGGTCTAAAGAATCTGCTGACGGCCATTCAGACAATAAAGACCTCAATGAGGGTATTCACATGGCCACAGCTGAAAATGATGGTGGCCTAGAAGCTGAAGCAGATTCATCATTTGAGTTGTTGCGTGATAATGAGGAGCTAGGTGATGAATACAGCTATGATTATGATGATTATGTTGATGAGAAAATGTGGGGTGACGAGGAATGGGTCGAGGGGCAACACGAGAATTCAGAGGATTATGTGAATATTGACGCTCATATACTGTGCACTCCTGTGAGTTTCAGCTATGTCAAAAACCATTGTTTATGATTTCATACTTCCATGAGAGATCTTACAGTATCATTTTTTATCAGGTAATTGCTGACATAGACAAAGATGGGGTACAGGAGATGGTTGTTGCTGTTTCCTATTTCTTCGATCCTGAGTAAGTTTATCTTTCACGCTCTAAATGTTCCCTAAATCTCTCAATGAAAAAGCATCATAAGTAGCTATTGCATGCATGAGATCTTAAACATCACAGTTTCCAGTGTATTCACATTGCAGGTTGGCTGACACGAATTGCTAATTTTCAGGTACTATGATAATCCAGAACATCTAAAAGAGCTTGGTGGTATTGACATAAAAAATTATATTGCTAGTTCAATTGTGGTTTTCAATCTTGAAACTAAACAAGTCAAGTGGATCAAAGAGCTAGATTTGAGTACGGATAAAGCAAACTTCCGGGCTTATATTTATTCTTCCCCAACGGTTGTTGATTTGGATGGTGATGGTTACTTGGATATTCTTGTCGGAACTTCCTTTGGCTTGTTCTACGCCATGGATCATCGTGGTAAGACCTCATGTTACTTCCTTCTGTTTATTTATTTCCGTTGATGAAAATTCTGCGTTCCTGCTACTCTTTTGATCAGCAATACTTCTATAGCTTTCACAGTCAATCCCACATTCACAAAGTTTGGATGTTAAGTTTGAATATTCCATCTCTCTGCAAGACAGCAGTTTCACTCTTGATAGATATTTAGATTCCTAATCATATTGATAGACGCTTTTTCTTACTTCCAATATTTTCTCATAAGTGTAACAATTCAGGACAAAACACAAGCCTTACAATACATTTTTGTCGCACTGGGTAATCATAGCAGTTTCCTTGCAATTCCCGATGTTTGTTTGGCTTTTAAGATTGTTAACTTTTTGCAGGAAATATCAGAGAAAAATTCCCACTTGAAATGGCTGAAATCCAAGGGGCAGTGGTTGCAGCAGACATAAATGATGATGGAAAGATTGAACTAGTAACTACTGATTCACACGGAAATATAGCAGCATGGACCACACAAGGAGTGGAAATTTGGGAAGCACATCTAAAGAGTCTTGTTCCCCAGGTAAAATTTTACCAACCGTTTATTTCTCATCAGATATAGAAAACTCTTATGCATGAACCAGTTGTAGGAGCATAGCTTTCATGAAAATTAACGGTGGGTAATTTTTAGTTTAAAATTGTGTTGTTAATTTTAAGTCACTAAATAAGAGCACACATCCTTTACCATGAAAACTGTCTCTGAATTGATCACTACACAATCAGTGATAGCCGCCAATCTTCTCTTGCAGGGTCCTTCTATCGGCGATGTTGATGGTGACGGACACACAGACGTTGTGGTTCCTACATCATCAGGAAACATATATGTTCTTAGCGGCAAAGATGGTTCGATAATCCGTCCTTACCCATACAGAACTCATGGAAGAGTGATGAACCAACTTCTTCTTGTCGATCTAAACAAGCGAGGTGAGAAAAAGAAGGGTCTCACCATCGTTACTACATCCTTTGATGGTTACTTGTATCTCATAGATGGACCCACCTCGTGCACTGACGTTGTTGATATTGGTGAAACTTCGTAAGTCTCCTTTGCTTCCTCTCGGCACATTAATATCTACAGTAGCTTTGGTTGTCCAGTGGATTTTGACCACCAGGCTGTTTCGAGTTACAGATACAGTATGGTCTTGGCTGATAATGTTGACGGTGGAGATGATCTTGATCTTGTTGTCTCAACTATGAATGGAAACGTCTTTTGCTTCTCAACACCTTCTCCTCACCATCCCCTTAAGGCAAGATCAACCCCGTACACTATTTTGAGCGGGTTTTGCTTAACGTCTTCTTGATTCTTATTTTAATAATGTGGTGGTTTATCAGGCTTGGCGATCTACTGATCAAGGAAGGAACAACAAGGCCAATCGTTATGATCGTGAAGGCGTTTTTGTCACACATTCGACCAGAGGTTTCCGTGATGAGGAAGGGAAAAACTTCTGGGCTGAGATCGAGATCGTTGATAAATATAGATACCCATCTGGTTCACAAGCACCCTACAACGTTACTGTAAGTTCCTCAATCCTCAATATATGGGCAATGACCTCTTTCTGAAACTAAACTAGCTGTTTTCAAATGGTACAGACGACGCTGCTGGTTCCAGGCAATTACCAAGGAGATAGGAGGATAACACAGAGCCAGATCTATGACCGCCCTGGAAAATACCGGATAAAACTACCAACAGTCGGAGTGAGAACAACAGGAACAGTAATGGTGGAGATGGTAGATAAGAATGGAGTCCATTTCTCAGACGAATTCTCACTAACTTTCCATATGTATTACTACAAGCTTCTGAAATGGCTTCTTGTCCTCCCTATGCTCGGGATGTTTGGTCTGCTCATGATTCTACGGCCTCAAGAAGCGGTGCCCCTCCCGTCATTTTCCCGCAACACAGACTTATGATGTTAGGGTACCATCTGGTAAACCGGATGTACACATCCTCATAGAGCTCATCTAAAGAATCCAGGGACAGTTTGGTGCTAGAGTTTTCAGGTTCTGTATCTTTTGAAAATCTGTAATTCTGACTTTAGAGTTAGATCAACTCTCCTCGGAGTTTATAAAGTTAATGCAGTACTAATGTGTCCAGGAATCCATTTTTGAACAAAGAAGATACAAAAGATCAATCAATTGTACGCAAACATAATAATTTCAGTAGGAGATTTTGATATCCTGAGATATGACTAAATTTAAACTATTTGTAGTCTAATGACTAAATTTCTTAGACGTCCCATTTTCAAACGAGAGATTTGTACTCGCAAACAAGGATTCCATTAAAAGTAATCAAGTGAGTATATCTATATCCAAACGCAGAACGCAATGGGAAGAATGAAGAACAATTTACACTGACACACACAACAAATCTTCTATCTTCAAGAGAGCTGCAACAATGGCCTCTTACCAAGCCTCTTCATCTCTCTCTCCATACTTCCTGTGAGCATCAGACTAAACATCTTGAGATCGCAGAGAAACGACCAAACCGGATGCCCGAAGCTCGCCGGAACATTCCCTTCCACGAAGAAGTGGCTGAACCACGCGAACCCGTAACCAAAGAGAGGCACCAGAGCAACGAACCACCAGCTGATCAAAACCGAACACATCAAAGCCACGATGCTCGCGATTATACCTATGAAGTGCCATCGCCTCGTTGATGGATTCGAGTGTTGCATCACGTAGAAGGGCCAGAACTCCTCAAAGCTTCTGAAATTCATCTTTTTCTCTCAAACAAAAGCCCTAATCCCCGATTTTTATAATGATCTCGAGCTTTTCCTCTGTGATTTCGTTTGTGAAAGCGAGAGAGAGAGAGAGAGATGTAGAAGATGAAACGAACCAAACATTTTTATAGTTCTCATAAAAAAATGGAAAGAAATCAACGGATAATTAAAAACCATTTTCTCAGGCCTTCAAAGCCCACATAATACCGGGGTCTCGTGAGTAAACATGGGCCGTTTTCAATATAATCGTGACAACAGGAAATGATTATCATAGTAAGAGAAACTAATTTTTAGGTTAAAATTAATTTAAAAAAACGGAAGAAATTAATGTTTTTTTAAAATCCATCGTTTAGAAATTGTTTCCCTCCTACATACACAGTAACGACAATCTCGTCACTCAGAAAATCCCCAGAATCACTCTCTCTCTCTCTCTCCCTCGTTAATTAGGGTTTCCGATTCCAAATCCCTCAGAAGTTTAGGGTTTTTTCTTCTTTTGTTTATACCTAATCGGAATGAAGCTGAATCAGAAATTAAAGAAGCCTTGTTCACCCACGAAGGTACGTCATATCAGTCACCAAATCTCGAGGCAAATGTATTCAAATTTTTGTTTGCTATTGCTCCCCTAGAAAAATTATAAATTGGGTTTTTGTTTATTTCTTCTTTGTTCCAGCTGGTTCTGCAAGAGATCATCGGTTTGACTGCAAAGAACGCCAATGGATTGGCCTCGGCTACTTGCAGCTCGAAATGTGTTTACTTGGCGGGATGCGTTGTGGTGGTCTACGATGTAGATTCGTGCACTCAGTCTCATCTTGTTGTATCTCATCGTATGCCTAAGCCTTTAAGTTGTGTTGCTGTGTCCCAGAATGGGCGGTTCGTAGCTGCTGGCGAGGTATGATTGAGTTCCCATTTTGCTATTTAGTCCTGTTATTATCAGTCAGTTTTTAAGATTAATGCATTTATGTAGAATATGGTGTCTTTTGTATCGTGATTTGGTTTCTGGTGTTTGGTTTGATCTTCTCAGTCTCCGAATCTCTCTGCAGTCTTGATATGGGACTGTGAGACTCTGGGACTTGTCTCGGAGCTGAAAGGCCATCTCTATGGAGCTCACTCTCTTTCCTTTTCACCAAATGGTTAGCTTTCCGTTCTTCTCTTGTTTCTCCAGTCGTCTTTAAGGTTCTTTTCTATTCTGTTTTCCTTACTTTATCATTTGCTTACTTTGGCCTTTAGGAGAATATTTGGTGAGTGTTGGTGGATACATATATCTTTGGGACTGGCGCAAAAGCATCTTGTTAGCCAAGGTCAAAGCCAGTTCTAATTGCTCTGAGATAACGTCTGTGACATTCTCAGCCAACGGAAAATTCATTGTTACTTCCGGGAACAAGCACTTGAAGAACTGGATAGTGGGTTCTTTTCAGAAGACACGTTCAAGTAAAGTTGGATCTGTGTCATTTCATGGAAAGCCAACTGATAATTTTTTTCAAAAAGGAAACTCCTTTGTATCAGTGATATCAGCCAATACTGGGAGTGACGAACAAACTGAAGAAGTTTTTTCAATATACGCTCTCACAGATGCAGGTATTCGCTCCACACAGTTATAACTGTTAATATGAGTTTTTCTTACACCCGTTCAAAAGACATTAGTAAATTAATTCTGTTCTGTAGGTGTTCTAATGCTCATGAGTTATGAGATGTTAATCAAGAAGTCGGTGGATCTGAAGGTACGGCAACTTTCATTTCGATCTTTTTCGTTGTCCATCTAGGAACCATGAGTTGATTACACAATGCTTAGCCGGCCCCCATCATTTAGACATGCTAAATAATCATATCCCATAGTCCAGAAGCATTGACTATATTTTCCTTGTGAGCCTAGGCTATAAGTTTGGTTAACTTGTATGTGTTGACTCTAGGTGGACAAACATCAATAAGTTTTCATGTTAGCTTTGGGAACATTCAGATACAAACCTTTCAAGCTTTTCTTTTCTTTTCATAACAAGAACTTCTTTCATTGGCTTGCAATGAACTGTCAGGTTGAAAAATGTTTTGCTCTTTCTGCATCCAGTCGGTTGATAGCATGCGCTTGCAGCAAGGGAACGGTCCAGCTATTTATGCCTGAAACTCTAGATTATGCTGGCAAATTACATTTTTCAGATGCTAAAAGCAGCAACACTGAAAATCAGTCTCATTCAGCAGAACTCAAAACTGTAGAATCTCCGCCTGTTATCTTCCCGGATGCAGTTGCTTGTCAGTTTTCTACCACAGATAAGCTCAGTGAGTGTAGAATGTAGAAGAAACTTATAATAGCAGTGTGTTTCTTATCTAATTTCCTTTTGACAAAAGGTGGTATTTTGGCTTCACAGTTGTCATCTATGGGGATCGTAGTCTCTATGTTTGGGATGTAAATGATGTGAACAAGGTAATTCTAAACGTATTTCAGTATTTTCCGCAGAAAATTAGTTAATTTTGAAGTTCTTTCTAGCGCCAGTGTACTTCTGAAGTTTCCTGTTGAAGCGAGCACCAACTGCATGTGGTGAAACTTTTCTTCCTTATTCCAGCCTACTAGGTGCTCGATGATGGTGTCACATTCTGCTGGAATTTGGGATATTAAAAATCTCTCTTGTGGAAATATGCACAGTCCAACAGCTGCATGTGTAGCTAGGGGATGCAGTGAAGGGGTTTCCTTTGCTACATGTTCTGAAGATGGAACCATCAGATTGTGGGATCTCGCTTTCCAAGTGGACCCATTAGAAGCCAGTGCAAGCAGCAATCCCTCAGAATCTTCAACACAAGGGATTATGCATTTAGGTAATTATAACATATGCTCGGAATCTGAAACAAATTAGTGAAGATGTTGGTGTTGTGGTAAATTTCTGATCATATTTTGTTTTCGAATAGTCATTTTCACTCATTATTTTTAAATAATGCAGCTAGCGCTGGAATTTTTGAACGTGATCTCGTGGAGACATGTGGTAGCCGATTTGGTTTCCGAGCACTGGCAGTAAGTGAAGATGGAAAGTACTTAGCAGCTGGTGACTGTGGAGGGAACCTTCATATATATGATCTACAAGAATCAGAGTATACATGCTTTACGGTAATATTAGTCACCGTTGTTCATTTTTAAATTGGCTCTGTGTCTTCTTCAGTAGTTGGTGTCTAGACATCATATTTCTAAGCCTCTTATTGATAACCATTTTGCAGGATGCTCATGATACAGAAATTCAGTCATTGAGCTTCAGCTTTCCTGGAGTGAAAGAAGTTAATTCTGTAAATACTTCAAGCAGCGGTTTCTTGCTTGCTTCTGGTGGAAAGGGCCGAGCGATCCACATTTATGATGTCAAAAGGTGTTAAAATAACAGCTTTGTTATGGTATTTTGATTTCCCTGGCAAGTGGCAAGGCTCATACAACTTATACGTTCTCGCTGTTAGGAACTTTGATCCTGTTGGGAATGTTTGTAGTTCAGCTGCTGTAACTTCTGTGAAATTCGCATGTAATGGCCAGAAAATCATAACTTCTGGTGGAGATAGGTAATGTTTTATATGCTTCAAGACCACGTAACTTTCATATTTGCTTTTGAACATCCGCATATTTGCTTTTGAACATCCGCATATTTGCTTAAGAGAAATTTACGAGATCATTGTTAATTTTGTTGCAGGTTACAGCTGTTTGACGTTGTCAGAAAAGCAAGTAGTGTGCGTCTTTCACCTTCTCGTTCTCAAACTCTCTCTCACGGAACCATCTCTGATATGGCTGTAGATCGAACAACAAGACTTGTTGTCACTGTGGGACAGGTACCAACCTTTCGGTGAATATTAATATATTACCACCTTATCTTGAGCATATTGAGTCAATTAATCATACACCTAACATCTGATAAAACAAGGAGTCTGATGTTTTATCTGATGGGTGCAGGATAAGAAGATAAACATATTTGATTTAGAAAGTGGAAAGCATGTCAGATCATTTAAGCAAGAACGAGACCATGGAGATCCCGTAAAGGTGCATTGACAAACAGTTTAATTATACTTCAACATTGTTGGATGTTCTTGTGCTGACAATAAGATCTCTTCCACAGGTCATTTTGGACCCAAGTTGCAACTACATGGTGTGCTCTTACTCTAACAGGACAATCTGCTTTGTGGACTTTGACACTGGAGAGCTGGTTGCTCAGGCCACAGGACATGGTGAACCTGTGACTGGTGTTATCTTCCTACCTGATTGCAAACATATCATTTCAGTAAGTTTCTGAATTGTACTTTTCTGTACTTACAACTGTAAGAACTTTGGCTTTTGGATGAAGTGAAGATCACTGTCTCATTTCTATTGAACTGAATCACCGTAGAAGAGCTTAATGTGCTACAAAGTGTGGATCTATTTTTCTTGGTATGCCTCGAATGATAATGAAAAACTGAGAGAAAACTTAGCTTTTAACTTTTCGTTGATGCTTATTGTCAGGTTGCAAGTGACGGCTGTATATTTGTCTGGAAACTTCCTTTGCGAATGGCTACTCGTATTATACGGGCAGTAAATGAAAATGGCAGGTTAACTGTGGTCCAACTCGAAAAGTTCAAGCAAATTGCAGTTGATTTGGAGGAAGACAATCCAAAAGATGCATTATGTTCTGCAAACTATAAGCCAGCAGAAGAGAACGCAGATCTGCAGCTACGCTCCCCATGGACATCCTCATTTAAGTTCAGCGTTTCTCGACTGCCTAAGTGGGCTCAAGCTAAAGTGGAAACATCTGATATTGCTACCAATTGTGAGGATTCCATTTCAAACCAGGTACAAACCCAAAAAGTGGGCTGCTTTCTAATTTTAGGGAATCATTATTAAATGCTTTTTTAAATCCTAAATTTTCAGCAAAAGGCTTACTGTTCTTCTGATATTGGGTGTTTTTATTGCCTCCACAACAGAAACATGAAGATAAAAGTCTGGAAAATACTGTTGACAGTGCTGAAGGGTACTCGTATGTGAATCTTGAATGCCAAACTCCCAAGCAAGGTTCAAAAACCGAAAATTCAAGCCTTGGAAGCCTGTCCAAAAGCTCCAGCGAAACTGAAACTTCAGTGATTCAAAGAGATGCTCCTAGGTAAGAAGCTCTCTTCATCACTGCAGTTCTTCTCTCTATCTCTCTGCCTGCTTTTATGAGAACCACATTGATTGTTTTTATTTTGCTTCTCAACAGCCACATGAAAGAAAAAACCCGTTGGAACACTATCTACAACGTGTGTTTGGATCTTCTAAATTCTCCAAACATCCAAGCATCTTTCATTAAAAAACAGAAACCTGTCGAGCAGGGGGACATGTTCAAGCAGTTTGATAACAGTTTGTCAATGATCGACGAGGTAAGAGTTCTCTTCCCTATTGCTGCGACATGTTTTATGTTACCAAGAGAAGTATTTTATTTTTTTTATCTTAACCATAGGTTGAGGCCAAAAAATCATCGCAGCAAAGAAGATATTCTTCACAGTTTTTCCTTAGAAGAGACTACATTGGCGGAACCAAACAGTTTATGCGTACGCCCTCCCAGAAATCAGGGAACAAGACTTTGAAGTCAATCCAAGAACATCTTCCCCTAGATACGGTGAGTGATCAATCTTCACATAGTTCAGAGGAACATTCTGAACAGGTTTCACCACGCTATATTTTGATATATATCTATACTCACTTATACATTACACAAGACAGATTTATACAGACACAGTTATATGTTTATAGGCTTAGATTCATTCAGAGATGCATATAATTTCCAGCAATGGTACCAAGTGCCAACACTAAGTTCGTGTATATAGTAGTAAATAAACAGGTTTCAACATTATGTTTTTAAGTAACGAGTGGTTTTGTTGTGTGACAGGACAAGACCTCTTCAGAAGTATTCCATGATACACTTGCAGACGATTCACTACAAGAAATGATAACAAGCTGCCGTCAAGCACTATACGGGTTAAACTCTGCTGCCGCAGTATTCGTCCAGTCACTGTCGGAATTGTCTACAGCTTCTCCTCGAGATCAAATCTCAGGTGAACTGAGAGAACAGTTGTTTGGTGAAGCAGCTTTGATGATCCCAGAAATGTCTCATAAAGTCAATGAAGTTGTAGCCAAGATAATGCTTGAGCACAAAAATAGAACAAGTGACAGAATCGTCTCCAATTAGTTCAAATCAACTCTGTACAGTGAGTAGTCCAGTTACTTTACCATACAACAAATAATGAATAAATAAAAAGGGATTGTATGTTGCTCGTCCTAATTTGACAACTACATTGACTGGTTTGCTTTTCAAATCATATCCGTTTCTAATAGTACATAAATATACGCTTACCCTGTTAGGCTCCTCTATATCTAGTGACAGTGTAAGAACTTTTTTTTTTCTTATTAACTTGTTTGAACTTGTAAATTTGAAGATCGAATCTGTGATCTACAAAAAAAAAAAAAACGGATCCACCAAAGTAGTGAGTGTTAAACCTATGCATTTTTTTCGTATCTCTTTTCCTGTGAGCACTGAGAACTACTCCTAGTAGTCTACTACGACTATAGCTGCTGATTTCCATGGCAATTATAGACACTTTCTTTTCGTTTCTTTTCTGGTCACAGACTCACAGGTAATAGAGAGTTGTTTTATGATAGAAGCTACTAGTAATATTATTGATATATCTCTACTACATGTTTCTACATATTCGGTACTTAACATATGACATGTACAAATGATAATCTTCTTTTTTTTTTTTTTTTTTCTTTTGGTGTAAAATAATATACGCGGTGATATATTGTGTGTCTCAAACCCATCTTGAAATTGAGAGAGGACTACATGACTAGTAAAAATACTCAAATCGTATTTGCCTTTAAAAAACCAAAAAAAAAAAAAAGATTGAAATAAAGCAAAGCCTAGAAATTTGTCCTGTTTTGAGTGCTTTTCATTTTATTTTTTTTGTCTTGCTTTAGTAACATGCAAAAAGAAAAGAAAAAAACAGCTCCCTCCTTTATTGGGATTCCTCATTCTTTTAAATTCTAACAAAGAAATCTCAAAGTAGCTCCCTCCTTCTCTTATATCTCTTTCTCATCTAGTCCACACATCTTTCTCTATATAGTTCTTTTTTACTCATTAACGGACATGTGATCTAATAACTTAGGTTTAAACTCAACAAAATATATATATGTCTATTTGAAGTATGTATGGGAGTTTTAAGATTTCATATGAAATATTATTCTTGTGTGCCATATGATTATTACAATACACACTAATGATACCACATGTTCGATAACTAGCGCACAGACCATATAATCCATAAGGCTATAGTGTACATTACAAATTACACAATAGGGATACCGGATACAGTAATACATGGACACTTATTATTGGTAGTTAATAAGTGTATCTGAGTGACAAAAGATCTAAAGAGACTTTCATAAATGTGAATAGAGAATGACATACACAAGAATGTTGGGTCCAAAATAGAGGCTTTTTTATGTCAAAAAATAATCAAATCTTTTCCCCATTTTTTATTCTTTTTTTTTTTTTTAAAGAACCAAAGAAAGTGAAAAATAATAATAAGTTGTTTTTTAATTTTCATTTATGATAAATTGGGAAAACCAAAAAAAAAATAAAGCCTTTGATTTCTGTGAGTTGTCGAATGTTGTGGGCCAAAAAGGTTCATATTTGATTGTCCTTTTCCAACTCATTATTTCTCTTGTAATGATTATATATGTCTCTTTTTTCTTTCTTTCTTTTACCTTTACCTTTGATCCAATGTTTTTCATAATTTCTATTACAAAAAAAAAAGAAGAACAATGAATATAAATGATAGACAAATAATTTTGATCATGTATAATATTTGTGTTAGTATATAATGTCAGAGACCAATTGTAGTAGTAGCCTAGAAATTTGAAACCAAAATAATATTTTTTTTTGGTATAGACTTGTATAAATACTTAAGTAGTTTTGTTTTTCTTCATTCCATCAATATCCATTAAAAAAAGAAAAAAAAATCCATCATGATCTTTAATCCATGATTAAAAATGACACAGTTCAAAGATAATATATTATATAGTTCTGAAATAATTATTATGTTTTTTTCTTCTTTTCTTTCTAATTGAACTATTATTTACCAACCGGTTCATTGTCATGCGTTGGTATAAAATTTGATTTTGATAAAGATTTGATCTTGGCTAAACAAAAATTTATTGATTTGTTGATATCTTTGAAATTATAATATATTTAAAACATAAAGAATCGTTTTATCTTATTTTTGTGAGAGTATTACAAAAATATTTTGCCATACAAAATAGATCATACTATAAAGAATTATAAATTATATACAAAGAATTGAAAGTGAAAGGTGAAATGAGTATTTTTTTTTTTTTTGTTGTTGTTCTTGTTTCAGAATGATGAATAAATAAGGATCCCCAGCATTAATGGCATTGATTGCGTGAGGTTTCATGGGCTACGGAGGCAGGCGCCAACAATGAGCTGCGTCACGCACACACGCACGTTCTCTATGTTAATTACTTCTTTTTTTAAAACGTAAGAAAAGAAAACAAAAGAGAGATATATTTACGATTTGACAAAAGAGTCCATTACTTACGATTTAACTAGGAAAGAGAGTGTATACGATAACCTTTAGTTAGGAGTAATGCACATGACACACATACAAATTCAATGACACAATAATTAGATAATGAACCAATGATGAACTATATATACACACTTACGTGGGAACTAACTGTAGTTGGAAGAATCTTCTTCTTACCCACACGTTCCGGGAATATATATACACATCCTTTGTATATAATACTATGATATTTATATTAAAAAAAATGAAGATTGTTCCCAAATTATGTATTAAAAGGAATACAAAATTCAATTATATCGTAAGGTAAGATGAAGGGCATATAGACGATAGACGATAGACTATAGAGAGAGTATAGATTATTTTTTAATAACGCAGAACGAAGAAACAAGAGAAAACGACGGTGTATAGATGAAGATGAAGATTTGCTTCCCATGCGAGAGACACATTATTCGGAGAGACCTTCCGTACGTACAATAATACTATCTCAGTATAGTTCTCAACACAGAATATATCATCAATATGTATGTATGTTCGTTCTTCCACTATCGAATTTTATATTTCTTTAAAAAATAAAAAATTGTATTACATGTTATATCATCAATATCTATGTTGTTCAGACAACACCAGAATATAGAGTTCAAAAGTAAATAAAAATATGAATGAATGGAGAGAACAGAGAAACAAAAAGAAACAAAAAGAAAAGCCAAGACAAATTTGTTCAGATAAAGCAAAAAAATATATATGGATAAAGTGAACATACAAATAATATACTATACAGTCTTTGATAACAAAAACTTTCAAAATGCTTTGATCAATATTTATTCTTTTATATATAACGATATATACTCATGTATTAGCTATATATATATAAGTATAGGGTGTTTTTGAAATTTCTTGATTTTGTTGTGACATTTTTCTTCTTTTATACATATATAGTCTTAATATTCCTACGAATATCGAGAAGATTGATTTGCAGAAATGTTGTTTTTTTTTTTCATATATATAAAAGAAAGAATGAGAAAAAAGGAAATAGGAAAAAGAGAAAGGGGAAGAAGAGAGAAAGCGAAAGAAGAGAGTGTCATTGAGACAATAACGAGAGTCGAGAGTGATGGCTTTGGCTTTGCCTCTGGTGTGTATGTGCTTTTTCTTTTCTTTTCTTTTCTTTTCTATCGTAATTGTCCGAATCTTTTCTTTCTTTCTTTTTTTCCTTTAAAAAATAAAAAATAAAAAAATTCCAAAGTTTCCTTTCTTCTATTTTTTTAATACTGAGGTTGTTACCGTGGTTAAAAAAAGCTGTAAATTTTCATAGTTTGACAGAGAGTTGCGCTATGACATGATTATTACCTTCCCACTGTATAACAATCAATAAACCGCAGCTGCACCACTGTCCTCATTTAAATAAATTCCACTGATTCATTTTACTAAGAATTTAAATATCACCTTATATATATATAAACACATCAACACACATTTGGTATCGTTGAATCAACGTTAGTGTGTATTGTGATTATTTGATTAAACTAAACTGAAGCATGTTTTGCTTTTCGACAATTTGTCCTAAAGCAGTGTGAATATTTTGATTTTTTTTTGCAAGTTAAATTTGCTTTTTTGACAAAAACAGCCAAACAAAATCCACTTTGCCACCGACCCAACTAGTTACGGGTTTTCTATTACATTTTTATTTTTTTTGTTGACATGAGACAAAAATCATAAGATCTTGAAAGGTCAATTAAGACATTTCGTTATCTCTCCATTTAGCTCTCTCTCTCTATCCACTTAATAATTTTCTTATTTTGTCTGAACGAAAAATGTAATTGCCAAATGTTTTAGTAAGCGTGTAAAGGTTTAATATGTTTTGTTGTCTTAAATAAAGACTACTTACACAAAAATAAGATCTTGGCTTATCTCATCAATAAAGCTGAACACAATTTCTAGATAACCGTACACTAAAAACACGCTAAAAAAAAACCATTTAGTACTTAAAAAAAAAAACTTAATATTACTACACTATTCTTTTCCTCTCAACCATTCTTGTTTTGTTTTTTGTTCTGCTTTTAAAATAATTCTTTTGTTTTGTTTTGTTTCTCTTCTATCTCCTTTCTCTTTCAATTACCGTTGGAACAAGACGAAGTTTCAGACACACAACACTTCCCCAATCTCTCTCTCTTAAGACACTGATGACGATATAGTTATGAGCAGAGGGAGAAATCACTACCATTTCCCGTCATGAATCCAGCTACTGACCCTGTCTCCGTCGCCGCAGCAGCAGCAGCTTTAGCCCCGCCTCCCCAACCTCCTCAGCCTCACCGCCTCTCTACCTCTTGCGACCGTCACCCCGAAGAGCGTTTCACCGGTTTCTGCCCTTCCTGTCTCTGTGAACGTCTCTCTGTCTTAGATCAGACCAACAATGGCGCTTCCTCTTCTTCTCGCAAACCTCCCACCATCTCCGCTGCCGCTCTCAAGGCTCTTTTCAAGCCTTCCGGAGGTAACAGCAGCGGAAACGGCCGCGTTAAACCCGGATTCTTCCCTGAGCTCCGTCGCACTAAATCTTTCTCGGCGTCTAAGAACAACGAAGGGTTCTCAGGCGTCTTTGAGCCACAACGTAGGTCTTGCGACGTCAGAACTCGTAGCTCTCTTTGGAACTTGTTTAGCCAAGATGAGCAACGAAACCTTCCCAACACTGTCTCCGGCGGTGAGATTGAAGTCGAGCCGAGAAAATCTAGCGTCGCGGAGCCTGTTTTAGAGGTGAACGATGAAGGAGAAGCTGAAAGTGACGACGAAGTCGAAGAGGAAGAGGAAGAGGAAGAGGAGGACTACGTTGAAGCTGGCGACTTTGAGATCCTTAATGATTCCGGCGAACTAAGCAGGGGAAAAAGCGACGAAATTGTTGAAGAGATACAAGAGATTGCGGAAACGGTGAAACCGGAAAAGACTATTAGCGAAGAGGAGTTGAAGCCGATTAAGGATTACATAGATCTTGATTCTCAAACCAAGAAGCCATCTGTGCGACGGAGTTTTTGGTCGGCGGCCTCTGTTTTTAGCAAGAAGCTTCAAAAATGGAGGCAGAATCAAAAGATGAAGAAACGCCGTAACGCCGGCGACCATCGCCCCGGATCAGCTAGATTACCGGTGGAGAAACCGATTGGGAGACAGCTCCGGGATACTCAATCAGAGATTGCTGATTACGGATTCGGCCGGAGATCCTGCGACACAGATCCTAGATTCTCGCTCGACGCCGGAAGATTCTCTCTTGACGCCGGGAGATTCTCTGTTGACATTGGTAGGATCTCGGTTGATGACCCTCGTTACTCGTTCGACGAGCCGAGAGCTTCTTGGGACGGGTCCCTGATCGGACGGACAGCGTTTCCTCCCGCTGCGAGAGCTCCTCCTCCGCCGTCGATGCTTTCTGTGGTGGAGGATGCGGCGCCGCCGGTGCACCGTCACGTAACCCGAGCAGATATGCAGTTCCCGGTGGAAGAACCACCACCGCCGGCACCGGTGGTTAATCAATCTAACGGTGTGTCTGACCCGGTTATTATCCCGGGTGGGTCAATCCAAACCCGAGACTACTACACTGACTCATCGTCACGGAGGCGGAAGAGTCTGGACAGGTCTAGCTCCATGAGGAAAACGGCTGCAGCGGTTGTGGCTGATATGGACGAGCCAAAGCTTTCAGTGTCTTCGGCTATATCAATAGATGCTTACTCAGGATCAATGAGAGATCATAACAACAATTATGCCGTGGAGACCACGGATAACGGGTTTTTCCGGGAACCGGCAATGATGGTCGGCGAGAGGAAAGTGAATAGTAACGATAATAATAACAAGAAGTCGAGGCGGTGGGGGAAATGGAGCATCTTAGGACTTATTTACAGGAAGAGTGTGAACAAGTACGAGGAAGAGGAGGAGGAAGAGGATAGGTATAGGAGACTAAACGGGGGAATGGTGGAGAGATCGTTATCGGAGTCATGGCCGGAGCTGAGGAATGGAGGAGGAGGGCCGAGGATGGTGAGGAGTAATAGCAATGTGAGCTGGAGAAGTAGCGGTGGTGGATCACAGAGGAAAGTACACGGATTGGATAGGAATAAGAGTTCAAGGTACTCCCCTAAGAATGGGGAAAACGGAATGTTGAAGTTTTACTTGCCAACTATGAAAGGTAGCCGGAGAATGACCGGTGCAGGAGGCGGGTGGGCCAATAGTAACGGGCATTCAATAGCGAGGAGTGTAATGAGGCTGTATTGATCTACAAATTCTTCATTGGGATGGTGGTTTAGGGGTTTTAGCTCTATCATGAAGTCTGAACCTTTTTTGTTTTTTTTTTGTATTTCGTTGGGTTGGGTTTAATTTCGGTGCAATTGGTTTACTTTTTTCTAATGTTAAGGGGGGAGGCATTTTCAAACGAATCACTTTGTTGATGTTAACCGGAATAAACCGCCTTTTAACCACCTATTATTGGTTTATATAGAGGAGCAATGTTTTTGGTATAATTAACCAACGAGAGCAGCGTCTAAAAAGCCCAAAACATGCCGGGGAAATTAAAAAAAGATCTAATCTAACGTTCACCGAAAACTTTCCCATGGTCGTGTTCCCCAAATCACTGTCACCGAAACACGTCCTCAAGCTCTTGAACTCGGAGAAGAACCCGCGCGCAGCTTTTGCTCTATTCGATTCAGCGACTCGTCACCCAGGCTATGCACACTCCGCCGTCGTCTACCACCATATACTCCGACGTCTCTCGGAGGCGCGGATGGTTAACCATGTAACTCGAATCGTCGAGCTCATTAGGTCACAGGGGTGCAAGTGCGACGAAGACGTCGCTTTATCGGTTATCAAAACCTACGGAAAGAACTCCATGCCCGATCGCGCTCTGGATGTTTTCCAACGAATGGTGGAGATCTTCGGGTGTGAGCCTGGGATTAGATCTTATAACACTCTGCTCAATGCCTTGGTAGAAGCGAAACGATGGGTTGAAGTGGAGTCCTTGTTCGCCTACTTGGAAACAGCGGGTGTGGCGCCAAATCTGCAGACGTATAATGTTTTGATTAAGATGTACTGTAAGAGGAAGCAGTTCGAGAAAGCTAGAGGGTTTCTTGATTGGATGTGGAAAGCGAGGTTTAAGCCGGATGTGTTCAGTTACAGCACTGTGATCAACGATCTTGCGAAAGCTGGAAAACTGGATGATGCACTGGACCTGTTCGATGAAATGTCTGAAAGAGGAGTAGCACCTGACGTTACTTGTTATAATATCTTAATTGATGGTTCTCTTAAGGAGAGGGATCACAGTATGGCTTTGAAGCTGTGGAACAGACTGTTGGAGGACTCTTCTGTTTATCCTAATGTTAAGACTCACAACATCATGATTAGTGGTTTGAGCAAATGCGGAAGAGTAGATGATTGTTTGAAGATATGGGAAAGAATGAAACAGAATGAGCGAGAAAAAGATTTATATACATACAGCAGTTTTATACATGGTCTGTGCGGTGCAGGGAATGTTGATAAGGCCGAAAGTGTGTTCAAAGAGTTGGTCGAAAGTAAGGCCTCTATTGATGTGGTTACATACAATACTATGCTTGGTGGGTTTTGCCATTGTGGGAAAATTAAGGAGAGTTTGGAGTTATGGAGAATCATGGAGCAGAAGAATTCAGTTAACATAGTGAGTTATAATATTTTGATAAAAGGGTTGCTGGAGTATCGGAAGATCGATGAAGCAACAATGATTTGGAGGCTTATGCCTGCCAAGGGCTACACACCTGACGACACAACTTATGGTATATTTATTCACGGGCTATGCGTGAATGGTTACGTAAATAAAGCCTTGGGGGTGATGCAAGAGGTGAAGAGCAAAGGTGGGCATCTGGATGTTTTTGCATATTCATCAATTGTAGACTGCTTATGCAAAGAGAAAAGACTAGAAGAAGCAGCAAATTTAGTAAAAGAGATAAGTAAGCAAGGCGTGGAGCTGAATTCTCATGTCTGTAATGCCTTAATAGGTGGTTTGATCCGAAACTCAAGACTTGGTGATGCTTCCCTTTTGCTGAGAGAGATGGGAAAGAACGGTTGTCGGCCGACTGTTGTATCTTACAATATTCTTATTGATGCTTTGTGTAAAGCAGGGAAATTCGGTGAAGCATCTACTGTTGTGAAAGAAATGCTTGCAAACGGGTGGAAACCAGATCTGATAACTTATAGTGTACTCTTGGACGGTCTTCGTCACGACAGGAAGATCGACTTAGCCCTTGAATTGTGGCACCAATTTCTTCAATCTGGTCTAGAACCTGATGTGAGGATGCATAACATACTAATTCATCACCTGTGTTCTATTGGGAAACTTGATGATGCAGTGATTGTCATGGCAAATATGGAGCATAGGAATTGCATTGCAAATCTCGTTACCTACAACACTTTGATGGAAGGATTCTTCAAAGTTAGAGACAGCAACAGAGCCACAATGATTTGGGGTTACATGTACAAGATGGGGTTGCAGCCTGATATTATATCATACAATATTATACTGAAAGGGTTGTGTATGTGCCACAGAGTGTCGTACGCAATTGAATTTTTTGATGATGCTCGAAACCATGGCTTTTTTCCAACAGTTGTCACCTGGAACATACTTGTTCGAGCTGTCGTGAATCGCTAATGTGATGAATTACAAAGGAAAGCTTAATCTGTTGTATAAATCTCTGGGCCAACTCAGCTAGTTTTCCGTGATAAGGTCTGACTCTGGTTTTCGGGTTTGGAGGTTGAATTCTGATTTATCCGTGCCTGGAAGTGAGATGAGGTAAATCACAGTAAGGCAAATAAGAATCAAGTGAGCTATATCACCTGATGAACTAGCACTATACATACATCAAAAACACTTGGGTGACACAATTGGTTTGAATGGTTCGAGTAAACATCATCGAGATCTGATATTTGTTGATGTAAAAGAAAAACTGTAGCTTGGTGTGCCAAACCAAAAGTTATAAGTTTCCCACTTTGGGTCTATGCCATCAAGCTATGTATATCTCTTTTCATTGGAGTCCAATTCTCTGTGTCTCTCGTTTATTTCTTTTTGATTCCTTTTCCTTTATCTGCCTTTTCTGATAACAGTGTCTGCTCGTAGACGAATTGAGTGAGGAGTGGTATAAGGATAGCTCCGAGAATTGCGACTTTTCTCCAATCTGGTGCAGAAACGAAGGACTCAGCAATTGCAAGAACCACGATCCCAATTAACCCGAGGTAAAGATTCCTTCTTGCTTGTGATCCTGCACTTTCTTTAGTAACCTCTTCTATCTTCTCAGTCTCCTCTTTAGCTTTCTCTTTATCCACCGGTTTTTTGTCGCCTAAGCTTTTAAAGAACAATCCTTCATTCCGGTCTACCTCGATCTTCTCCTCAAACTCAGCCAACTTATTATCGTTCTCCTCTATCTCTAATCTGTTCAGTCCCGCAGATTCCTCAAAAGCTTGCATCTTGCTCTCGATATTCTCGAGTATCTGCTCAATCACCCGGAAAGAAAATATTAATATCAGCTTATCTATTTTTCTGTTCTGTAAGATCATCGAGCAGATCACAATCTTTGGAAGCTTCTGAGTTCACTTGACTTATAATGTTAAGACGATTCTCATGAATCAAGTTGCATCAAAGAATCAAGGTAAGAACGACAAAATTTTCAATCTTTACGACATAATTCCATTATATCAGCCTAGATATCGAAGTTATCGTTATTAACTGATACATACCCTTGTGCTAGCTTCGTCAAGGTCTTTCATGGCGTCTTCTCCAACCTTGTCAAACTCTGCATTGGCTTCTTCAGCAAACTTGGTGAGATACTCTGATCGTTCGTCCAAGAAATCAGTTAAACGGACCTTAGAAGTCTGAATCATGGCGATCCTAGCTAAGAGTTCTTGTCTCCGAGTATCACCTTCGGGTTTAGGAGGGTCGAGATCAGAATCAGGATCCGAAGTTCCGTCTCCCGATTTGGAGA
The DNA here is from genome assembly GCF_000375325.1 of Capsella rubella. NCBI lineage: Eukaryota > Viridiplantae > Streptophyta > Magnoliopsida > Brassicales > Brassicaceae > Capsella > Capsella rubella. Next base: position 2,822,430 of record NW_006238921.1, on the reverse strand, counting down.
GACAGAGAAATTGGGGTCTGGAAATGGAATGTCTCGAGGCATTGAAAAGAAGATGGAAGTTTGGTGTTAAGCTTGTCTGAAATGCATGAAGTGTGTTCATCATCTTCTTCTATGTTTCTCAAGAAGAAGAGGAAGAAGAAGAGGTCCTCCGCTCGTTTCAGAGTAACCACCTCTCGTTTTTTTTTTTTTTTTTTTTTTTTTTTAATTTAGTTTTACGCATTATCCAAAACCATTTTTGTAGTTATATAAAGTATTTGCGCAAGAGACCCTACGTTCCAAGATTATTAGACCATCCTCAATGGTAGGATGTTAGGTGTATCTTAGATGAATTAGGGATTTAATTTAAATCAAAATGGTAATTAAAATCTAAGATATGGTATCTTATATAAGATACACAACAATGTTTAAGATACGGTGACGTGGCAGTTTTTGAGTGGATGTTGAAATAAATATTTGGGATAATGAAAAAATTAGAAATATTATGCGAGCTTGTATAATATTTTTACAATATCATTGTAGAAAACGAACGAGATACGTATACACAGTTTGATATCAATGATTTGTACTGACAGAATCTTATGGAAATACACGAATGGATTTCACATTTTACAAATATGCATTCAAATCTTATTGATATAATAGCCATTAGAACTCGAATTTGTGATCGAGCTATGCATGAATAATTGAAGAACGATTTGGTTGATCACATATGGACAAAATATTCCACAAATTACGTTTAAATTAATTGTGTTTTATGTTATTTATGCAATAAAATATATTCCATATATGTTTTAAAATTTAGTTTGCAATAATTATTATGTTTTTAATAATTAAATTGTTAAAAAAAGAATATTAATATTTTTTATTCTAAGATGCACAACTTAAGAACCTACCAATGATCCTGCATAAAAACAAAAAACAAAAATACAAATCTTAAATTTTACACTTTTCAGTTTATTACTAAATTAATCCTAAGATACACATGTAATATCCTACCATTGAGGATGCTCTTATAGATTGACTCTCCTACTTTTATCCGGGTCTCTTTAGAAAGATTCATAATGCAGAAAGAAGATTTATAAGGAAGATTTATATATACATTTATATACCCCATAAGGCCATAACAAATACGTTGTTTACAATTTCACATGTACACTCCGTTTTTTTTCTTTTTTTTAATTATTTATTTTATTAAAAGGACCATAAACCCAAAGGCCATGGGCTTTACAAATCGGAAAGTGGACAAAAGAGAAACAGAAAAATCAACCACAGCCGAAAAGGATCGAATCCGGATGATTATCGATGCCAGAGATCTTGAGCTACAAGACCTACAGCTTTGCTATAACTACGATAGATTAGAATCATCGACAGAAGTCAGCTTTCGTCTAGCATCGTCTGATTTGTTCTCCGGGATAACTAGTTGTTTTTTTTTTTTTAACATTGTATAGTATTTATTCCATTTTCGAAAATTTGACAGAAATTACGAGAAAAACAAGTAGCGGAGAAAAACTAAAATTTACCGAATAAACCGACAACGATAAAACAACAAAAAAAGAACAACGCAAACCCAAAACGGATACGGAAAAAAAAACACCGACTCCGAAACTAAATTCGGAAATTTGCGGTTGTTGTTGTTTATTTTGATTTTAGTTATTCGTTTTTTCTGTTTAACAAGGTCATGTTATCGGCTGGGGTTGGGTATTAGGCGATTCTCGCTTAAGACTTTCTCTTTCTCCGGTTTCCTCTTTTGAGTTTCTGGTTTTATGAAAACTATTCTGCAATTAGCAATTAAGATTGAAGTGCAAAGCAATTTCTGAAGCTTATTTAGATTGCCTGTAGCTGTTTTTTAACGCTTCGATTTGTTATGCCTAACAGATGTGGATTATTCAGACTTCTTCTCTAGTTTATCCGTTCTTTGCTGGATTTCAAAAGCGTGATTTTTGCTTTATATCCATGTTTTTCTGGTTTGCAGTAATCGATGAAAAACAAGATTCTACTGTCGATTTCGTTTCTATCATCGGAATCGTATGTTCACGGCGAAGGTTGTGATCGGAAAACTTTCGGCAGCTCAATCAACACGTGCCCTTGTTGTTGAGGCGTGTTGCTGGGAAAATTATCGTTATCACCTAAACCTATTATGTTTGAACGGCTTTTTCTTGGCCTTGTATCAATTGGTTTGTTAACAATATCAAAGAAAAAATAATAATGAACCCATTCAAAAAAGTAAGGCAATTTAATAATCAATAAAGTGGAAGAGGTCTTTGAGATTACAACACGCTGAAATTAAATATTTTTTTAATGGAACAATAATATTAGTAGATTACTAAGTACGCAATAAAAGATTTGATGGAACCAATTAGCTGCATAGATAACAGTTGTCACTCTCCAACCACCAAGAGGTCTGTGACAGCCAAAGGGTCACTCCGGTTTAAACTTCGTCCGTCCGTCATAGTTTACACCTGCCAAAAATTACATCCACAGAGAATTAATACTCTAATTTTACAACTTCTAAAAGGACAAGGACAGAACTATTTCAAAGTTCAGGCATACAAACCTTCATCTCCAAAAATTCCATGATCAAAGTTCAGGGTCATTTTCTCTTACTGCTTCGTCCCACGACCAAACGAATCATGACACAGCCAACAGGGGGTTTTGCGAACTACCACCGGACGAAGCAGTTAGAGAAAATAACCCTGACGCAAGGCATAAGCTTCACGTAACTCATCCTCGCTTGGATTGTAAATCGCTCCTCGGTCTACAAGATTATCATAGCTTCTACACATAGGAATTCTCACGGGGACAGGTGAAATTGCAGCCAACTGAGCAAGTTTATCTTCAAAGATGTCACTACCCATATCAGGATCATCCGTTTTGTATTCTTCCAAGTAGTGTGGTATCGCTTCCCCAAGCACGTATCTGTGGACACTTGGATGCTACAAAAATATAGAAGTGACAACTTATTATATATAAATATGAAGATGGAAAACTCATAAATATTCATGCTATAAAATAGCTTACAGATGTTCCAGGGCTGTTGGGGCTGAACGTGAGAGGACATGCCGATTCTAGCACAGTACCATTCTAGCACTCACGGAATACACAGAATCATGTAGTGTACCATCATCTTCCATGTGGTCTCTTGGCACGACATTTATGAGCTCTTGAATCGAAAGATGCTAATTCACATCAAGCTTGTTCTCTAGTTTGAAGGGATTCAAACTGATGAAAATGACTGATCGACCAACACACCTCAGCTTGTTCCCATTGGGACAAACAGGGCGGAAGAATATGAGGAGAAGTAGCTGTCCAAGTACTCATAGCTAATGTAAGAAGTTGGAAGTTAAACACAACCTACAAAGACAATATATCAAAACAAAACCAAGCAATGAAAATGCATAAAACGAAGAAGGCAATAGATTACAACAAAACCAAGCAATCGGGAAATTTCCAGAAACAAAATCATAAAATCCCATCTAAATCCTTCTAACCAAGATACAATCTTGCCAAATCAATAAGAAACTCAAGAACAAGAAATCCATGGGAGTGAAAGTAGACCTAGTACGGAGAGAAAAAAAAAGAAACAACCACCGCAAAACCCTAATTTTGGAGAAAGGAGTGACTGATCCTTATAACCAAGCTACAGTCCAGCCAAATCAATAACAATAGCAAACTCAAGAACTAGAAAGCTTACACTTGAGAGGAAGTCTGAGCGTGAAAGTAGAACTGGTTCTGGTACTGGAGAGTGAGGAAATAGAAACAACCAGAGCAAAACCTAATTTTGGAGAAACGGCTGATGCGTCGTCTAAGGCTTAACTCCAAGAGATAATTTGGGATCAAAAATTTTGTTGGCCCTGTAGAAATCGAGTCGGGCCTGCAAAAGTATTAAATTGGGCCATTCTTCCTAACTGGATCCCTGGACCGGGCATGACTAGATAAATGGACGAGGCCTGGCTGTCTCCAATGGGCCTTTAATTTGGGCAAGTTGTAGTGATTGTGATCTCTACGAGCCGACGAATAGTGGAGTAGTGAATCGAATAGTGGGCATGCTGATCTTCTTCCATCTATTGCTCACAAAGAACATGTGTTTGTCACAAAGTGCACTTGAGAAGACAAAGAGTCATAATACAACCGTGTATCATTCTCTGCTCTTCTTATTTCCTCTTTGTCTCTCATACTCTGTTCTCAAGAAGAAATCCAACAAAATGTACAAAAGATGGAACCAGGCTAGACAGTGAGAGCGATCATCGGTCATATAAATGTTGGTTATTCCAGACTCTGAGATCAAGCAAAATCCAAACAGTTACACGAACCCTCTTCCTTTGAGTTCACAAACCAGTCCTGAGAATGTATGAAGGGACGTATGAGAAAGGAAGCGTCCGTACCGCAAAAGTCCAGACTGAGAATGTCTGAATTTGATGAAGACGGGAAACTTTCTTTGCCCTTTGTGCTGGTATGGCCGAGGCGGAGTCACCATGGATTTTAGAAGTTGACTAGCCCGTGCCAAGAGAAGATAGGTGACGAGATTCCTGCTATAATTAATAATCTTCTTTTGGCAAAGATGAGCACGAATTAGACTAGCGGTCACGGTTGATATGTCAGTAAAGGTAATGGGATCATGAAGGTATGATCTTTATGAAAATGCTTCCTAATGGATGGAATCAAATACGGTTCAGAATTAAGGCAGATAACGGTGATATAAATCATTTCTACATCATACAATACTAAGGTAAACAACGAACAGGCCAAGGCTTATAAAGATTATTGCTTCTAGCATCCATCCAGAGAAAAACAAACAAAAGAACAACAGAAGTGGCCAAGTAATAAAAAAGATAGGAGGAGGTCGAGTTTTAAGTGTATCACAAGTTTAAAACAACAACAAAAGAGCTTAATTAGTCTCGACACAATTCTTCTGCTTCATCTCAATCTGCTTCATCTCAATCTGCTTCATCTCAATCTGCTTCATCTCCTTCTGCTTCATCTCCTTCTGCTTCATCTCCTCATTCCGCTGAATTGTCAGAGCGATATTGCGATAGAAGTTGGGTCGAGAAGAATCTAAAAATGAAAATAAACCACGAAATGAATTAATGAGAGAGGTTATACTTTGTCAACAGGAATTACAAAAAAAAAACAAAGAGATTAAAGGGTGATGTACTGGATGTTCGGAAATTTCTTTTGGAACCCCGTAGCGGCTGGATAGAAACAACTGTGATATTCCATCCTCCCACGTCACGTCCACTTAGTTCCCGGGCCTTTTCTGCTGCACCTTCTCCCCTAATAGAGATGCTACCTATCGTGGGGAGAATCATTACACCGGTGACCTCTCCACATGTAGAGAAGTGTTTACTCAATCCGATCTGGAGATCAATCTCAGGGAGCGAAGTGTCATATCCCGTTACTAGCATTCTAACACAATTATGTTTGCATGAGTTAGTTAATGATATAACCAACATAGTACAACAGCAACCACATATATATACAAACATAAAGACAGAAGATGGTATTACCTGCGTTGTGTACTCACGTGTTTGAGCTTGACCTCCACAGAAGGCCTTGGAGGATCAAGGTATTCTCCCTTAAACTCCGTAAACTCCTTAACCTCCTTAGCGAGTACACGCCATACTGGCCATCCTCCCACCTGCACGTCAGTTCCACTAAGTTGCAACGCCTTCTCTAGGGCACCTTCTCCGGTAATACGAATCAAGGCAAATCTATATATGAAACAACGGGAAAACAATTAGTTAGTTTTTCTAGTTAGCATTTAAATTTCATTTAGGGGAAAACTTGAGGAACAAAACAAACAAACCTCCCGAGGGTGAGCGTTTCAAGGTTTCTGGGAACATTAAAATGTATGATCTTTCCGCATGAAGAGAAATGTTTTGTCAAAACGAGCTGGAGATCATACGGGTACATCCTAGTGTCAAATCCCTCTAAGCAAATACTGCTAAAACGACTGCAATACAAATTTTAATGATATTAATTATCAAAAACAGGACAAAACAAAATACACCGCAAGAAAAAATAACAAAAATTGAAAAAATATATAGAATTGAGTATATTTACCGGCGTCCATCCTCTTGAAGGTCTGATGCATCACTACTACCGACAAACTCAAACCCCTAATCAGAAATATAGATAGATGTAATCAGGAATTCCAATATATACTCCAAATATTATTTTGTTCCTTCTCGTGAGAAAGAGTGCGTAAGAAGAAAACCATAATTAGGAGAAGAAGATTACTTTCATGCTGGATTCGGCCATGGTTAAGATTAGGCATGACCAAAAGCTAACCTTAACCGTATTTTTAACCGTAACCGGACCGTTTATCAACCGTAACCGGACCGTAACCGTATAAAACGGTTAAAAATTGTAACCGTTAACCGTAAAAGTAAATTAGTTACGGTTAAAAAATAATAATAACCGTAACCGTTAATTAACCGTAACCATAATTAACCGTAATTAATCGTCCTTTAACCGTACGGTTAAACGCTCGGTTAACCGCATATTTAAATTTTTAAAATAAATTATATTATAACTGTATACAATACCCAGATTTAACTAATTCACTATAAATAATTGAAATCAGATATATTTTTTACTTGTAAAATAAATAATATTTCATAAAATTTTATCTCCAATATTAATATTATAATAATCATCAAATAACCGTAACCGTATTTAACCGTAACCGTAATTAACCGTAACCGTATATAACCGTAACCGTCTTAACCGTATATATAATGATTAAGGTTATGGTTAAAAAATTATAACCGTTAACCGGTGGTTAATTAACCATAACCGCATTAACCGTAACCGTGGTCATGCCTAGTTAAGATGGGAAGAGCGGCTGCTAGGGTATTTATATTTTTCGTTAATTATTTATTCAGACTTGGGACATTAAAACGATTGGGCCTTGAATTTAGCGTAGGCCTGGAATAAGCCCATAAATTCCTAAGTCTTAAGAAGAAGGGGGAAGGGGAAGAGCGATCTGCGATCATAATAAAAAAGTAAAAACCCGCGCTACATCAAATCATCATATTCTCGAAAATGAAATTGAGATACAATAAACAAACTAATCAACCAACAACAAATATGTATTACTATTTCGAAGATAACATATATATATATGTCAACTTGATGAAATCGCCTCACTGAAACCGACTTGTTTGAACATATATAATGGAATCATTATGTCATTTGTCTTCTTCTTGATTTGATCAAATAAAGAGTTCAGCAATTCGACATACAAATGAAATTAACACAAGATGCGGCGATGGTTACGGGAGAAATGTGACAAGGGAACGCATTCGTCAATATTATAGTTTGTTAGAAATAGCTTAATACATACTTGTATACAATAAAAAAAACTCACATTTATATAAAAAATTAAATGTATGTTTTTGTTTATCATGCGCACGTGTTCTTGGCCAATCAGACAGAAATTGAAAAGTTAAAATACAAAACGTGTTTGTTAATTAATTATGTGTGTTTGTTAATTAATCTCAAAAGATTTAGGAGATTGCGCAGCAGGAAGCTTTTTGAATATTCTTTACTCGACGTCTCTTTTCGTTTGGATGCTTTTTGGGGTGTCACATGGTTAAGTGGAGTGGAGTGGAGACATATGTTCTAGTTCGACGAGGGAGGTTAGTTTTCTGTTGGGCTGCAGTCTCAAGTCTGAACAATGTATTTTCGACTTCTCTTGACGCCGTCCTCGCCCATTTTCGGTTTTCTCTCCTTAGTACGTCGTTTGAGTTACTCCAGGGATTTGGGTCCTCGAATCTCTGGACATGTTTTTCCCAGCCATGATCACATACATCAACGTCTCCTCGAAATTTGCCTGGAGCAATGCAAATTATTCAAGAGTCGCAAAGTGTTCGACGAAATGCCTCAAAGACTTGCACTGGCCTTGAGAACTGGGAAAGCCGTCCATTCCAAAAGCTTGATTCTTGGATTCGGTTCTCAAGGCAGTTTAGGCAACGCCATCGTGGATTTATATGCCAAGTGTGCACACGTTTCTTATGCTGAGAAGCTCTTCGACTACCTTGAAAAGGATGTAACGGCGTGTAACTCTATGCTATCCATGTATTCCAGCATCGGGCAACCAAGACAGGTCTTGCGCAGTTTTGTCTCATTGTTTGAGAATCTTATTCTTCCAAATAAATTCACTTTTTCGATTGTTTTATCAACCTGTGCCAGAGAGCCTAATGTCGAGTTCGGCAGACTAATTCATTGCAGTATGATGAAGATGGGGCTTGAACGCAACTCATATTGTGGAGGGGCTCTAGTTGACATGTATGCAAAGTGTGACCGTATTGGTGATGCTCGACGAGTTTTTGATCGGATACTGGATCCTAATCCTGTTTGCTGGACATGTTTGTTCTCTGGCTATGTGAAGGCTGGTTTGCCAGAGGAAGCCGTCATAGTCTTTGAAAGGATGCGGGATGAAGGCCATCCGCCTGACCATTTAGCTTGTGTGACTGTTATAAATACGTACATCAGTTTGGGGAAGCTCAAAGATGCACGTCTATTGTTTGGGGAGATGCCCAGCCCAGATGTGGTCGCGTGGAATGTAATGATTTCAGGGCACGGGAAAAGAGGACGTGAGACTCTGGCTATTGAATACTTCCTCAATATGCGGAAATCTGGTGTTAAATCCACCCGTTCTACCTTAGGAAGCGTTTTGAGTGCCATTGGAATTGTAGCAAATCTTGATTTAGGTTTGGTAGTTCATGCAGAGGCTATTAAACAAGGCCTTGCCTCTAATATATATGTTGGCAGTTCTTTGGTTAGCATGTACTCCAAATGTGAGGAAATGGAGGCTGCTGCAAAAGTATTTGAAGCTTTGGAGGAAAGAAATGACGTCTTATGGAACGCCATGATAAGGGGTTATGCACATAACGGCGAAGCCCACAAGGTTATGGAATTGTTTATGGATATGAAATCTTCTGGTTATAGCATTGATGATTTTACCTTTACAAGCCTTTTAAGCACCTGTGCTGCATCGCATGATCTAGTAATGGGAAGCCAGTTTCACTCAATCATAATCAAGAAGAAGTTATCTAACAACTTATTCGTAGGAAACGCATTAGTGGATATGTATGCAAAATGCGGAGCGCTTGAAGATGCAAGGCATTTTTTTGAGCACATGTGTGATCGTGATAATGTATCCTGGAACACAATAATTGGAAGTTATGTCCAAGATGAAAACGAAAGTGAAGTCTTTGACTTGTTCAAGAGGATGAATTTGTGTGGTATAGTGTCTGATGGAGCATGTTTGGCTAGCACACTTAAGGCATGTACAAATGTTCATGGTCTTAACCAAGGAAAACAGGTTCACTGCCTCTCTGTCAAATGTGGCTTAGACAGAGATCTTCATACTGGTAGCTCGCTCATTGACATGTATTCCAAGTGTGGAATCATTGAAGATGCACGTAAAGTTTTCTCTTCTATGCCTGAGTGGAGCGTTGTGTCAATGAATGCTCTAATTGCAGGTTATTCTCAAAACAACTTAGAAGAATCTGTACTTCTCTTTCAACAAATGCTGACCAGAGGGGTTAACCCATCTGAAATCACTTTTGCTACCATTGTTGAAGCTTGTCATAGACCAGAAAGTTTAACTCTAGGAACGCAATTCCATGGTCAGATAATAAAGAGCGGGTTTTCATCTGACGGTGAATATCTAGGGATTTCACTTTTGGGCTTGTACATGAATTCACGTAGAATGGCAGAGGCTTGTGCTTTATTCTCGGAGTTATCAAGCCCTAAGAGTATTGTTCTTTGGACGGGAATGATGTCAGGCCATAGTCAGAATGGATTCTATGAGGAGGCTTTGAAGTTCTACAAAGAAATGCGCCGTGATGGTGCTCTACCTGACCAGGCGACATTTGTCACTGTTCTTCGAGTGTGTTCTGTCCTTTCTCTTTTAAGAGAAGGTAGAGCTATCCATTCTCTTATCGTTCACTTGGCCCACGACTTGGACGAGTTAACCTCTAATACCCTAATAGACATGTACGCTAAATGCGGAGACATGAAAAGTTCGTCACAAGTTTTCTATGAAATGAGGCGTAGAAGCAACGTCGTCTCATGGAACTCCTTGATCAATGGATATGCGAAAAATGGTTACGCTGAAGATGCCCTGAAAGTCTTTGATTCCATGAGACAATCTCATATCATGCCAGATGAAATCACTTTCCTAGGTGTTCTTACAGCTTGTAGTCATGCAGGGAAAGTAAAAGATGGACAGAAGATTTTTGAGATGATGATTGGTCAATATGGTATTGAAGCACGTGTAGATCACGTAGCTTGTATGGTTGATCTTCTTGGGAGATGGGGATATCTTCAAGAAGCTGATGACTTCATAGAAGCACAAAACCTGAAACCAGATGCAAGACTATGGTCATCTCTTCTTGGTGCATGTAGGATTCATGGAGATGACATTAGAGGAGAAATTGCTGCTGAGAAGCTCATTGCATTGGAACCAGAAAACTCGTCTGCTTATGTTCTTCTTTCGAATATATATGCCTCACAGGGACGTTGGGAAGAGGCCAATACTCTGAGGAAAGCCATGCGAGACAGAGGAGTCAAGAAGGTACCTGGATGTAGCTGGATTGATGTGGGACAGAAAACACATATTTTTGCTGCAGGAGATAAATCTCATTCTGATATAGGAAAAATCGAGATGTTCCTTGAAGATTTTTATGATTTGGTGAAAGATGATGTCATTGTCAATCCTGATATGGTGGAACGAGCTTCTCTTGATTGTGTGTAACAACAGGAAACAATAATGGTCGGGAGCTTCTCGACTGTAGTTGAATTCATGCAGAGCTGAAGATCTCCACATCAGTTCACAAAATCAGATACATATGTAGGAACTCAAATTGCATACACAGACGACCATGTTTATTTTGCATTTTGCTGATGTGGACCAAGTTTCCATCGAGCCAAGAAAAAAAAAGGGTTTATTCTCTGTGTTCCTCGTGTGCTATCAGGTAACTGGGTTTGTGTGCTGCCTAAGCTCAAGGTTTTACAGGAAACATAACTAAGAATTTATCATTTTTCTTTCCCGCAGGTAAGGCTTGAGATGACAATCCAAGTGAAGGAGGAGAAGGGTCCATGGTGAGATCCCAATGGTGAATCACAGTACACATACATCGCGAGCTCAAAAGGTGATTTAATCTTTGCATGTTTGAACATACGCTGTATCTGCATCGCTACAGTGTTGTTTTTTATGGCAGGATCGTGGACAGACATGGTGTGTTCTTAGAAATCTAGTATCTGCTTTCCTCTTGTTTGTGTCCCATCTTGAGGTTAGATTCACTCTACATCATTCTCTTTTTTCTAGCGGAGACATATAAGCGACATAGAAGCAACTGACAACTGATGACACATGTGAATGCTCTGCTGTTTTCTAGACATTTGATCTGTGTTCACGAGAATTTTTTTTTGTACTCGATTCACATTCCTCTGTTGCAATAAAACATTTAACATCAAAGTGAGAAGAAGACAAAGTTGGTCCTAATTCTTCATTCCAATCCAGAAACAGAGAAGATGATATATGACAACTCATCATCATCCAAAATCCAAATGGATCAAGAACAACATCAACTAACTAAGCTAATATTGCAGCATGTTAATAAGCTTACATCTGTCATAGTTCAGATTTTGCATGGGAAAAGTCATAGAAGAAGGATACTACAGTTTATAGATCCTACATTTACACCAAAACACAAGACATCTTTTCAAAACCAAACTAGTCACTACTTCTTGCCTTGTTCAATAGGACTTTCCTCTGGAACCACGGCCATTGACCGCCTAACACGGCATATAGTCCAGAGATACAAAGCCAACATTACCCCTAAGGATCCACAAGCTGCACCCAAAACCAAAGCACCAAGCACTTTCCATATACACTCACTTCTCCCTCGACCCTCTTTCTCCTCCGTGGAAACTTCATTCGGTTCAAGTGGCTCTGAATGCATCCACATTGGAGGAGGATGCCTTGTTTCAAAGCTCCATGAATGGAGAAAATGTGCCTTGGAAGAGTTTCCATTGGCAGAGCTTAAACCCACAGTGACTTGACCATCTTCCCATAACTTGGCCAAGTCTAGCGAGAAAGAGAAGAATGGATCAAAGAGCTTTATGGAACCAGATTTTCTGAACCGAACCATCATTCTCTTAGAATTTGCCTCGTAATCAATCATACAGCTCAAAGTCCCTCCATTGTTCATCATCAAGTCACCAACAAAGGAAAGGTTTCTGATTTCGGCAGATTCAGGTCCACCAATTAAGATTCTTGCACAGTTTCCTATCTTGGAGATATCAAACTCAACAGCAACAACTGTCTCGTTCTTTGCATTTTGTAATAGAAACTCTAAAGCAGAGAAATTGTTATCTTTTTTACCGAACAGACTAAGATCCAAACTACTTGGAACCATTACAAAAGACAAGATATCATCATCACCAATCTCATCGGACATGGAAGAAAACGAGAAGTGAGTCGAGAAAGAAAGCGAGTTCCTCTCTTTACCTTGGAAAAGGCTGACGGGTTTCCTGTAAACGACTCGTCCCACGCGTCCACTCACTGAGTCAGTCAGCTGAATCAAAGAAGTGTCAGTGACCAGCTTCGAATCCCCGAACAGTGCAACACTCTTGTCAAAAGTCGGAGACTTGACAAACCCATCGAACGAAAACGTGGAACTCTCATCTGCAGCCATGGTTCCATGTATCTCAAAGCATGAAAGGAACAAAAGAGATAAGGTTATGAACAGCCCCATAGCTTCTGAGGGAATAGAACTAAATGAGAAACTTGAACTCTCTGATTAAAAATGGATACAGAGAGACAAGCTCGTATGTCACTATCTCTCTCTCTCTCTTCTCCTTGTAAATGGAATTTTCTAGGATTCGAGAATGAATTCCACTATCGCTCAAGAAGAAATAGAAATAGTAATTATTTAAGTGGTGTGTTCTTGTTTTATGTGGAGAGTGAAGACGTTACAGCTAATTTGACCCAAAAGTAAATATCATCTTCTGGAGAAAGCAGATATGTTGATTCGCTCTCTCACTTTCCCTCTCTCTCTCTGTCTTAGACTATACTATACTTAGTGGGTTGCTGACTAAGGAAGGTTTATATGCGTTTTGATGTATATACGCTTTGATAGACACATTAATACGCTCTCTGAATGACATATATGAAGATGATACAAAGTACAACACCGTATTAACCTGAAACTTAGCCTAAACTTTAACGGAAAACAAAGTCGGAAATATCTAATCTTCCGAAGCCAAATGATCAAACTAACAAGGAACTAACCTATGTCTATTTTACTTGATTATAAATAATTTTCAAAAAGCCAACAAGAATGTATAATAAGTTACAACTAATTTTGTGAGCTGTCAGATGTGTATTATACACACATGTCTAGTAGCAAGCTCTTACAGATAAGGAAATATTGTATAAGATATAAGATAAATAATAGTCTATCTATATAACCTTATTACAACTAGTATAAAGTAGAAAATTGAGTTACAAGTTTCAACTTTTAGTAAGGTTGTTAAACTGAAGAAGCCTCTAATATTACATTTTCACACCAATTATTAATGTGTTTTTTGTAAGTCATAATTAAACACAACACCACCCCTATAAATAGTCTTCAAAATATCCCATTTTCTTCTCTTTTAGTGTTTTTTTTTTGGGTCTCCGACACATCTCTCTCTCTCTCTCTCTTCTTCACCGTGGTAGTTTCAGACCAAAATAAAATATGTCACGAAGAGCATGCAAAAGAGTAAGCTTTAATCCGAACCCAGAAGCCACAGTCGAACCCATATTCCCAAAACACGAGGGTTTAAGCTCGTCACATCACAGGCGGAGAAGGGTGGTTCTCGTCGGGATTCTCAGTTTCGGTCTAAGGAGCTCGCCGGCCGCGAGGAAACTGATCCAACGTATCGGAGCTAGAGTCGCCAAAACGCTGCGTTTTATTTCCTTCAGGAGGAATACTACCGATAAGAAATCGTCGTCGTTTTTATTGCCTGCGACTTCTTCTTCCTCTTCGTCTATTTATATGAAGAGGTCAAAGTCTGTAAACGAGACAGAGTCTCACAGAGCAGAAGCTATTGAAGATTGCATCGAGTTCTTGAACTCTTCTTTTTCTCTTTCGAGATCAAACTCCGTCTCAACGTGGTCTTCTTGATTTGACCCGAATTTGGATTTGAGTCGGGTCAAATAGCTACTCTATTTGTTCCTTTTTGTTGTTGTTATTGTAGTGAATTATAGAATTGATAATTGAGCATTGTATAGTGTGTTCTTGTGTCCGATTCATAATTCTTTTTTTACGGTCCTTGACAAGAAAATTATTCATGATCTTCTTTTCAACATTTATTACAAAACCATAGATCAAGGTTTAAATAAAATAAAATTACGCTAAATTAACTTCAATTTAATACTAACAGCCATTGTGTGAAACTAGTGACGTTTGATATTTTATATAATTTGTACATTTCCTAAATTTGTACCGACCAAAAAAGAGAGAAGCCAGGTCTAAAAATTCAAAAGGAGGGGTCGTCATCGATGGACCGTAGACAAGAAAGCTCATGGGAAATCCCCACTTGGCTCTTTCTTCTTTTTTTGACCCCCCATTCCATCATCATCATCATTCTAATATATTTCTTGTTCAAAAACAAACAAACGGAAAATTCCAATATATTTCTTAAAAGAAGGATGGATTCAGAACCAAAAAATAAAAATAAAAACAAAGAAACTCACAATTTAATTTCATCATAAGAAACTTAAAAGCGTTTCGGGAATTGTAGGTCCGAAACCTGACCTAACAAAACCATAACGTATCAATGGTATCTAAAGAATCCAATGAAAAAACTTACATTTAAAAATGTGCAAGACCTTGTGTGGTGGAATGCCACTAGCAGAAGCTGCAACAAAAGATTTTATCACATTGGCAAGAAAAGCAAGACATTAAAGAAAGATTCTTTGTCTTGTTCAAAAAGGTAAACATTTCATCAAAAGAAAAAAAGAAACGAAAGAAGAGTATTAGGTAGGTTGAGTAGGTCGAGAAAGAAAGACAAAGAGAGTAGTTGAATTTCTATGCAAATGGAAACTTGCTTTGAAAACTAAAAAAAAATAGATAATCATTAAGCTGACAGAATATAAACTACTTAAAAAGAAAAGAGTAATACATGGATAAGTCAAGAGATGCAATGTAGATGAAGGCGGATGGTAAGAATCTTTCACTTTGCCATCTTACCTCAAATTACATTGTTCTTGAACATTATTTCCTACACAACTAAATCCAAGCATGTAGTTTCTTGTAACTGGTCAACACTTACTGTATTTTTATATCTTTTGTCTCTAAAATGGATCCATTTGCAAACTCGTGACTGTAACTATATATACCCATTAGAACCACAAATTTACAAGACAAAAAGCTATGAATCCATTTACAATAGGGGAGGTCTCTGCTAGTGGGTTTCTACACCTAATAACGTTTGAATTTAGATGATGTTCTTCATGAGTGAACACTGGACAGTTTGAAAATCTGATACTTTCCCGTGAAACTTTCGCAGGGAAAAACAGGGTGTGATCACCGTTCTTCAGGGAACCATTACTCAGAGGGATATCAACCCTGAGAAACTAGAAGTTTCCCAGACCTCAACACCTTCCATAAATTCCCGAGAAACAAAGAGCCGATCACCTCCAGCTTCAATTTTCGAAATCATTCCTCTCTTGGAATCTTCTTCTTTGTCTACAAAGTTTCTTCTGCGAATTGGATCACCACTTGTCTTCTCATTCACACTTGACCATACCTCTAACGCACCACCCCTAGCGGCCCATACTTGCTTTCTATAACAATGTACAGCGCTGTAACCGCCTCCGTCGCCTAGCTTCCACGCACCTGGATTCTCATCTGACATATATACCCATGGATCTTCACCTAATTTACGGATGTCTACCATTCCGAGGTCTCCCGACTTAGAACATACCTTGAAGATGATCGAGTCTTCCACGTCAACGTCCATGTCAGCTAAGGCGTCCCCGAACCTGCTGCTCCGCCCCGAACCTGGCTCGCTTGTTTCCCAGACTATGTTCCTCGTCCTCGGGTCCCATATCCTGATATAGCCGGAGCATCCAAACGCTCCACGTTGAACGGCGGATCCTATCAAAAGACCGTTCGTTGGCAGCCACCGTAGTTTCTCTGGTACTGTGGTTTTAGCCGAGCTTCCAGATTGCTGGCCGATCACGTCGCCGACTTGGAGAGTGGATTTGTCGATCCGGAGAACGCTGTTCTCTCTGTGCATGCACTCAAAGGATGCGAATACACCACCGTCCGAATCAGCAACCGCGGCAACGCGTGCCTTATAGATCCTCGGATCCTCCGGATCAGTCCAGTGCGTAGATCCGACGTAGCGACCTCCGGAAAGGTCGTAGAAATGAAGTCCCGACGCGGATACAGATCCAATTGCAGCCGCTTCGCTCCACACACGGCAAATTGAGGTGATATCATTGAGATGCGTACGAACGGTTCCAGCGTGGGAAAGACTCCAATCGTAGACTGAGATCTGACCACCGTGAGCGATCCACAAAGAGGCATCTCCAGCAGTGGCGGTTATAGCAGACGGAACTCCGTCAGCAGCCGGTGTGATTGTGGATACTAGAGACGCATCGAAACCTAGTAGCGCCGGCGGTAACATCGCCGATCTGAGAAGTGATTCGACACCGTAATACTGAGCCTCGTCGAGTAGCTCTTGCTTGGAGAAAACGCCAGAGGAATTAGCTGGGAGTCGACCAGTACGGATGAGATTAAGGATGACGGCGAAAATCTCAGGGTCACGATCGATGAAAACCGGAATCGATCCATGGGAGGTTGGAGTCGAGAGAGCCGCGAGGAGAGAGTCGGGACAAGTTGATTGAATGGTCGTTGCGTTGGTTTCGAAGACCTCACCGCCGACGTTGAGCTTCACTCGCTCGCTGCCATCGGAAACCATCACAGTCCGGTTCGAAATTTAGATTTCAGCTTGAACCGTTTTTTGCCAATTGGGCTGTGGCTGGGAAGAAGAAACGTAGTTGTAACTGATGATGTGTTAACTTATATGGGCCTGGGCTAATCTCGATTGGATATTTACAAGCCCAAATACAAATGACAAAAAAAAAAAAAAAAAAAAAAAAATCAAGGGCTGGGTTTAGTTGAAAAAAGACAAAAAGTCCGAGGGTTTCATTGTTAATTACAATTTTACAAGCTATTCTACAATGTAAGTTAACTTACAGAAATGAAAAAAAATAAAATAAAGTCTTTACGATACAGAGACAACACTGTCACAGATTAGACAGTGATCTGAAACCAATTTATCCATGGCACTGCCTTGTTCAATTTCGAATTTGCTGCTAAACTTATTCCACAGATGCAACCCGTAGCTTCTCTTCTGCATCTCAAGAACCTTGACTTGGACTCTCTTCGAATCTTTCTCTGTTCTTGCAACTTTGAATAGTTTCTCAATCTCAATCCAGTTCACTGGATAAAACGCAGGAGGTGTCATGATGGAGAAGTTATAACCAGTGGTTCCTTCCACGGCTCGAGCCACTCGAGAAACAAGATACGGTCCGTTATGTCCCCAAACGTTTCCATTGAAAGTCAACGCGAATTCTTCAATGGTTTTGAGCAAGAAAGGGTGGTTCTTGTCGAAGACCAGAACCGCATTGTTCAGTCTCGTCCAGTTTCTCGAAACCGGTTCGAGGGTCTGTGCACCGATCACGTTCCTAAGAGTTTTAAAGCTCTTGAGAACAATCATGTCTGTGTCCAAATAAACACCTCCGAATTTGAACAGATACGCCAGTCTCATGAGATTTGACAGATTCTGAGGTAGAGGAACCTTTCCAGGATCTCTTTTACCGGTTTGAATCTCTTCAAGCCACGATTCTCCGGCTGTGCCTTTGAGAAGAAAAGGCAAATCCGGGGTGACCGCCATAACTCTGTAACCACGATCAAGAAACGGTTTCAAGATTCTGAACCCTTGAGGAGAATCCATTGTTGATGATAAAATGATCAAACAACCTCGAGGATGAGATTTAAAGACGCTTTCCACGGACAAAACCTCTCTCTTACCGAACGACTCCGCAGGTGAGATCCATGTCATCATGAAGTTGACCTCACAATCATCTCTCAAAAACTCTGTTGCTCTCTGTTGAAACTTCTCAGACAGGCCTTTGCCTCCAAAAACATCAATAACATGAAGATTGTTAACCTCTTTGACTGTGATTTGTTGCTTGGTAGAATAGTTACTGTTGGTGTCTTCACTTAGCTCCTTCTCTAAGCTTAGAGGTAAGTAAGGAACAACTGTCTTGATCTCTATCGTCACCAACTTGGCCGAGTAATCCCTCACCGATAGATTAGAGACGAGAACGATCGTGAAAATGACCAGAGCTATTACTGTGGAAGCAAACGCTGTGAACAGTGATGATCCGGAGCGGTTTAACCGCCGGTTATCAAACATGGCCGTGATTTTCTTAGTGACTTCGTGATCCATTTTTAAAAAATTTTTATTTTTGGGAAAGGAAGAAAAGAACAAGGTAGGAGAAGAAATCAGAAGTGAAGTCGATTAATCTGTGTTTTTTTTTTTCCTCTCCTTATAATAATGTTGTGAGTTTCGTCTTGTCTTGCTTGGGATTAAAGAAGCTGTCGTGGTTTGAAAGGTTCTTAATTAAGCAGCCAAAGAAGGCTGACTTGGACGTAGGTTTCAATATATGTAATTAGAATAGAATGGGACCATACACGCTTAAAATAAACGATCATGATTTATCCACATTTATATTTTTTCTAAAGGGCTCAATCTCTTGACGACTTTTCTTTTTTTCTCACTCTTTGACTATATCCATTAGGACTGTTCATATATATAGCTATAAGATTAAGACCATATCAAAAGAAAGATTTATAATTGCTTAGCTTTGTCCTTGTATCAAATTTCAAAGTTATATACAAACGAAGAGAAGATTGGTTAGTTTTGGTTTCTATTCACGTTTCTTTTCGGATCCAGCTTGGATTTAGTTTGTGATCAAAATAGATATTTAGATGAATTCGCCTATTAACTTGGATTTGGTTTTAGTTTTAAGAAAGGAAAAAAATAAAAAGATGAAACCCTATTTATTTCCATACTTAATGTTTGGTTCGTTTTTTGGATTGAAATATTTTGGTTGGTTTTGATATATCAATTAAGTGAGGACAGCTGAATTTATCCATTATTTTGAATCTTTTTATTATTACATGTTGATGATCTTTAGAATCTTCTCTTCATATTTGTTTATCATTTTTTGTTCTTGTTAGGACAAAGATAAGCAAATATTAATCTTTCTTTTGAAATGGTCTTAATCTTAGCTTTGATAATTGTTGGTAATTATTATTAGGCCGTCTGTGGAATTTTAAAATAAAATTATTTTTAAAAATACTTTCGATTGAATGATAAACGCCTTATGTTCTTCATAGTTGACTGATGAATAAAACAATAGTTACGTTGAATTAACTTTTTCGTTGCTATAACTAAGAAGGCACCTTAAAAGGTTTCAAAGGAACATCTAGATGTGTGAGGCACTTTCCTAGTTGATCAATTTGTTATATCCAGTTTTTATTTTGTTGGGTTCCTTAATTATTTCTTGTTCACTACATAGTAATTGAATTGGATATTAAGACACGAGAAAATGAAATGTTGGTTAAGTCCACTTACATATATATATATATATATATAATTATTTTCTTTTTCCTCCGCACAACTTGTCAAGTTATGGAAGCATCTTGACTTCTTCGACGATTGATAACATAGTTAGGTGCATACAAATCTTTTCCCAATATTATACTAATCTCATATTATTGCCGATGGCTAGTACGTTACAAGTATCAATCATTCAGTTAGAGAATGTTGCCAATCATAATTTAAAACTGCTGGCCTCTCGTCACATAAAAAAATGTCATACAACTACACTGCCATTGACCAGATGAGCTTCTTTGGTGATCCTGAATCGTGATTAGCTATTGAATAGTGTGTGTGTGTTCTTCCTTTTCTGTGTTTCTGTGTGATCATCCAACATTCGAAGTTAAAATTTATTGCAATCAAAGCAATAAAAATCTAAGCGATGATATCATCATTATTATTATACTGAGTTATTAACATTTTCTCTCATGACACTTGATTTACTATAGTCTATACATATACGTATAAATATGTTAATATATCAGAGACTAATCAATATCCTCAAGAATATAATTGTCCTCTATTAACAGAAAAACAAAAGTCATCTAGGGGCCATCTCTGTGATGCTCTGAAAGGAAATATTAGATGTCGACGTCGACCCTTGAGGATTGGCTGAGCTTTTTCCTTTGTAACCTTGCATTGACAAGCTTTCCTGTGAACTGCCGCCTATAAGACCGATGCCACGGTGGTTGCGTCCCTTGTTGACACCTCTGTAGACACCAGGCTCCGTTAAGGCGGCCTCGTTGAGGTTAAGCTCTTTCCTGCAAAGCATGTCCACCACCTGCTTCATGTTTGGTCTCTTCTGCGCCACGGCTTGAGTGCAGAAAAGAGCGACTTTGATGAACCGGGTCACTTCGTCTCCTGGGAACTTGGTTAGATTCGGATCCACACACTCTAGTAGCCTCCCTTCTTCTCTCAGCTTCCACACCTGCCAAAACACACAGAAAAATGGCTCTGTTAATTGTGATTTGTTTTCACATCTACATGTTATGTAATTGGATGCTCAAATGAAAACCACAACTAAATTTTCCAAAACTGAAAAACCTTTTGTTAGTCGTAAGCGCTCAAAGCTAAATGGAAATAAAAGAAAACGTTTGCATTAGGTGTTGTTTGTATTTACGTTTTGAAAATGTATTCACTTGTAAGAAACACTAACACAAAACATAGAGCCTTTGTCAAAAAAGAAACATAGAGCTAAATATTTTGTGTGTTTAGGTATGAGAGCATTTAGATTTACCCATTCAATCAGAACCATGTACTCCTCTCCAAAGGCGGCTCTGCTGCTACTATTACCACTTATGACCTCCAGCACAAGTATCCCGAAGCTGTAAACGTCCGCTTTTTTCGTCAGTTGACCAAGAAGTGCATATTCTGGGGCCAAGTATCCTCTGTAATCCCGGTTTCATCAGATGAAATTTATTGGTTGAGGGAAAGATAAAACTCGATATTGTTTATAGAACGATTCTTACACTGTTCCAGCGACTCGGGTACTGACATGAGTGACATTGTCTGGAAAGAGCTTAGCCAACCCGAAATCTCCAATCTTGGGAGAAAAGTCTCGGTCTAGTAAGATATTGCTCGCCTTGATGTCACGGTGAACAACCTGAGGTTCGACTTCCTCGTGAAGGAAAGCTAAACCTGAGGCCGTCCCAACGCAAATTGAAGCTCGTTTAGACCAATCAAGATGTACATATTTACTCCTTGAACCTAAGAAATTCACACTCGAACAAAATCAGAAAAAAAAAAACAGGACAGAATGGGACTTGGTAGACAAGAATGTGATAGTGGTATTACCAAGCAAAGTACTAGCAAGACTGTTGTTCTCAAGATACTCATAGACAAGAATCCGATGGTTCCCTTCAATGCAGCAGCCAAGGAGGTTGACAAGGTTAGGATGATGAATGTTGGATATCAAGTTAATCTCGGTCAAGAACTCGCGTGTCCCTTGTTTAGATTCTGCTGACAATGATTTCACAGCTACTTGTGTGCCATCTCTCAAAACTCCCTACAAGATTCAGAACCGTGTTCATCATACCACCAATATATCAAACATTTTCTTAAGATAATTGTGTAGAGAAGTCATCAATTTGTATCACCTTGAAGACAACTCCAAAGCCACCACCTCCGATTCTGTTGGTTGGATGAAAGTCACCTGTGGCTGATCTTAACGAATTATATGAAAACACCCTCACATTGTCGGTGCAAATCTCTGGTTATTCAAAAAAAAAAGAAAAGAAGAAAAACAGAGAAGCTTTGTGAGAGAGATCATCAAATTCAAATTCCATTGTTCTAACCAAACATAAATCAAAGAGGAAGTGTATTAACAAGAGCTTATCACAGTAATGATCACAGGTAAAATAACTTGTACAAGGAAGCCAAACCCAAAACTGACATTAGAGAAATTTTAAACCCTAAAATAAAAGTGAACATATGAATTGTTGTACAGTATATAGTGTATACCTTCAGCTTCTGTCTGTCCAAGACGGTCACTTCTTTTGCACATATCAAGAAGTCCGAAACAATTATAACGCATCACAAACAGAAAACAAAAAAAAAGATCCTCCAAAAACAGAGGAAAATTTCAAACCAGAAACTCAAATCAAAACCCAACCAATTATAAAAAAAAAAAAAAACTGAGAAATGGATGAAAAGGATGAATTTTTCCTAAAAAGAACCTCAAGTTTGACCTGTCTCCTCAGAAACTCGAATCTGGAAGGTAAAAATTATGAGATTGTAGAGAAGAAGAAGATTAGTTGAAAATTTGATAGGGTTGGAATTCAATCACTCGAGTGAATAAAAGAGAAATAGGGAGTTTGGTTTTTGTGTGGAGTGATAAAAATTTCAGACTTTTTTTTTTGTTCTCGTGAGGATGTCAATAAATTTGTTGAAGAGACAAAAGTAATACTATAAACCAAACCCAGAAACTCCTCCAATGAACAGTAAATACGCTAAAAAGAAAATAAAAAGGGTGTAATATCTAATGTTGTTGGTGTATTTAATTTGTTGGCTGCTGAGTGCTGATGCTTCAAAGTGACGACGACGAGACTATTTTTCTTATTATAAATAAAATGTTATTTTTCACGCGATGACGACGACATTTTTTTTTTTTTTTCATTGATTTGGGTTTCTTCTATAAGAATTTTTTTCCCCTCTCTATTTGTTCCCTCCTTAATTAAAGCAAGATTATAATTTTAACTGTATAGAGCAAAGCCAAACCAGTATTTGTGGCCTTGTACCGTTTAAATAAGAAAATGTTCATGTTCGTTCATACCTAATTATGAATTTTAAGAGCGAATACTGTATTAATAAAAAGTTTTGTTTTACCAGATTATATCACACGTTACATTAATTTGACCAAAGAAGAAAGAACTCGCCGTTCAGACACGACCCCCATGCATTTTATGAGTATATTTATGTTTTGGGAAAATTAAAATTTAAAAACAATGACAAAAACGTCATCAAATTACTATTTACTTGACGTCATCGTTACGTTGATATTAAATCATCCAAAGAGATATATTTCCAGATCCAAAAAATTATATTTTTTTTTGATATTCACATTACGTATTAAACATTTTTGTTATATTTTTTTTTATTTTTGATTTCGGTGTGAAATTGACTTTACAATTGGCAGCAAATGACATCATCGCTCGCCATATTTCTTTTATGTGCACCACTAATGCAAAATTGAAAAGGTCCACCTTGTTGACCACATTTCATACTATCTTACTAGAATCAGTGTCAGCGTTATCGCTTTTTTCAAAAAATAATAAATTCATCGATATCGGTGAAGTTGTGGCATGCATAACTACTTCTACTGGTCACGTAATCTTTGTTTTATCTCAACGTGAAGACAATTGATTCACCATATCCAAATCCTCACAGTGACTTGGTCATCATGTAAAGTGACTCTTAACATTAACCTAGCGAGACAAGCGATGGAGATGTTTCCTTAAGAATACTCACAACCATTTACAAAGAATCTTTGAATCGGTCAAATGTTTGAATGAACCATTTTGATACATGCTTCAAATGCATCCTGCTTGCATTACTATGTTTAAATACACCTTTTGGATAAATAGCTTTGAAAAAGGACAGGTTATTTGAAACACTCATCGTGTGTCCCATTTCTCCTATGCTCTGTTTTGTTACTGGATTCTCGCTTGGTTCTATAGCTTTAATCGTGAACATGGTTTTAAAAGCTTCAGGTTTAAATTCAGACACATCCTTTGGCAGTTTCTTTCTGAAAACATTTATGAAGGAAAAAGACATTTGATGCCTAAGTTCACAGATTTTAACGGATCACTTAGAAACACATAGTTTCCAAGTGTTGAAACAAAAACAAGAACACAGGATATATAATGTCATATGGGTCAAGATGTGAATTTGGGGAACTGGTTTCGCGGGGAAGCATAGCTTCTCTCGCTGAGAAGATCATCGTTTTCGGCTTCGTTCCCGTCTAAGCATAGAATGTTGATGTTGTCAACACTCGGTTCTGATGAGCTCACGGTGCTGCTTGTGGCTACCGGAGAGCTTGAGACACTAGCCGGCCGACTTCTCACACTGTACATTGATGATGCCGGAACTTTCGTCACAAGTGGCCGGAGATTTCCCGTCATGCCTCGTCTTATATCCTACACACGAAATACCAACAGTTACTTTATTAGTATCGGAAAGAACATTAGCAAGCACTTTTGTGGGTCAGGTCATTTAGCTTGGGCCAATGTTTTATCCATAGCAAGCTTGTGAGAAACTCTTTACTGAGGCTTGTATTCACTCCTGAGATTAGGCGGATGTCAAAGCAAACAAAATCGCAGTGCTACTCTAGAAACCAAAATATTCGACCAAATATTGTAAGACGCGATCATACCATATGTCTTAAGGCCATATCGATTGAGCTCTTGGAGAGGTTTCTCCCATATCCAAGGCTGTTAAAAGCAGAGCTAGATTTCCCGGTTCCTCGACCGCCGCTATCAGTTAGCCGCGGAGGACCTAGTTTCCTCATGTTCACCACTCTCTCAACCATTTTATTACCCATAGCCACTGGGCTCAAGCTATCGCAGCTACTTCCGACATTGTTTGCCTTTGCTCGTCCACGAACGCCCGTGACACTTCCATTGGTGTTGCCAATAGGAGCCCGACCTCTGGACGGTGAGCATGATTGCCTTCTTGCATGTCCGACGCTGCCACTGGTGGGACCACCTCCGCGTTCTATAGAACCAGATCTTGAACCTGGTGCTGAGGCTACTCCAGGTCTGCCTCTTGAAGCTGAGACCGGCCTGTCTGATAAAGTCGTCCTCAGATTGGGTGGGGCTTCTAAAGAGAAACCAGGCATCTCCGGCGGTTTCCATGGCCTGGAAGACTTCACAGCAGGAGAAGGAGAAGTCCCTCGGGACGTAGCCTTACTGGAAACTATGGATGGACCAGTGGGGGTTGAAGGCCTACGGGTTGGCGTGGCTGGCCTTGATACTGGTTTTTTAGAAGGTGCAGAAGATGGTCGAGTATTAGATCGGGTTGGAGTAGCTGATCTCGCTGAACTGGTAGACGTGCTAGTGGTTCGTGGAGCTGCCGTTGAGTTAGTAGCACGTGCAGCAGTTAAGGTGGCACGTGAGGTGGGTGTTGAGGATCTAGAGGTTGAAGCTCTGGTGGTCACTGGCCTTGTTGTAGAGGTGGTTGGAGTTGTAGACCTTCTCGTTGGTGTGGAAGGTCTACTCGCTGACCTTGAGCTACCTGAGGAGGATGGTCTTCTGAGTCCAGCTACCGAGGAAGAGCTCGTTTGGGACTTATTCTTGTTCACTGAGACGATCTCTTCACGGCAGTTCCCTAACTATGGAGCCCAACAAGAGTTTCAATGCTTATACTCAAAAAAGACAAACGTAAACTTGGACCAGAGACCTATTAAGGATACGTCAGTTCTGTCTAACAAGTTAGTTCGTACCCGAGATTTAAGAACAGTGGGGCGAGAAGTGGGAGCATCAAGCTGATTCATTACGCTTCTATGTGGCTCTTTCTCGAACTGTGGCGTGCCTGGCGGAGTTAGAAGCCTGAACAAGAGACAGGAACATCAGACCAATGATCCATGTAAGCAGGAGACATTTGATTACACTCTAGCACTAGTTGTTCAAAATAATTGCCCCTTTATGTAACAGAACCTTAGCTTTTGTGTTAACTTCAATATAAATTGGGCAAATTCAATCACCATAAGTATATATATATACTCCCAAATTGCGATTTTATTTTTCTAATTTTAGAATGCACAAAGAAACAATGAAAAAAAAATATCAATGTTTTATAAGGGAACACAAATGGAAACATTACCAATCGTAATCGGACTTCTCATTCTCCGAATAGAGGAAGTTCTCTGCGGCGGTTCTCCGGAGAGGATAACGTTGAGACGAAGCCATTTCCGAGACACCAGAGAGCGCCGCAGCCGCAGCAGCCTTCAACGTTCCATTGATACTAGCATTATCAGATCCTACAAGAGACAGAACAAAATTCAAACACCATTGCCAAAGCACACACAAATAAGTATGTATACATGTTTATATATACATAGACGGACCTGTTAAACAAGAATCAGCTCTGTGTTCTTTCTCACGACGACGCATCTCAAGAAACAGAGAGAGTTCTTCGTCTCTGTCGTGGGTCAACATATTTGGAAACCTGAGATTGAAGCTTTCTTGGTCTCGTGTCCGAACTTGCACAACAACCAAAAAAAAAATCTCCAAATAGAAAAAGAAAATGAAGAAAGAATCGGATCAATCAGATCTGGAACAGATCACACTACGGGGACCTTGAGAGAGCTCCACCAATGAGGATAATAGAAGGCACTAGAGAACAAAGGACAAGGACCCAAGCGGTTTTTTTTTTAAACATTGATTCAAAAGAGAAGTCCTTGAGTTGAAGAAGAAGAGGAAGAACAACAAGGGAGAGAGTGGGGAAGATGTTCTTCTTAACGAGATTTTTTTAATTTTAATTTGTTCCAACTTTTTAAAATTCCGACTTCAAACCAGACAACTCTTGGTCGTACCATACAATACATCTCTTGTTTTTTTCCTCTTAAATAATTGAATATGGTGGTTTTGAAAGTTTGAACAGAACACGAAGCATCGGGTTCAAAACGCAGAGGATCTAAGAAGAGCTCACGGGACACGTGTACAGTTTTTACCCATGAACATGGTATTTAATTACGAAAAAGCCACTTGCGTTCTTTTATTTCTCCTCGTAAAGGTTATGGTTGCTGAAATTTATGTGGTTAAAACAAAAATTGTTATATAACTTGTCCCGCTAAATTTGAAAAGTTAATTAACTGTATAACAGTAAAACTGTAAAAAGCATTGCAGAGAAAGTAACTTCTGGTAATTATTTAGGATTTCACTAGAAATTAGGAAAAATTGCTAACAAAGCTCCCTATCTTTGTTAGGGTGAGATATGCATATGGTAGACTTGGCGTGTTTAATTTGGAGAAATTATTTCATTCACTAATGTATGTGTCGTTAGACATATCAATGAATGGTTGGATTCTAATCGCACAAAACAATTTTTCAAAAAACGATTAGAAACTTGATATGCATTATAACACCAGGTTTTTTTTTTTTTATTTTTTTTTTTTATAAAAACTATATTGGTTTTCATATATGAAGATTTGGTTTCTTTTGTACGCTTACCCGAAAAAATGTCAGATTCTTTTTCCCAGCGAGTTTGCCGGTCACCGATAGTCTATAAGAAGGGATTGACCACTTGCCAAGTATTCCCCATGGGGCAGCAAAATATAAGAGAATCCATTTTCTTATTCTTCGTCGCTTCCAATCATAGGCTCGTCCTGGTCCACGTCGTATCCTCCCCCATCAGGTCCAAGCACCTTAAACCTGGCCACATTGATTACACCAAACCCACATTAATCTTGTGATGGTTTTTCTTTGCATTTAGTTTAGGTAACTGATAAGAAACTAAGAAGTTAAAATATTGAAAGATAAGAACCTTTCTATGATGAATTTTCCTTCCTTGTACTTCTGAGACTTCTCGTATGCAATTTCCTGAGGGAGAAAATGGTAGTTAGCAACAAAGGAATTACAACGAAACTTGTTTACAAGTATGAGTTTTGAGTCTTGTACATATTTCCAGCCGACAAGAGAGCCACAGCTAACACAGAAGATGTCAGCAACAGTGTGCCAACCAGTCATCATGGCGCGATGCTCCTTCTCTCCAACCGTCACATTGACACTAAGAATTCAAAAAGGGTTGCTAATAAACAAAGAAACCTTATCACAATTACTTGTATGATCAAATCCTTTCTATGTAGTACTTACACATTGTCGAAAAGATAAGCCCTTCCGTGCTTGCAGTGAAATGACTGGAAACAAAACAAGCACACACACACACAAATCATGTAGCTGTTTGATCAATTGAAGAACATTTATAGCACAGTGGAAAAACAAGTGTGGACTCAAAATCATGGTGTGTTTGATCAGTTCATTGGGAAACTACAAAAAAAACAAGAATTAAAGGGTCAACTTCCCAAGTTGTTTGATCAGCATGGAAATGTAGATTGTGTGTTTTCAATCAGTTGGTCTCAAGGGTCAATACAAGATGATCATTAGCAACTGAAAGGTAAAATTTCCATTTCCCATGTCGTTTATGATCAGTTTGAAACAGTGAGTTGTGCGTGTTCAATCAGATTTAGAACAAAACAGAACCTCTGAAAATATGTATATACAAACACCAGAGTGTATTAGACCAGGAAATTAACAAGCAAGCTAGAGCAAACAAAGAAAGTAAAAACTGTAGGGACATCATCAATTGTGGAAAAGAGGAAGGTACTAAATTAAATGGAAGAAAGATAACAAGAAAATAACCTTTGAGATAAGATCATTAGTAACTGCGAAATGTGTTTGACAATGCTTGCAGCTATAAACCAGTCCTTCGAGGTCGATCACAAATAATCTTCCCATTTCGAACAAATCCACCTACCTGAAAAAAGGCACCAACAGATCTCAAATTCCGTCACAGATCTTGACAACAATCAATTAGGTCGGTCGGATAGGAAGCAAAATAAAACAGCGACTAAAGATTCTGATCCAACAGGCTATTATAATTTAAAGGGCCGTCGATTCAACAGAAGAAAAAAAAAAAAAACACTGAAATCAAACCACGAACAACCCATAAATTTTCTCAGAACTGGCGAAGAACATCATTACCACAACCAAAAATCAATAGAAATTACCAGAAAACTGTAGTTTGCGTTTGACGAAATACAACATTGCAACTTTGGTATAAAATGAAAAAAAAAAGGAGAGCGTTAATCTCGAGAAAAAGCTTTTCGATCAAATGTCAAAAAAAGGTAACGAGATAGTAGTAGTGGTAACTAAGAAGAAACTTGCGTAGTTCGCAAGACGCCGAGTGGAGAAGGAGAACAACAAAAAAAAAAAGTAGGAGAGAGAAACGGAAAATAAAAAAGAAGATCTCCCAGAATATTTCCAGCCAAGAAAAAAAAATTCCAACAGAAGACGAGAAAATTCGTACGACATAAGAAAATGGAGAGAAAAAAGAAAAATCCCAGAAAGAAATGAGGAACACCCAAAATTGTTTGATCTTACCCCGAAGGAGAAACGCCAGAGCAAGGGAAGGTTTCGAATTTTTCCATGCATTTATACTTATATTACTAAATAGAATTAATTGCTGACAAACAGAGCCAGGGCATATTTCCACGGCCCATTAGCCTTATTCTTCTAGGAAATTTAATCACACTTACCACGTGGCAACAGTAATCTTATTTGCAGGATTGTTCCATTTTATTCCCACGGTTATCTACTGTATATGTATGTCTTTACAATTCACTGATCGTGTTCGAACCTGCGAGCAAACCGGTGCCACAATCAGGCACAAGGTAAGAGCTACAAACTTTGTCCCAATACAAGAATGTGTTGATTTTATCATCGATTTGAAAATGGAATACAAATGTAACTAAAAAGAAAAAATGTGAATTTGAGAGTTCCCCCACAGAGACTCTTAAGATCAAATGTAGACGGATTTTGGATTCTGACTAGAAAAATTTGTGAGCGAGGAGTCCTACATTGTATAAAACAAAAGGGGCAAATAATACGAGCTTTCAATCTTTCTGATAAACCATTCTTCGGTATAAAGCAGGTTCCTCAATAGAGAGAAGAAGGAAGTTTTCTTTTGGAAGAGGAAGAAACATACCTTCTCATTCTCCTTCTTTTTCTCAATTATCTTTATCGACCAATCTTGCTTACTCTTTGAGGAGGCCACACCACACGAGTGACCCGTCCTTGAACTAAACCCAAAGGAATCTGCCAAACAAGTTTATCCAGATCGGTCACAGGGGACAAGTCTTAAAGAGTATCATATCCATCATCTATGTACATTCAAAATCTATATTAATGTGTGTTGGGGGTCTGCAAGCAGAGGACTTACAGGGCCAAAGGTTCTTGAGTCTAAGCTGGTACTTTTGTTATCTCCTTCTACCCAACAGTGACCTTCTGGGACTCTTATCACATCCCGAGAACTACTTATCCATTCGCCAGGCATCCCTACTATCCTCTTTATGTATCTATCCCTAAAATTTGTCGGAGAGCTGACAGAGATATGCAGTTCCAATTGTCAGGAGTTTAATGATGCATTTAAAATATTAACTTAGAACAGATACAGCACAACGTCCGAAGAACTTAACAAAACAGATTTGAGACCTGAAAGAGCCAGAGAAACTGAACCTTTTGAAGCAAAAGACAAGACGAGAATCCAAAGAATTTATTTTCATGGCCAAATATTTAGACTACATTATATCAAAAGTACAGTTTCTTGGGGCCATAATCAGAGACTGAAAATGCACACAATTTATGGAGAAGACATCATTAACAGGAGACTAACATGTAATCAACTAATACTACTAAAATGCGCTTGTCAAAGGATGACTCCAAAGTGGCTTGGCATTAGAAGGAACATACCTGAACACAACAACATCACCACGAGCAAACTTGTAATCCTTAAGGCAAAATTTATCCACGAGTACATAATCATCTGCACCAACAATTAAACATCGAATAAGAGACATGAATGGACCAAAAAAAAATGCAAGAGTCTACATTGGAACAGTAAGGATGCTTACCTAAATAGGAATTTTTCAGGGGATTCATTGTCGGAGACATGGAATCTCCTCTCACCGGAACAACACTACAACATCTATCTGAAATGGTAAGCCCTATAATACCTCCAGTGAATGATTTCTTTGCTACTTCCCACAAAAGTTTCTGGATTCCCATGTCCAAGATGACCAACCTAATATGTGATTCTCAGCAACAGGTATAGAACCTTCTGCAAAAAAAAAAAAAAAAAAACACAAGGCTCCCGGGTTGCTAGATCTTTTAAGTGACGTTTTCTCTAATGCAAAATGAAAATCTATCAATTGCAACTTACAATAATCCTCAATCCAAACCAAACCCAATACAATTACATTAAACTGAAACACGTCAGTATTGCCAGCCAATTCATGAACCGATCTAATCTCAAACTATGCTGAACTTAAGTGAGCTAAAAGTACTCGATTCATGGAACTGAAAGGATTAAATTTGAGACCAGGAGCAAGAAATGAGACCTATATCACAGCTACCTGCAAATCAATTTTGCGAAAGAAGGACAGCAGAGCCAGAGCTCACGACACAGTGAAGAAGAATCAGGGTTTCTCTTTTTCTCAAAACACTCCCTTTGGTTTGTCTACAGGGTTTAACTGGAACCTTTACATCGTCCGGTTCAACCAAGAAGTTTGGGTCGCGGATTTTAAGTGGTTTCTTCCGGTTAAGTAGTATTAATTGTTGACCGTTGGATTCTCGGTCAAAGTCCCCAACCCAACTTGGATGAAACAGAGATACTCTCTACTCTGTGATTAGGCACTTCTTCCTTGCGTATCAGTTCACTGTGCCTGGTACTGATACTCGATGGTAGGTTTCTTCCTAGTACTTGAGAGACCTTGTTAATTTTTCTAGCCAACACTTGCTAGGCTTGGAAGATTTGATCACTGCACTTTTGAAAATACTTTGAGATCTGATTTTGTATAATACGTATATGCTGTACACTCGTCTGTATAAACTCTTTTGCTTCACTGGTTTGGTGTCTTATACTCTTCTTTATTTAAACTTCAAATTATATCAGCTGCCTGATGCCTTTTGCATTCTCTACCTGTTCCCTTCATTCGCTTTATTGCGGTTTTGGGAACGGGGGTTTTCATATTACAATAATAACGTAGAAGGCAGAACTCGATACAATATTAATTTAACACTAGTCCTATAAAACTATTACACGTCTCTTGTCAATACACAAGATTTTCTGTGCAGGTAGATCTTCAAAAGTAGCTTGCAACACTGCAAACGTGAAAAAAATAACCTTCTCTCCTCCAAAACGATGTACATCTCTGAAACTAAATGTCTGATGAAAAAAAATCATTTGATCTGAGGTTTCTGTCTTGTCTTTGTGAACTGAATGTCTCCATTAAGAACAGCTGCTACGAATTTCTCAACTTCCTCCATTGTCATATCGCCTTTGAATGTAGCAAACTTACCTCGTCGAGGCTTGTAAGCTATTATGAGTTTATCAAAAGTTTTGAACTCTGACTTGTCAAGTGAGCTCAAGAACGACAATTGTTTTGCTGCGTCTAGAAGCGAATAGGATACTGTGTCCTGAGAACCAGTGGTTGAAACTTGTCTTCGAGACAGCGATTTCTGGGATACCTGGACAAAGAATAGAGCCACAGGGTTATTAATCTTCAAGTCAAAGAACCATAAAAAAGCCAATGGCTTTATGAAAAACACAGCAGACAAGTAAATTGTTTTCACTTCTTGACTACCCCAGCATTGTGTTTTCACTATCATCCAGCTCTAAAGGCCTAATATATAGAATTTTTCTTACCTTGGAAAATATTGACTGCATCTTCTCTTTACCATGTGAAGATCTGAAGGCACCGATAATACAAACAGGAGTGTTCTCCCCACAAATGGAGTCAAAATTTGATCTCAAGAGAAGAGGTATCCTTGACTCGCTCTCTGCTTGGCTGGACTGACTTTTAGAAGAGACTTTCTTATTCTTTTTCTCAAATCCTTCTAGCAACTTACCAATTTCCTGGACAGCTGATTTCATATTTTTCACAGTGATGCCTGATTTCAGGACTTGCTTCTCCCCATTCGATAACCAGCCAACTATTGCTGGAAGCGCATCAACTCCCAACTTTCGTACCTTCGGATCAGAAGTATCATGGACCTACAAGATCATGAAAAGACTGTGCTTTAGCTAAAAAGACTCCATTATAGTGAGTTCTCAGGGTTTCAGACATCTACCCTTCCCTCAAGTAAGATCAGTCATAAGTTCTAGGACCAGCAGATTTGCAGTGACAACAACGGTAGGAATATAGATGTAAATGGAAGTTAGAGCAAAAATATAACAAACCTCTGTGTTGTAGAAGACAAAGCGTCCATTGTACAAGCCACTAAGAACACGCCATATGACAGGAGCGTCTTTTTTAGTTGACAGAAGCATAACTGTAGGAGTCCTTTGTGAGCTAACAGCAGAGACATCGAAGGTATGCAGGTCAATCCTTTTTGAGAATCTTGGCAGATGTTCTTGGCAAAAGCTCTTCACCTTCTTTGCAACAAGCTCTTCAGTATATTCTGCTAAGGTAGCTTTGCCGCTTGACGTGTAGGAATAAACAAACAACCTTGGAGCCCTACGAGGAACTATGCCAAGTTCTTTGCAAAGAGAGGATTCTGTTTCACAATTTATACGCCCAACCTGAAACGTAAAATTAATCAAGGTAAACAACCCAAAATCTAAACTTCTTCTTCTAAAACCCATAACAGAAAACATGAGATCAATCATGTTGACAATAACCAACCACATAAAAGCTCTACTTCTAAAACCAAAACCAAAATCAACACACTCGACAATTGATTTACCTTTATAGCTCCTTGAAATGACTCAGCAACTTCTTCTATGCTGGATTCATGGTACTGGGTTCCCCTTTGAGATGGAAGATACGACAGCACAAGCCAGGTCATCCCTTGGTCCATAATTTCCTTCTTATAGACCTGAGAATTTATTGTTCTGATAGTTGCTGTGGTACCGCTTTTTGTTTTGGATTCAGCCTTCGATGAGCTACCAAAGCCACCAAACGGATCCCTTCCTTTAGAACCACTGCCCGAAAACATGTTAAAGATATCATCCATCCCAAAACCAAAGGAGCTTTCACTAGGACCGCCAAACGAGAAAGAAAACGACTTGGAGCCTCCCCCACCACCCATATTTTGCCATCCACCTGGCCCTCCAAAACTGAAACCCCCACCGTTTCCACCACTTGAGGAGTATGATGAATACCCACCATTACCTCCGGCAAAACCAGAGTCAAATCCAGGCTGACCCTTCTCATCTCCATAAAGATCATAGTTTTTCCTCTTCTCTTCATCAGATAAGATCTCATAAGCTGTTACACATAAATGAGGGTCGGTTTAATCTTGTCAAAGCCAGATAAACAATCTTAAAACGCACAAATAAAGATTCATTCACACAAGGCCACAAACTAGCATTAGCAATAAAGCTACAACACACAACATCCATGGAATAATAAAGGAGATGCTAGGACTGAAATTAGACACCCACCATTATTAATCTCAGAAAACTTCTCCTGAGCACCCTTATTTTTATTTTTGTCTGGGTGATATATCAAAGATAGCCTACACCCAAAAAAAAATCACAAGTAAGGAAATCCATTTGTTCATCATTCATTCAATTTCTAAAATCAGAAGGGTACGTACTTGTGGAAAGCTTTCTGGATTTCACGCTGCTTTGCATCCCGAGATACTCCAAGAACCTGAGCATACAAACAATGTATAAACCTAATCAATCAAAGCTCTTTCCTTTTTTATAGACCCAAATATTTGGTATCCCTGATACAGAGCCTCATCAAAAAAGAATGATCATCGATTTTCACTAATACTCGAAACTAATCAGAGCGAGAACAAAAAAAAAAGGGAGAAGCCTTCAATTAAAAAGGAGCCGATCAAAACTCCAAAGCAATCACCAACACAATTCATGATATCAGTCAAATTTCGGAAAAATACTTCATGAAATTGGAGAAAAAAACGAACCTTGTAAGGATCAACGCTTTTTGCTTTCGCATTCAACAACAAAAGTGTTGACACAAGAACAACAGATATCGCCAATCTTGTTCTCACCATCCCTCAGTATAACCTCCGAAACTTCTTTTTTTTTTACAACAATTCTTCGTCTTCTTCTTCTAAGCGGTTTCTATTATCCACGGCGCTCAACGCTTCGGGAAAAGTCGAGAAGCCAACGATTCCATTAAATAGGTTCGCTGGGTTTAAAGAAGAGAAAGGATATTTCTCAAGTGACCTATCTAGTATTATTTAATTTTGAATGCTTCCCTTATTTACTATTGTTACAAAAGACACCATATTTCGTTGTCTAGATTATGAAATTGGTGGGGAAATCTACTCACTACAAAAACTATTAGGGGTTTTCTGTATTTTCCGAAAATAAATTCTGGTTGTTTCCCGTTCTCAACTTAAGGCGGGTATCATACGTGGCAAATTTGATGCATTCCCACGTATCTCGACCAATAAGATTTTAGCAAGCGAACCGATCTTTGTTTCGATTGTACTCACGCGCGTCATCAGCACCACGCGCGTTAATTATATTGGGCTGATTAATTTAAGGCCCCCAATCTTCTGTATTCAGCCCAAAACTATAGTCTCCGGTTGCGTGATCGGACGCCGATCAGAGCGACGGTAAATATTTTTTTTTTCTACGACTGTGAAAAAAAGAAGAAGAAAACATTTCACTGTTGACTGAAGAGCGTTAGAGAGAGAGGTTGAAAGACGGAGAAAGAAGGCGATCTTCTTCTTTTTTTTTTTTTTTCTTCTCTTCTCTGTCTTTTATTACTAGCTTCGCTTTTTTTCCTCCGCCGTGAGATTTTATTGTCGTCGTAACAGTCCCCTGGGGTTCATCCTCGACGCTTCATTGGTTAACTAGGTCAAGGATTCGTCGGATCTGATGGCGTTTTCGGCTTCCGATTTACCGGCTTTGTACACGCTACTATCAAATTCAATGAGCGGTGACGAGAATGTTCGGCGGCCGGCGGAGGCGGCTCTATCTCAGTCGGAGAGTAGACCTGGATTCTGTTCTTGCCTCATGGTACAGTTTCTAATCTATTCGTTTCTTTTGGTTCCTGCTAATGTCGCATGATTTGAATCGCTCATTTTCTCTCGTCTGGTTGTAGGAAGTAATTGCATCCAAGGATTTGGTTTCACATGTGGACGTTCGATTGATGGCCTCAGTATATTTCAAGAACAGTATCATCCGTCATTGGAAGAGCAGACGAAATGGGTGGTAAGTTCAGGTTGTTTTACTGATAATTCTGATTAGCTGCTTGGTTTACATTCTTAGATTTGTAATGCTGCAACCTCTGCCCTATTTGTTAGGCGTTGACACTTTCTCTGAATAATTTTTTTTTCAGGAGTATGAGCAACGAGGAAAAGAGTCATCTGCGGCAGAAACTGTTGTCTCACTTGAGAGAAGAGAACTACCAGGTGTTGTAACATTTGCTTGTTTGTTGATTACTAGTATTTTTTTTCCTTGACTGCACCACGTAAGACATATATTTTGTAAGCATCTCTATCTGACTTTATTTGCTTTATGGCAGATAGCGGAAATGTTGGCTGTTCTCATATCGAAGATAGCCCGGTTTGATTATCCTAGGGAATGGTCAGCATTTTTACTTCATAATTCATATGAACTGGCCAGTAGATTCCTTTATTTTCTGAGTTTTTGCATTGATCCCTTAGCAAAGTAAATGGGTTTTTATGATGTCAGGCCTGACCTCTTTTCGGTACTAGCTCAACAGCTTAACTCAGCCGATGTTCTTGCTTCTCACAGAATCTTTCTGATTCTTTTTCGAACATTAAAGGAATTGTCTACTAAACGTCTCACTGCAGATCAGAGAACCTTTGCACAGGTGTGTCTGCTACTAACATCATCCCCTTATCAATTTCCTTTCTCCTCTTAACTTAATTTATTGCTGGACCAAAGCTTGGTTTTTTGCTTTAGTAAAGGATAAGTTCCAGTTTAATTTGTTGGCAGATCTCGTCGCAATTCTTCGAATTTAGCTGGCACCTTTGGCAAACCGATGTCCAAACAATTCTACGTGGCTTTTCAACAATGGCTCAGAGCTATGGCTCAAATAATGCTGAGCAGCATCAGGATGAGCTTTTTCTGACTTCTGAGAGGTGGTTTTTATGTTTGAAAATAGTGCGCCAACTCATAGTTTCGGGATTTCAAAGCGATGCCAAATGTATTCAGGTAGATAGACTATTATTTTTCTTGACTGATTAATTCATTATCAAATTCACCTTCAGCTGTCCCCTTCTATGAGTAGATATTTTCACCGAGTATTTGTTTGTTCCCCTCCCCCCTCCCTCTCCCATTCATGTCGTAATAGTTAATCTGAAATAGTAACCTTAGTAGATTGATTATCTGTATATAAAAAATAGGTTTCTTGCTCCCAGGCATATTCTATATGCAGATACATAAATATACAGCTAACTCTTTTCTCTCAGGAGATACAACCAGTGAAAGAAGTCTCTCCTGCGCTATTGAAGGCGGTTCAATCCTTTCTTCCATACTGTGAGTTTTTTGTAGTGTTGGACACTTTTTTTTCATGCAGATGACAAAAGCACCTAGCTTCATCCTGTCACCACACATATATATACTTTTGTTAATTTGTGTGGAGCCTCCATGCAGATTCATCTTTTCAGAATCGAGATCCTAAATTCTGGGAGTTTGTAAAGAAGGCATGTGTCAAGTTGATGAAAGTGTTAGGTGCTATACAAAGTAGACATCCTTATTCGTTTGGAGATAAATGTTCTCTTCCAGTCGTAGTGAATTTCTGCTTAAACAAGATAACAGACCCTGAACAAGAATTGTTGCCGTTTGAAGAACTTTTTATTCAGTGTATGGTAATGGTGAAATCTGTCCTTGAATGTAAAGAATATAAGCCAAGTCTAACTGGTCGTGTGATGGATGAAAATGGAGTTACATTTGAGGAGAGGAAGAAGAATGCTTCAAGCACAGTTAGTGTCATTGTGTCTTCACTTTTACCCAATGAAAGGATAGTTCTTTTGTGCAACATTCTAGTCAGAAGGTAACACTAACCCATAATAAGACATGTGAATTCAAATTATTTGGTTTTCTCTTACTTATCAAACTGTGGCCCTGTTAATTTCATATTATTGCATGCCGTAATTACCAATGCATAATCCTAAAAAATTATGAGCTGGGGAGATCTTGTGGACACATAGTGATCTTGTTGCTGAACATCTATGTATCTCTATTCTCAGTCTCTTCGCCAAAATGTTGCTAAGCATGGTGGATTTAGTTTGAAAATATCGCATGCATTAAGTCATTCGTTTTAGTGTGAACTGTGATGCTGTCATTTAGGCATACCTCCATACAATCACCATTCTCTGGTCATTGCATGAATGATGAAATGGAAGAAAAGTTTACTGAAATTTAACCATCAACATTCCAACAGGTATTTTGTTCTAACAGCAAGTGACCTAGAGGAGTGGTACCAGAACCCTGAGTCCTTTCATCATGAGCAGGACATGATTCAGTGGACAGAGAAATTGAGGCCTTGTGCTGAAGCTCTATATATGGTTTTGTTTGAGAACTACAGCCAAGTAAGTAGCAGATTGAGCACTACATCCTATTCTAAAAAGAAGTCTGCTAATTGATATAGCGTTGTAATTGATGCTTACATTTTATGTCTCCATCATTGCGAGCAGCTGCTAGGACCTATTGTTGTGTCCATCCTTCAAGAAGCAATGAGTAATTGTCCCCCTTCGGTTACTGAAATAACTCCTGCACTACTTCTTAAAGATGCAGCATACGCTGCTACTGCATATGTCTACTATGAGCTCTCGAATTATCTTAATTTCAGAGATTGGTATGCTCTAGATCTTCTAATATTTGGAATTTTTTTCATCTCCTCTAAATGTTGATGTGTCTTGAACCTTCATTTTGCCAGCCAGCAGAATTTGATAGAAGTTTTTGAGTAGTCAAGTTATTAATGTGCCCATCTTAATGATCGGATGATTTGGTTGCAGGTTTAATGGTGCTCTATCCCTTGAGCTCTCAAATGACCATCCAAATAGGCGTATCATCCACCGAAAAGTTGCTATGATATTGGGACATTGGGTTTCAGAGGTACTGTAGTTTACTGCGTTTTACCATGTTTATGCAGCTAAGTTTGAGAAGGATTTGAAGGAAATTGGATCTTATGTTTTATTAAATTGCATGTTAAGTTTATAACATAATTTGCAAATGACATAATATCTTGTCCATAAGTTGATTTAATGAGGGGTAATCATCTAAAAGCAGAATTTTTATTGGTTATTTATAACAAATGGCTATTAGGATTAGTTACTCTGTTGGTTTATGTACTCTTCTCTACCCTAGTTTTCGTTAATTTTCTTTTTGGTTGAAAAATGGTTGACTAATGGTATATGGTTGATGATAACAACCTATCAGATTAAGGATGACACAAAAAGAGCAGTTTATTGTTCTTTGATCAAATTGTTGCAAGACAATGACCTGGCTGTCAAGGTAATTTTTATATGTCTTGCATTAAGAACGCTTTCTCTTCCTTTTTTTTTCTTTTTCTCCTTTTTAATGTATATTGGCTACCTCTGAGATATTCTGTTTACTTATGTAGCTGGCAGCTAGTAGGTCATTATGCTTACATGTCGAGGATGCAAATTTTTCGGAGCAAAGTTTTCTTGATCTTCTTCCAATATGTTGGGAATCGTGTTTTAAAATGGTTGAGGAAGTTCAAGAGTTTGATTCGAAGGTACTTGATGTAGCTGCCTCAAACTCATTATAGCACTCCATTCTTGCTATTATACTTCCTTCGATGACTCATAGAACTCTCTATCTTTACTTCTAACTACCCTTTCTTTTTCTCAGGTTCAAGTTCTGAACTTGATTTCTACTCTGATTGGCCATGTTAGCGAAGTCATTCCGTATGCACAAAAGTTGGTGCAATTCTTCCAGAAGGTATGTTCATTCTGGATTTGTTTATTCTTGCCTGGTGCGCAAATGTCTTACTATCTATATTCTTGACTTAAGAACAGGTTTGGGAGGAATCTTCTGGTGAAAGCCTTCTACAGATTCAGCTTCTTGTCGCACTGCGGAGTTTTGTGATTGCGCTTGGTTATCAGTCTCCCATCTGCTACAGTATACTGCTCCCAATACTTCAAAAGGGCATTGACATAAATAGCCCTGATGCACTCAACCTTCTGGAGGATAGCATGGCAGTAAGTTTCCACTTCTTTAATGTATACCTTTTACTGCTGATATAAATGCATTATATATAATTGACACTACTCTACATTTGCAGTTATGGGAAACCACACTTTGCTATGCTCCTATGATGGTGCCCCAGTTATTAGTATGCTTCCCCTATATGGTGGAGATCATTGAAAGAAGTTTTGATCATTTACAGGTTAATATTTAAAGTTTTCAAGTAGTTGTTTGATTCATTAATGACCTATATGCGTGTGTTCAGATTTACTGAAACATGTTATGTCAATAATACCTTGAGACATTCAAATGACCATATGCTCCCGAAAATTTTGACTAACATACTAACCAAATGGTAGGTTGCTGTCAGTATTATGGAATCTTATATCATTTTGGATGGAGGAGAATTTCTAAATATGCATGCTTCAAGTGTCGCAAAAATTCTTGATCTTATCGTCGGAAATGTAAATGATAAGGGGTTACTCTCGATTCTTCCAGTGATTGACATCTTAGTTCAGGTGAGTATAATTTATCATTTTCCCTGTTTGTGCCGACATGCAGCCAATTTTCATGGTCCTTATCTTTTATCATTGTGATAAGCAACCATTACCATATGCAGCTCTTTTGCACATATGTAACCCTGTTAACTAAAATTGTTTTTAGCGATTCGTTGATTCTAAGTACAATGTGTATATATTCTCCCGCAGACTTCTGTAACTAAATTTAATTGGTCGTATATATTTTGTAATGGTGTTGTGTTCCAGAGATACTTATACGGCTGTTAAGTTTGTAGCTACTAGCTACAACTGCATTTATTTTTGTATTGCATAGCCTCATCTCTTGGTTTACAGATAATTTGACCAATACTGAAATTTTTGGCAAGATTACTATAGAAAGTTTTTGTCATGTCATGACTGTCTATTTATGTGTTGCATGAAATTATGCCAAGTTTTAACTTCTTTATATGAACATGTGCTTTTGTATTGAGCAGTGTTTTCCTGTGGAAGTCCCCCCTCTCATCAGCAGCTGTTTGCAGGTGAATTTCAAGTCTTCTTTTGATGAAAAATCCATCCTTAATACTTCTGATGGGGTTGGTTTGCTCGTGTCCTTGCAGAAACTGGTGATTATTTGCTTGAGTGGAGGAGATGACCGTGATCCATCCAAGACTGCAGTTAAAGTGTCTTCAGCTGCTATCCTGGCAAGGATTCTGGTGATGAACACCACTTATCTGGCCCAGTTAACATCTGATTCATCTCTTTCAGTGTTACTCCAACAGGCAGGTGTCACAGTCGAAGACAATGTACTCCTTTGTCTCATTGACATTTGGCTCGACAAGGTCAGTGGGTAACATATCTTGAACAATAACTGGTTGTTTGAACAGCGTTCTGGAATTTTAACCTGTTTTACAATAGGCTTGCAGGAATCTTTTGTGTCTTTAAATGGTCTTGTTTTTCGAAGTCTAAGCTATTTCTCATTTTCAAACTGCTGTACATGTTGAAATGCGTGTTTCTTTTTCATGATCTGACACACGTCGGGCTTGCAACTACTCATACAGGTGGACCATGCGTCTCCCATGCAAAAAAAGACATTCGGCTTGGCTCTTTCCATAATACTTACACTTAGAATGCCTCAAGTTCTTGACAAGCTTGATCAAATACTAAGGTACATGTTGCACAGTTGTGTATTAACAGTTTGATTTATGTATCTTTGTGATATAATTGATCGTGTTTCTCGTAACAGTACATGCACCAGTGTAATCCTTAGTGAAAACAAAGATTTAGCAGAAGAAGAATCAAGGTCAGAGACTTTATTTAATTGCGTACATAAGTAGTAACTTAATTTTAATTTACTTTAGTAATTTTTGATGGAACTGTTCACAACATTAAATATTAAGAAATCATACAATTTATCATTCCAGCGGTGACATGAGTTCAAGCAGGTGTCAAGGAGAAGAAACCCCGCCAAGCAAAGAGTTACGGAAAAGTCAGGTAAAAATTTAAGAAAAACATGGTTTTCTTAACCAACCAGCTTGTACAAAACCACTGATTCTTACACTTTTTTGTGGGGGGGGATTGGATTTTGTTAAGATCAAACTTTCCGACCCCATCTACCAGATGTCACTAGAGAACTCAACGCGTGAGAATCTTCAGACATGTTCTACACTTCATGGAGATGCCTTTAATTCTGCCATTAGTAGGATGCACCCGTCTGCGCTTACACAAGTGAAGCAAGCTTTAAAGCTGCCATGATAAAATGTTTTTACCTCTTCATTGTTTGTTTCCTTGTCACTTAAAGAGAAGCAGTTTTCAAGTGAGTTTCTGATTCCTCATTATTCTCCCTTCTCAGCGTCTTTCATTATAAACCTTCCAATGGTGTCTGCTTCATTATATTCATCAGCATATACATTTAAAGACAAAACTACGAGTGTTGTAGGAATTTTTTTTGTAAGTATAGACATACGAAATACTATTTAGTTGCATATTTGGTGCTTGGTTGGCTATTCATGCAAATATAGAACATATGTTTGCACATCTAGTTAGATATCATCATCCCTGGGTGTTTTATGTTGAGAATGATGCATAGATTGAGTAATGTAGTCATATGGTGATGTATCTTCACCATTTGATCTTGACTCGCCACTTCATTTCTGTCCAGGTGAGTGTGCTTTTCAGATTTGATGGGTGGTGTGTTACATAGGTGCATGTTGCAAATTCCTCTGCAACCTTGGTGGTTTGAGGAACTATGTACATATCTTTGGTGAGGGGCGGCGTATCTTTTAGCTGCTCATTTGTATTTTGCCCTACAGGGACACAAGGAGGCGTCATTAGAAGACATCTTTTTGTATTCATTTGGTTGAGTTGTAATATGTCAAATCATTCTTCAATACAACCTTTTTGTCCCAATGTTACAGAAAAGAGAAACAAGAAGAAAAAAAAAAAAAAAAACGAAGTCGAGTCAAATTAGGGAGATCTTTACGATGTATTTCATGTCGGTCTTGTCACAAGAGCTTTATCAA
The DNA here is from genome assembly GCF_000375325.1 of Capsella rubella. Taxonomy (NCBI): domain Eukaryota; kingdom Viridiplantae; phylum Streptophyta; class Magnoliopsida; order Brassicales; family Brassicaceae; genus Capsella; species Capsella rubella. The sequence continues at coordinate 2,779,298 of NW_006238921.1, read as the reverse complement.
CATATATGATGGGAAAATGGTGAAAAGGTCTTGTTTTGTTAAATTCTTACTTTTTAACCCCGTTTCTTTTTTTCTTTTTTTTTTTTTTAGTCGGCAACCCCGTTTCTTTATCTTTTGTACTTATCTACTCGTGTTACTTCTTTCACCTTAATTTCGTAAAAAAACACTGAATATGGTAATTAGCAGTGACGCCAAAATATATATTGGAACATTTCCACTTCCATTCATGCACGGTAGAGGTTTTAAGGCCTTCGAGAGTTAGGAGTCAACATGAAGAAGCGAGATCAATTTGTTGGACAATGGGATCATAATGTCTCAATTGATCCTTTAATAATGCATACTGTCGTGTCCAAGCTCGGCCAAAACAAGAATTTGACGTTTTTTCCAAGGAAACCCAAGCTCCGTAGACAGGGAAATTCTTATTAACTGGTGACCTCCCAAAACTGGGAACACTGAAAAATTAATCACCTAAGTGTTCTTCGAACGCTCTTTACTTCCGGTACTGTCGGATCTCTTTCACAACGCCTTCGGTCAACGAGTCAACATCGTGATTCTTTCCATAGAATTTCACAAAATTCATTTCCGGGCTCATCAAGTACCTTCACCCACAACACGTTTATTCTATCAAAACTCCAACCACCAAAAAGAGAGATCGAACCCAAAAAATTATACTACATTGAGTACATTCCATGACTTTATGCAAATTCTGAAATTTGAGAATTAAGTACAATTTTTTTAATATTCAGATGTGTATATCAGTATGAACCACTGTAACTTTGCATGTTGGTTTTTGTGCCGATAACTATAATCTTCCTAACAAAAAGTCAAAAACTAAGTTAAGGGATAATAAGTATACTTACATAACGATAGAGTGATCAACGAGATAGTCTGAATCTTCCTCTTCTGTCTTCATGTAGTAAACTCGATAAGATCGGGCCACCGATTTGATTTCTTCGGGGCTCCCGGTTAACCCAATCAATTTCGGGTGAAATTCTACAAGAGATATCAGACTCCATGAGTTTTTCATTTCAAAGACTGGATGCATCTTTTGGAGTGAAAAATATCTACCTTTAACATATTCATGTACTTGCTGAGCTGTGTCTCTTTCAGGATCCACAGAGATAAACACTGGCACCACATCTACTCCCGACTTTTCCTCTGTAAATGTAATAGAACCTTAGAGAAAGAAAAAAAACTCCAAATGTGGAATCAATCACACAAATAAATAAAAAATGTCGGTAACTCACTTATTTTGTCAATGGCAGCAGCTAACTTAATAAGCTCATCAGGACAAATATCGGGACAATGAGTGAAGCCAAAGTATAAGATGGTCCATGTTCCCATTAAGTCTTTCTCCGTCACACGTTTCCCATCGTCTCTTATAAGGCTGAATGGTCCTCCAATGGCTGCTTTTCCGGCAGATGGTCCCTCCTTGACGGCTATAGATTTTGTATTTATATCTAAATCAACAAGAACCCGAGTCAATATACAAATAAAAATAGAGCCAGGGGATAACCAATAAGATTTTAGAAGATATTGGAATTCAACACAAACCAATTTGAAATCAGTAAACATTTGCTCGGTGATTGAAGTGATCAGCTCCTTTATCAAGTCAAGTTTATATCGAACGAAGTCAGTTGTTTAACAGAACTCAAACTGTTTCAGATATCGTTTGCTAAGGGCTAAGCCATGAATTCAATTAGGAGAGTTTCTGTTTCAGAACTCCATTAGCAAATGTAGTCCAGAATGAAAGATACGAGAGCTTGCTTAAAATCCTATCACCTCAGTTTGACTGTGTCTCACAATCCAAACTAAAAAATATTGGGAGCTATGTAGCAAAGTCACGTAACAGTAGTCTACAGCATCAAGTTCTGTTTACGTTTTACGTAGATATGTTCATAAACAAACTCACCATAAAATGAGTACCTTCGATATGACGTTTCTTTTCTCTATCATAATAGTAGACCAATCCAGCTCCAGTAGCAAACAGCAAGAAAAAGCTCATCCATGAAACTGGCTGCAATTATTATTTTTTCAAAAGAGTCCTAATCAAACATCAGACCAAGACGAGTTTTGATCTGTACTCAAAACTGTTATGCAATTTGATCGGAGAGACCATTTACCGCTCCACGAACGTCTCTTCCAGAACCACGGTCGTTTTTCTGATTTGAACCACCGTCGGAACTCTCTGAATCTTCAGATTTCTCATCCTTATCGGAAGATTTTGTATCAGACTTCGAGGTAGTATCAGAAGCAGAAGTACTAATCAAACATCTCTGATCCATCTTCAACAGTTCGATTCCACAGTTTAGTGGAAGAAACTGCAAGAGAAACATCGTAATTAAAGAGCTATACACCAAAGGTAATTAGAGTATGAGAATAAAATTCCGAACCGATCGAGGGAGAGAGAAAACCCCATGGCGAAGCGCGTCGGAGATGCACGCCGGAGACGGAGACGATGTCGATAGTAGATCGCCGGAGACGCGAATCCGACGACAGAGTTGAAGGGTACGAAGGCGGCTTGCAGTTCTACACAGAGCAGACGCCATTGAGGAACAAAGTGAGTCGCAGCTTTCCTGCGAGCTGAGGTTTTTAATCTGAGAGGAACAAAGAGGTTTTACATTCCTCCTACAGTAAACGACACCAGTTATAAAAACGTCAAGGTTTGCGCACGCATTTTATACAAACACCATACCGTTCAATTGAAAGCCCATTTGGGTCGATAAGCCTATCACAGTCACAATCATTACAACAGACAGCCCATTAAGCCCATTTGGGTCGATAAACATATTGCAGTCCTTTAGAGGAATTATGTATCTCTTTCAGTCTTTCAAATGAGAAGCGCTGTTCGAATTTCACAAGACGAGGCCAAGCCAGAGAGAGACATCGTCCTTTGTGGATTGAGAGAATTGTAACCGAATCAATTGTTTGGATTCTTTTCAGTGAGTTTGAGTTAACCGAACCGGATTATAAAAATTCAAAGACTAATGTAATGGGTATTCTTGTTTAATTTGCAAGGCACAGAAGTGCTGCTGAAGTGACAAGTGGCATTCGTAAGAGATTCGCCAATAGCTTCTTTTGCCCAATCAGCTTCTTGCTTCATCTAACTCTCTCTCTCTCTCTCTCTCTCTCTCTTTCTCTAAAGATTCTAAAAAGACAGGATAGAGAAGATAACGCTAGCTTGGTAATAGATAAGGCGGAGTTTACTTCTAACCGTCAGATGGATTTGTTTCTCCATCTAACGGAGGAGATACGTTCTCTGAGATCTCCAAGCTTCATCATCTCTCCCACACATATACGGGCCACTTAGAGACGCCATTTGATTATTAGTATCTTTTACAGAAAAAAAATTACAAACCGCAAACGCAGAGTAAACAAACGACGCCGGAGATGGCCGCCACTTCGACAGCCGCCGCTGCTTCTTCAATCATGGGTACACGGGTGGTTTCCGACATCCACTCTGGTTCAGGCAGATTCACTGCCCGGTTCGCATTCGGAACCAAGAAAGCCGCTCCCAAAAAGGCTAAGACGGTTATCTCAGACCGGCCTTTATGGTTCCCAGGTGCAAAATCCCCTGAGTATCTCGACGGTTCGCTGGTCGGAGACTACGGGTTCGACCCTTTCGGTTTAGGTAAACCGGCGGAGTACCTCCAGTTTGATCTGGACTCCCTGGACCAGAACCTCGCCAAGAACTTATACGGAGACGTGATCGGGACACGTACCGAGGCGGTGGACCCCAAATCGACGCCGTTTCAGCCCTACAGTGAAGTCTTCGGGCTCCAGAGATTCAGAGAATGTGAGCTGATTCACGGTCGGTGGGCAATGCTCGCCACCCTTGGCGCTCTCACCGTCGAATGGCTCACCGGTGTTACTTGGCAAGACGCCGGCAAGGTACTATAGATAGCCTCTTTCTCGTCTCTCTCGTTTTTTTTTTTTTTTTTTAAATACCGTTTCCCTTTTCCCGTATGCGTTTGGACATTTGTCTGATTGTTTTTGGATTACCAGGTCGAGCTAGTGGATGGGTCGTCTTACTTAGGGCAACCATTGCCTTTCTCCATCTCGACATTGATATGGATCGAAGTGTTAGTGGTAGGCTACATTGAGTTCCAACGAAACGCTGAGCTGGACTCGGAGAAGCGTTTGTACCCAGGAGGCAAGTTCTTTGACCCGTTAGGATTAGCGTCTGACCCCGAGAAGAAGGCTCAGCTTCAGCTAGCTGAGATCAAACATGCTCGTTTAGCCATGGTTGCCTTTTTGGGTTTTGCTGTTCAGGCAGCTGCAACGGGTAAGGGACCGCTCAACAACTGGGCGACTCACCTTAGTGACCCGCTTCACACCACCATTATTGATACCTTCTCTTCCTCTTGATGTTGTGGCTTCAGCTTCTATGTAATGAAAATATGGCACCTTTTGTATAAACGGACTTCTGAGATCTCTCTCGCAGTTTGCGTTTGAGTTGATCACTGGAGTAATGAATGAGCCCCTTTTACCTCAAACGAAACGTTTGCTTCAATGTTGTAGAAACTGATCGCGTTAAGAAACACACAAATCATCATGTACATAAAATCCATGCTGAACCGGAAATTTAATTGACTCAAAAGTGACCACCGATAAGTGGATGATTCCATTCACCAAAAAAGAGTATTTTCTTTCTTCTACAGAGTAAAAAATAAGACACAGAGATAGCAACTAGTAGTAGTAATAAAAACAATTTCCCAAAACCCCCCTTGAACCACAATCCCACATCATTCGACAGAGGAAAGAGGACGGACCCGTAACCGTTCTTTGAACCTTTCTTTACTCAAAACAATAACGACCGAGAGAGAGAGAGAGACGCACGAGTAGTGATGATGAAAAGGCATAAAATTACGACTAGAGCATGAGCCTTGCGATCATTCCTTGAGTCCAGCGTGCAGTGACCTTGAGATCTTCATCCTCTGATTGGAGACACTCATTCAGGAACTCACCACAGAAGGTGAAGTTTTTGAACAACTGCTTTGTGCTCTCTCCTACAACATCCGCAAGATCACCCATTGCTGCAACCGCTGCTTTTGTCACACTCTCATCCCTGCTCCCAAAACCAAACCAACAGTGATAAGTTTTTCAACTGAATAGAGCTAATCCTATAATATGATATAAATTGATTCTTACAGTTCGTACCTAAGGGAATCTTTGGATACTACTTCAACAAACTGCAAGAGATGCTGAGCGTAAGGTATCATGAGCTCGGCTTTTGTGTCCTTGAACCCTTGTAGTATTCCGGAGTATGCCTCAAAGATGCTTCTCCGGAGTTGGTTTGCATAATCCATAAGCTCCTCGTCAAGCGTGTCCATCTGTGCACACACCTGAGCAGCCCCCTGCATGATCTGAATGGCTGGAGCTACATACCTTTCAAAATGAGCACCAATCGCCAGAGCAATGTCTCCAAAGCATGAGAATATTGGAGGCTTCACTGATCTGTGGAGTGCATCACTTTGAAGGTTTTGGATCAGGAGACCCATGATCTGATCGCAAAACGGCAGGATTTTTTCATCCAGGGCACGGCTAATATCACCAATCACTCCTACGGTGATTGAGCAGACTAGGAATTCTTCGAAATTCTGCAGTCCCATCTGGAGATATTTAAAGAGCTCGGCCATGTATTTTACAAACTCAGCTCCAGTCGCATAGGCAAGAGCACCGATTGCGAGCATGGCTTCTTCGTGGACACTTGAACTATGGCATCCAAACACTCTTAGAAACAGCCTCATGATGTCATCTGCGTTCTGCATTATAATGGGTCTTGTCTCATCTGAGCCACTCAGCTTCTGGATTATGACTTGGAGAACACCACACAAAGAAGCCTGAAGTTCCGCTTGCTTCTCACGATCATCAGTTGATATTATTGGCAGGTCCATCGTCTCAGCTAATTTTTTCATGATGGCAGGGAGGAGCTGGGCTATAATGCTAGAGGCCTCTGAAAGATTTGAACACCGAACAACCTCGTTCAAGGTTTCATACGCAGCACCTCTTAGCTTAGACTCTGCCCCATCTGTACGCTCAGCAGCTGCAAGCAGATGTGTGATGATCTCTGTAAGGTAAGGAGAGAGAAGAGACGAACTTGCTCCAGCATCTTCATATCCCTGTGCAAGATTATATATTGCTCCACACACCTTCTCTGCCACATTTGGAACATCTTTAATTGATTCTAGTAATACAGTCACAATTCTAGGGAGTTTTTCGGGAGATATAACAGAGAAGCCACTGTCTTGGGAGTGCAAAAATTCAAAGATACGGCTCAGAGTCCAAGCAGTTGTATCCCTGACATGGTTATTCCCATCCTTGGTTGCATTAAGGAGAAATTCCAAGCCAGCAGCGACCATCGGGGCAAGCTTATCAATTGTTGGTCCCTCCAAAATTGATCCAAAAGCGTAAGTGGCTGCCTCCCGGCTTCGCCAATCTGGCGAACTTATGTTTCTTTCAACAAAAGGCATTACGAGAGGGACTATACCATTTCCAACCGTGCTGGCAACGAGGCCAAGGCATGTCCCACCAGCCATAGCTATGTTCCAGATATCGTCGTCATGATCCTGATCCTCTTCTTGCTTCTGCAGAGTTTCTAGCAACATTTGAACTAAATGGGGAAGAGCCTTCTCTATGAAACAAGAATGGGGAAGGGATGAGTCACCACTATCAGGAATCTCGTACTCTTGACGGTCGATCTCTTCATCACAAATGGAACTCCAAAACTCGATTGCTTGGAGGGCAACACTCTCTTCATCTCCCTTTACAGCATTTGATGTGAGCTCAAAGAGTGTTTGCATGTATTGCTCCAGCACCTCGTAGTATGTGGATGCAATGGACACAAGGCACTCGAACGCAGCTTGTCTGATCTCTGCCTCCTTGGAACATGCAGTCTCGCATACCATCTTCATGATGTAATTTCTCTCCATTTCATTCTCAAAATTTGTCTGAGAGAAATCCAGGGCATTCAACAGTGCCTTTGTTGCTGCAAGACGAACTTCTGCGGTATTTTCAGACTGGTTCATGCCCTGCACAACTGCTGTGAGGACAGAATTCACTTCATCTTGCCCAAGATCGTGATGTGATATCTCTTCACAGACATAGCCTAGAGTTTCTAAGGTTGACTGCTTCAAGTGTGCGAGACTGCCTTGCTGGGTCATATTGTTAAGCAGGAATCCAACAAGTTCAGGCCACTGCTTCTGAGGAATTTCAATGGAGGCCACCTTTGCAATAACCTGTGCTGAAGTATGCCTCGCCTCGAGGGTAGATGAACCAAGAGTTGTTAGTAACAGTTCCTTGATCTGGGCTTTAAGAGCAATGTCAATAGCAAACCATTGTTTCACCAGATGATCTTTTCTGGCAGAATCTTTTGCATCCAGTGAGTTCTTCAGCAGAATACCAGCTAGTCGACGGGATTCAGAAGGTTTATCATTATTGGCAAGCTCACAAGACAATGATAATAAGAACTGCGGCAAGTTCTGTTCCTGGAATTGCCTGAGACTACCCTCTGCTTCAGTACGGATTCTTGCATCGACTGACTGGGCGGCCAAGAGGATCTGAGTAATCTCCATCGCCATTCTTCTCTCTGCATAACAAAGACATATACCAGAATAAGCGATAAAATAGTGGCAAATAGAACAACATCCCGCACAAGTCTAAGAAAAGTAAAAGCTACTGAACAAAGTATTTGCTATAACCATAGCAGCAATAACACTATACAAACCATCCTCAGGTTCAATTGAGATAGTACAAGCAAGAGCAAGCTTAAAGAGTTTAAACATAATCGGTATTTAAAATCCATGCCCCCTTGAGAAAACTATAGGAGAATCTATGATCTGAGCAACTAACAACAAAATCATTACAATTAAATCCCAACCAAAATTGACCCAGCAGTGTGTTATGCCTATAGTCGTGAAGAACAGGAGTTCTACTTGTACAGAAGACTTCAACTAATGTAAGTGACAGAGTCACAGCGAGTAACAAACCAAAGTTAAAAACCCTAGCAGTAGTGACCCAAAACCTAATCACAAAGCATAGATCTATATGCAAATCCAGAACTCAATACAAAGTTCAAGAAAGATGCTTACACGGAGATTAAGGTTTTTGTTCTTGGGTAATCGCGTAAGAACTAGGGTTTATCGGTCCAATCCTAAAGCCCGCGTCCCTCTCAATGCAGCTCCTATCGACAAAAGTGTTTTCCAAAACGCCGCGCGTAAGCACAAGGGCAGAAACCTCGGGATCGGTAGGGAAACCCTAGAGTTACTGTGAGAGAGAGCTTGAAACTGTCGAAGGAGATATATGAGAAAAGAAATTTCAATTTCGAATACAGAGAAGAAGCGGGTGGGGAAGAAGGGCAAAGGCTAAAGCTAGCAACAAATTACCATATTTCGAAACCACCCCTTCAACATTGGGTTTTTATCTCAAATAACCTTGTTGTCCAAAATAATTTAATTGCCTTAGTTCTATTAATTTTTATTTATAGTGTATTTATGTGATGATATTTTGTTATTACTTTTTCAGTTTCACTTAATTGTTCGTTCATGTTTTTGAATCACTAACCATATATCATGCATGATGATTTCTTTATTTGATGTGTCGTAATATTTTTGCTACAACTTTAGGTGAAATAATATAACAGGCGGTTATGGATCCAATTAAATGAATCGCTTAAAATTAAAACTTCAAATACATAATTAAATATATATAAGATTAAAATTATATAAAAAATTAACAAGCATAAAAATTACTAAAAAATGAGGTTGGAAATAATTCAACTACAAAAAGACCTTAAAATATTTTTTGAGATTAATTTCCATAAACATTGATTCATTGCATCCATGTTCTAGTGCACAAATACGTTATATGTAGTGATTGGAATCATATTATAAAGACATATATTAATGGGTTATTGGGTTTCAAACTAGGTAGAACAAATAATGTTTTTCTGGTTTTTTAGCAACAAGACAAAAATATAATCTACTAAATAAAGTAAAGAATTAGAATATACAAACAAGAAAAGAAATCATTTAGACAAAAGAAATTTTTAACATTTTTACGTTACGTTGACTTTCTACAAACATCATGAAATTTTGAATAAATGAAAGTGTATTATGAACTGTCTGAATTGTTGATTAACCTGGATTTTTAATTTATTTTATTTTTACACAACCTGAAATATAGATTATAAAGTTAAGGTAATAAAACAAAACTATTGGAAAATTCAGGGGTTTACATAAAATGAATCATATCGATGGGGTGAATTTAGGAAATATGGAGTTTTGAGCTTTTGCTTTGCCCTTCCCCACCCGCTCCTTCCTTTTATTCGAAAATTCACCTCTCTCAGTCTCTCATATCTCTCTGCCTCCTTCCACATTTTTCTTCTCAAGTCAGACTCAGACTCTCTCTCTCTCTCTCTCTCTCTACAACTCTAGGGTTTCTCTGATCTAGAGGATTTTTCCCTGCTCCGAGCGGAGACTTGGAGGATATTTTTCTCGATAGAATTTGCGGTGAGAGGGATAAGGGGTTTTGGATTGAAGCGAAAAACCCTAGCGCTTTGGCATTTTCTCGGGCGATTGAACCTTAATTTCTATGTAAGTCTCTTGCTTGAACTGTGTATTGAGTTTCGGATTTTCATATAGATCTATGCTTTCTGATTAGGTTTTGCGTCACTACTTCTAGGGTTTTTTTTTCATATAACTTTGGGTAGTTTACTCGCTCGCTCTGATTCGCCGCTCATTTTTTTTCTTTATCTTTGAAGTCTAGTAGAACTCGTGTTCTTCCGGACTAAAGATGCATATGCTTTTTCCGAAGTTCAAAGTAAACGTTGAGTCAACTTTGGTTTCGATTTTTATATTGGGATATTTTTTGTCATGATTTTAGTTTTAATTCAACAGAGCATCGATTCTCCTAAGTTCTCTCAGAGTCTAGATATGTGTAAACTCTTAGCTTGCTCTTTGTTTGGGCTCTTTAATTTGAACCTGAGGATGGTTTGTTTAGTACCATTGCTTTCTATGTTTCCCATTGCTTTGTTCATTAGCTTTTACTTTTCTTAGACTAGTGATGGATGTTGTTCAATTTGCGATTGTTCTATCCCTGATTTTGGTATAAGTCTTTGTTATGCAGAGAGAAGAATGGCGATGGAGATTACTCAGATCCTCTTGGCCGCCCAGTCAGCCGATGCAAGAGTCCGTACTGAAGCAGAGGGTAGTCTCAGGCAATTCCAGGAACAGAACTTGCCGCAGTTCTTATTATCATTGTCTTGTGAGCTTGCCAATAATGATAAACCTTCTGAATCACGTCGACTAGCTGGTATTCTGCTGAAGAACTCTCTGGATGCAAAAGATTCTACCAGAAAAGATCATCTGGTGAAACAATGGTTTGCTATTGACGTGGCTCTTAAATCCCAGATCAAGGAACTGCTACTAACAACTCTTGGTTCATCTGCCCTCGAAGCGAGGCATACTTCCGCACAGGTTATTGCAAAGGTTGCCTCCATTGAAATTCCTCAGAAGCAGTGGCCTGAACTTGTTGCATCGCTGCTTAACAATATGACCCAGCAAGGCAGTCCCCCACACTTGAAGCAGTCTACCTTAGAAACTCTAGGCTACGTCTGTGAAGAGATATCACATCATGATCTTGTGCAAGATGAAGTGAATTCTGTCCTCACAGCAGTTGTGCAGGGCATGAACCAGTCTGAAAATACCGCAGAAGTTCGTCTTGCAGCAACAAAGGCACTGTTGAATGCCCTGGATTTCTCTCAGACAAATTTTGAGAATGAAATGGAGAGAACTTACATCATGAAAATGGTATGCGAGACTGCATGTTCCAAGGAAGCAGATATCAGGCAAGCTGCATTCGAGTGCCTTGTGTCCATTGCATCAACATACTATGAGGTTCTGGAGCAATACATGCAAACACTCTTTGAGCTCACATCAAATGCTGTAAAGGAAGATGAAGAGAGTGTTGCCCTCCAAGCAATTGAGTTCTGGAGTTCCATCTGTGATGAAGAGATCGACCGTCAAGAGTATGACAGTCCTGATAGTGGTGACTCCTCCCGTCCCCATTCTTGTTTCATAGAGAAGGCTCTTCCCCATTTAGTTCAAATGTTACTAGAAACTCTGCAGAAGCAGGAAGAGGATCAGGATCATGACGATGATGTCTGGAACATAGCTATGGCTGGTGGGACATGCCTTGGTCTTGTTGCCAGAACGGTTGGGGATGGTATAGTCCCTCTTGTAATGCCTTTTGTTGAAAGAAACATAAGTTCCCCAGAATGGCGAAGCCGGGAGGCAGCCACTTACGCTTTTGGATCAATTTTGGAGGGGCCAACAATTGATAAGCTTGCCCCAATGGTTGCTGCTGGCTTGGAATTTCTCCTTAATGCAACCAAGGATGGGAATAACCATGTCAGGGATACAACTGCTTGGACTCTGAGCCGTATCTTTGAATTTTTGCACTCCCCAGACAGTGGCTTCTCTGTTATATCACCCGCAAACCTCCCTAGAATTGTGAGTGTATTACTAGAATCAATTAAAGATGTGCCAAATGTGGCAGAGAAAGTGTGTGGAGCAATATACAATCTTGCACAGGGATATGAAGATGCTGGAGCAAGTTCGTCTCTTCTCTCTCCTTATCTTACAGAGATCATCACACATCTGCTTGCAGCAGCTGAGCGTTCAGATGGGGCAGAGTCTAAGCTAAGAGGTGCTGCGTATGAAACCTTGAACGAGGTTGTTCGGTGTTCAAACCTTTCAGAGGCCTCTAGCATCATAGCGCAGCTTCTCCCTGCCATCATGAAAAAATTAGCTGAGACGATGGACCTGCCGATAATATCAACTGATGATCGTGAAAAGCAAGCAGAACTCCAGGCTTCTCTGTGTGGTGTTCTCCAAGTCATAATCCAGAAGCTGAGCGGCTCGGATGAGACAAGACCCATTATAATGCAGAACGCGGATGACATCATGAGGCTGTTCCTTAGAGTGTTTGGATGCCATAGTTCAAGTGTCCACGAAGAAGCCATGCTTGCAATCGGTGCTCTTGCCTATGCGACTGGAGCTGAGTTTGTGAAATACATGGCTGAGCTCTTTAAATATCTCCAGATGGGACTGCAGAATTTCGAAGAATACCAAGTCTGCTCAATCACCGTAGGAGTGATTGGTGATATTTGCCGTGCCCTGGATGAAAAAATCTTGCCGTTTTGCGATCAGATCATGGGTCTCCTGATACAAAACCTTCAAAGCGATGCACTCCACAGATCAGTGAAGCCTCCAATATTCTCATGCTTTGGAGACATTGCTCTGGCGATTGGTGCTCATTTTGAAAGGTATGTAGCTCCAGCCATTCAGATCATGCAGGGGGCTGCTCAGGTGTGTGCACAGATGGACACGCTTGACGAGGAGCTTATGGATTATGCAAACCAACTCCGGAGAAGCATCTTTGAGGCATACTCCGGAATACTACAAGGGTTCAAGGACACAAAAGCCGAGCTCATGATACCTTACGCTCAGCATCTCTTGCAGTTTGTTGAAGTAGTATCCAAAGATTCCCTTAGGTACGAACTGTATGTTTTCAAAAATATATCATATTATAGGATTAGCTCTATTCAGTTGAAAAACTTATCACTGTTGGTTTGGTTTTGGGAGC
>NW_006238921.1:2610786-2766553 GCF_000375325.1 Capsella rubella | reverse complement strand
TCAGCGTTTCGTTGGAACTCAATGTAGCCTACCACTAACACTTCGATCCATATCAATGTCGAGATGGAGAAAGGCAATGGTTGCCCTAAGTAAGACGACCCATCCACTAGCTCGACCTGGTAATCCAAAAACAATCAGACAAATGTCCAAACGCATACGGGAAAAGGGAAACGGTATTTAAAAAAAAAAAAAAAAAACGAGAGAGACGAGAAAGAGGCTATCTATAGTACCTTGCCGGCGTCTTGCCAAGTAACACCGGTGAGCCATTCGACGGTGAGAGCGCCAAGGGTGGCGAGCATTGCCCACCGACCGTGAATCAGCTCACATTCTCTGAATCTCTGGAGCCCGAAGACTTCACTGTAGGGCTGAAACGGCGTCGATTTGGGGTCCACCGCCTCGGTACGTGTCCCGATCACGTCTCCGTATAAGTTCTTGGCGAGGTTCTGGTCCAGGGAGTCCAGATCAAACTGGAGGTACTCCGCCGGTTTACCTAAACCGAAAGGGTCGAACCCGTAGTCTCCGACCAGCGAACCGTCGAGATACTCAGGGGATTTTGCACCTGGGAACCATAAAGGCCGGTCTGAGATAACCGTCTTAGCCTTTTTGGGAGCGGCTTTCTTGGTTCCGAATGCGAACCGGGCAGTGAATCTGCCTGAACCAGAGTGGATGTCGGAAACCACCCGTGTACCCATGATTGAAGAAGCAGCGGCGGCTGTCGAAGTGGCGGCCATCTCCGGCGTCGTTTGTTTACTCTGCGTTTGCGGTTTGTAATTTTTTTTCTGTAAAAGATACTAATAATCAAATGGCGTCTCTAAGTGGCCCGTATATGTGTGGGAGAGATGATGAAGCTTGGAGATCTCAGAGAACGTATCTCCTCCGTTAGATGGAGAAACAAATCCATCTGACGGTTAGAAGTAAACTCCGCCTTATCTATTACCAAGCTAGCGTTATCTTCTCTATCCTGTCTTTTTAGAATCTTTAGAGAGAGAGAGAGAGAGAGAGAGAGAGAGAGTTAGATGAAGCAAGAAGCTGATTGGGCAAAAGAAGCTATTGGCGAATCTCTTACGAATGCCACTTGTCACTTCAGCAGCACTTCTGTGCCTTGCAAATTAAACAAGAATACCCATTACATTAGTCTTTGAATTTTTATAATCCGGTTCGGTTAACTCAAACTCACCGAAAAGAATCCAAACAATTGATTCGGTTACAATTCTCTCAATCCACAAAGGACGATGTCTCTCTCTGGCTTGGCCTCGTCTTGTGAAATTCGAACAACGCTTCTCATTTGAAAATTTTGATTACACAATCGCATCCGAAACATTACAATAGACCAAGACAGGACAGCTAACTGTTGCACAACCAAATAGTACATACACAAGAAAAATAAAATTACAGTCGGGGAAAATAAAATCTTAGAAGCAGAGTCTTCAGATACTTCCGGAATTGATGATGATCCGGCAACACGTAAAAACTTTGGCGACAGCACTCAATCAGATCGCAGTGAAGGCTCAAGTAACCAAATATTAAGCAACGAAAACGTTTTACTTTAAGAAGAGAGCTGGAAACGGCCGCTTGGTTTTTTTCTTCTCCATCCCTGCCAAAACACATATGATTCTTCAGATACTTGTACAGAATACAAAAATGAGGAGTAACATCAACAAAGACTTACAAAGGCAATGTAATATAGGAAGGTTAGTCCAGCCAGTATAACAAACCCGATTTGGAACACATTGTACCTGAAATATACAACCTCGTTCGCTCAGTAGGACTAGTAACGAATATAATAAAAGACTGCCATATGCTAAACCAGATTCTACTTACTTGTAGAGGTACTTAATTCCTCTAAGGGATTGCAATGTGTGACCAAAGATCTCCTGAGCAGCAGTCGCTTGTGCGTAATATCCAAATGCAGTGGCACAAAATTGAATCACACTGCATATTATATGAACCCCATTACTCAAACTGTGAGGATTAACATGTCATTGTGAAGGTAGCAGCAGTCAATTAGCCCAAAATGTCTTGGTTTGATGTCCAAGAGATAATGATGGGTACCAAAGTGCATGAGTAAAGTAGTCATAAATTTTGATTCATGCATTAGGCAAAAAGGAAATTAGTTTTCGTGATGGCACGACAACACTGATTAGCAAATGTAAGTAAGCACTAAGCACGCTTGCTCTAGATCCGTTTATCAGAGTGAACTCGATCCCATCAAGTATAGAGGCAGAAAAGAAGAGATCGGAGAGACTTACCTGATTGAACAAAGAAGAATGAGCCCGACATTGAAGAGGAAAGAGTTCATTAAAGTAGCTCCCCATCTGAAATAAAGTTGATATGGCCAATCAGAAATCAAAGAAAAGGGAATGAATGACCTCATAAAATAGCCAAACACTGTTAAACACTAAAACCCATTAGATGGCTTACTTCATTGGATGAATGGTAATGAAGACCAGCTTCAAACCCAGCATCATTGCCCCAGCGATAACAGCAAGTAGAAGGTAGAAACAGAAGAAAGCAAAGGCAGCAGTGCCCAAAAGACCTGGAAATTTCCACAATTCCAGCATGAAGTCAATCAGATATACAAATAAAAGCCTTCTATAGGATCACAAGAACAGAAGTAAGAACTTACCCCAGACATCATCAAGCTTAATGAAAACCTCGTTAAGAAAAGGGGAGAGAGGAGGATCGACGAGTAGATATATGATGATATGCGCAACCCAAGCAATGGAAACGATCAATCTACAAAGATATAAAGAAAATCGCCATTCGAAAAGACACGTAGCTCGAGCTCAAGAACTATGCATGATTATATAACATTTTTAAAAAATAAGGCTGTAAAGAAAAACATGCAAAGAAAAGTTTTTGCATA
The DNA here is from genome assembly GCF_000375325.1 of Capsella rubella. NCBI lineage: Eukaryota > Viridiplantae > Streptophyta > Magnoliopsida > Brassicales > Brassicaceae > Capsella > Capsella rubella. The sequence continues at coordinate 2,763,687 of NW_006238921.1, read as the reverse complement.
GAGTTACTAACCCTAAGATTCCAAGAATAAACTTGGCCAAGTATCCAAGTACAGTGAAAGCCCAAGCAGTTTCTGCCTGAAAAAAAAAATCCAGGGAATAAAATTGTTGAGCAACAAAAAGTTTATAGATTAAGTTCTAAGTACACTCGTCTTACCTGCTCTCCTTGAGGATACATCTCTTCTAAGAGGTTCACATCTTCCTCCAATTGGAGCAACTCCTGCAAGGTTACCACATTCAATTATAGGATTCAGGAGACACAGCTTAAATCCACAATCAAGCAAAGTAAGACTACCAATAAATTCAATGACTATCATAACCAATTCTACTATCTCAGTAGCTTTTCATTACAAGTTTTCATTCCAATAACTCCACACACGACCAAAGTTTCTATACAAGTCAGGGACTAGTATCAATAGGCCAACTTTCCAAGTTTCTACATATGAAACCAAATTTAGATAAGATACTGAAACTTGAGAGAAATAATGTACCTTTTCTACTGCTTTCACATTTTTCCTCCATTTCCTGCCCTTAGCACCACTTCTTTCTTCCTGATGAAGTCCATCAGCTGCTTTCTTTAGTTCTCTTGCCTTTTTACCTAGTTCGGTTGCCTCCTGTATAATAGTTATGGAGTTAACCAAGCAAGAGACAGTGGGAATCAACATCTAGAAGAGATTCTTCCAAAGAAGAACAATAACCAGACCTTTATATATTGTGATCTAGTGATAACAGCTTTTGGTCGCCTGATGAAAGCAGTGATAAGTCCCAATGGTAGACTTGCAATACCAACACCACCAAATATCTAAAAGTATTTAAGAGAAGAATTAATTTTTTTAAGGAAAAATATAAATTAAAATTACTTAAATGAATACAGATCTTTCCATGCATTTCATTTGTTGAGAGTTTGTGTAAGTCAATGAAAAAACAACAATATAAGACAGGCTAGATACTTACAAAGCAAAGTAGCAAACAATGCACTTCTCAACAAGATAAAACAACGCTCATACCGTAAAAAGAACTGACCCAACAATGGTGGCAAGAGCAACAACGTATTCTGGAAAAGTAGTACGCATGGTCCATGTTTTCTCCGATGCGGGATTAGCTGTAAATGCTGAGCACTGCATATATTAGCCAGGGACAGGAAATATGTTACATGCTGAAACTCTTTATGACATAAATGACTCATGATATAAGAAACCAATGCAAATTATGTAATCAAAAGAAAAACATTACCTGTCGAGCAGTGTTACCGATGCATGGTTGAGTATTTGAAAATTGCCAGGAAGTAGGGAAAGAGGATGTGGCAGAAGCCAAGTGCCTGACAGAGAAGTCAACCTTTCCAATGACACCTAATATGATGTAAAAGAATATTAGAAGAAGGAATCCAAGGAATATGAAACTAAACACAAGCATGAATGGCTCCTTGTAGAGTTAATAAGATTACTTGTGTATGTAAGATGTAGGTATTCTAAGCTATTCCCTAATACATTAATCCAGGCCCAAATCAGGTAATTAACCAGCTTAATGCAGTCAAAAAATTTCAAATCGTAGTGACCAACATTAGAGCCATCCAATGTTACAAGCTCACTAAGGGTTTCAAATACCACTCCAGCTAAACAAGTGTAACCTCTCAACTTCCATCAGTAGAGGAAGATTCTGAAGTATAAGTCAACAAAAACACAGCAACTACTAACCGTATAAAATTCCAAGCACCAGAGCACAAACAACAGCCGTGGTTACCACCCAAATTAAGGCACTTTTTATCCTCTTTCCAAGAGTCCTGTATGAACAAAAAGAGAGTAAAACCCATGTTAACAATATCGGATTAACAAACAAGTAATAAATGTAGAGAAAACAAAGATACGAACTTGTCCTGGTCGCCTTCATAGAAAAACATTGCGAAGGGGATGACAAAGAAGACGAGGATAGCGTCCACAATGTAAATGGCAAGCCAAAGATCCTTCATGGGCAAGGTGAGATTGCAAGCGCCGTTGTAAATAGCATGTCGACAAGCATGCCGATTAGCCACATCCGCGGGTAACATGAGAATCGATATCATAGCAATAGACAGCCCAAAAACAACCACGAATTTGGGGAAATAAGCCTGGTTCGCATCATCAGGATGCTGGTAGTTTACGAGGAGATAGATGCTTGAGATGAAAACAATGACGCACACAACGATCGCTACAATCACGAGAGCGAGGTTGAAATCGCCCATCGTGTGCAATGCACAAGGTCCCCAATTCCGGAGATTTCGATCTCGGAACGACTTTTCGGAACGATTGAAAAATCTTGGGTTTTCTCAGAGTTCAAATTTGAAAATTGAATATGGGGATTTTTAGTAGATCTGGATATTCTTCCTTTTTTCCCTCTCGAAACCCAGACGAGGGAAGGAGAGAAAGAGGGACGCGATGAACGTTCTTGTAAATTACGTAGTTACCCTCATCCATGTGATGTAGTTGCATGGGATTATTGTGGCTGCAGTGCCAAATGGTTTTGGGTGTAAACGTAAATTACTATTAGGTTCGCAGATTAGCTGTCGGAAACAAATCATTCGGACAAATATATTTCAACTACTGTCAAAAGACATCTGTTAAACCAGAACCGCGCCGTCTAGTGTGCTCAATTGTTACTAAGCCAGACATAATAATTCTAAGGACAAAAATGTCTCAGAAGGTCTCCCCACACACACACACACACTTCAGCATGAAAAAAAAGAAAAAACTAATTTAACTACTCTTTTGGCCAAGGGACTGTAACAGTACAAGTAGTTTAAGTAAATAGTATGATGCACCTCCTATAGTCGCGAACCGTAGCTCTTCGGTCCCTTCGATCTCTGGAAAATCTCCTTCCGTGGCTCGGTTAAATCCTCCGGTTAACCACCCTAAGCTTTTGTAACCTTCTCCGTGGAGCTTTGATACAGCCATCAACGACCTGCGATTGATAAAGACAAATAACCATTATATACCAAATCAACCGATATTGAACCGGTTTGATTTTGGATACGTAAGTTAATACGACCCTAAACCAAAATCTGCCTATTAATTACAAGACTGTAAAGATCAAACCGAAGTCAATGATAAACCAAAATGAAAACATCATCAGCTGGGTTACCTGAGTCCTTCACCGCACACGACGAGCACTTTACTCTCTTTGTCCGGGACAGCCTCCACAACACGGAGGGTGAATTCGTCATTGAACATGGTGAATCTCTGGCCTGTCCAAAGCCCAATGTATCCTAAATGGATCCATTTCTTCAGCAACGTAATCAGCCCATTGTCTGTATCCTCCACGAACAGTGGCACGTGTAATGACCCTTTCACACGTGCCTTTTCTCTTTCCCAGGCCGGCCTCACGTCTAAGAGCATGTAACCCTCCGACGCCACAACCGTCTTCGCTTCTTTCGGCTCCACGGCCCGGACCTTGCCGGAAAGAATCAGCTCCTTACCGGACACAGCGGAGATCACTGGTAATCTGTATGGTTTTCGGAGGCGTCGGTATGGTACAAGTGGTGGCTTGTGGATATGGTTTGATTGAGGAAGAAGAAGTGTCATCTCTTACTTTTTGCCTTTTTGGATTTCTTGAGAAATTTAACCAATTATGTATATTTTTCTTTAGAATTATTTTTTGCTTACTCGAGGATAAAGAACACCCGATAGTTACAAGTTATTTCCGTTTTAGTCCTCAGATATTTCAAAATTTAGTTATCACTCCAATGGGCCAAATTAAAAAATAAACTATTTAAGGGCCAATTAAGTGTAAATTACTTTATCTTTAAACGACGCCGTGTTATAACAGTTGAGCTTGGTATACCGAACCGAAAACAAAACCGGGAAAGCCCAAATAATAGAACCATTTGGATAAATTTCTGATGTCTCCATTAAAATTCCGAACCGGTACGGAATGATCCACCATTGAGGAAGATCGAGTAGAAAACTAAACGAAGAGGCGAATCAAAAGAAGAAAGAGGAAGAAGAAGGAGAAGGGAAGCAAATAGCAATGGGGGTCGATTATTACAAGGTTCTTCAGGTGGATCGGAACGCAAAAGACGATGACTTGAAGAAAGCTTATCGGAAACTGGCCATGAAGTGGCATCCAGACAAGAACCCTAACAATAAAAAGGACGCCGAAGCTAAATTCAAGCAGATCTCTGAAGCTTACGATGTAAATTCTCTTATACTAACTCGAATTCTCTGACCTGTGTATTGCAATACTGTATCTTTTTTTCTTCTAGCTGTCCCTTTTTCTTAATATTTTTTTTGGCATGAACTTGAGCAGTTTTGTAGATATCTTAATTCACTATGGTTACTTCTCTGTCAATTAAGTAATCTCGTCAATTATAGAGTAGTATTTGATCAATTCCTTGTGCTTTTGGATTCGTTAAGGTTTTGAGCGATCCTCAAAAGCGAGCTATCTATGATCAATACGGTGAAGAAGGTCTAACGAGCCAGGTTCCGCCTCCCGGAGCCGGCGGGTTTTCCGGTGCTTCGGATGGAGGGGCTTCGTTCCGGTTTAACGGTAGAAGTGCTGACGACATCTTCTCGGAGTTCTTTGGCTTCACGAGACCCTTTGGTGACTCACGTGGTGCAGGTCCCTCTAATGGGTTCCGCTTTGCCGAAGACGTTTTCGCCTCCAATGTTCCTCCGAGGAAAGCTGCCCCTATTGAGAGACAACTTCCTTGTAGTTTGGAGGATCTTTACAAAGGAATCACTAAGAAGATGAAGATCTCTAGAGACGTCCTCGATTCAAGCGGGTCAGTTTTTCAGCTACATTGCCATGTATTGAGTTTTATGAATCACCTTTTTATGGATTTAAGTTCCAAAACATTGATATGCTTACTAGGTCTAATATTAGTGTCCTCTGTGACCATGTTTTAGTTTTTGAATTCTGAAGATTTAAAATAGACAGATACATGGAAAATGTGATAAGAGACTAGTTATTACCATTGGATAGGTTCTATAGGACTCATATATAGTGAAGTTTTGTAAATTCCGTTTTTCTGGAGTTGTTGGGCACTTGGATAAGTATGCAGTGAAAAGTGAGTGTATTCGAGAATATTAGGCGGGGGACATAAGAGTTGCTTTGTGTGCTGTGATGTTATTGTTATCGGTAATGCAAGTTGGAATTGCATTCTTTTTTCTCATGCAGGAGACCCACAACGGTTGAGGAGATCTTGACAATAGAAATCAAGCCAGGGTGGAAGAAAGGGACGAAGATAACCTTCCCGGAGAAAGGGAACGAGCAGCGAGGAATTATCCCGTCAGATCTTGTATTTATAGTTGATGAGAAGCCACATGCTGTTTACAAGCGAGACGGGAATGACCTTGTGATCACACAGAAGATCCCTCTCGTGGAAGCCCTTACGGGTTACACCGCTCAGGTCACTACTTTGGACGGAAGAACAGTAACAGTTCCGATCAACAGTGTGATCAGTCCTTCTCATGAAGAGGTGGTGAAAGGCGAAGGCATGCCAATCCCTAAAGACCCATCGAAAAAAGGGAACTTGAGAATCAAATTCAGCATTAAGTTCCCGTCGAGACTAACAACAGAGCAGAAATCTGGAATCAAACGAATGTTTTCGTCTACTTAGTCTCGCTCTTACTGCTACGTTTGATTTTGGTTATATCAGTTGGCGATTTGGGTGGTCGTTGTGCAATGCTTAGGATTGTGGCTGTGTGGGTGTTTGTTGGGAGATGGTTGGGTCATGAAATGATGCCGCATTGAGGTTTCTCAACATCCTTCAAAGCTTTTGGTTTGGGGTTTTACATTTTAGTATAATTTTTTTGTTTATCTCTTTTTAAATTATTATTAGATTGAAGAAAAAACAACTACATAAAGACTATTTACTTCTTTAGAGTTTGTTAAGAGCTTCCTAATATTTTTTTCTGAAAAAAAAAAAAAAAGGGGAAACATATCAACGCAACTTTTCATGCTTAGTTCTAACAAATATTCCACAAACAGACGGATGGTCACGTGGTTTGGGTTTAGAGAGTTATGGAGGTCAGGTGGTGAGAGTCGTGATTATGGGTTGTGATGAAAACATGAAAAATAAGAAACAACAACAAACATGTTTTCGCATAAAAAGACGGAAGTTACACTTTTTCCGTTTAAGAGTGAATATAATATATTTCCATCTAGTCTTTATAAATACCAAAGAGTCATCTTCATTATCATACATCTCTCTTTGTCTTTGCAATCATAGCTACTCTTTTCTTCCTTGTTGTTTGAAATGACGCAATTGTATTCTTCCGTGAAACCCACGCCAATGTTGAAAGATGAGCTGGACATTGTGATACCTACGATTCGAAACCTGGACTTCCTTGAGATGTGGCGACCCTTCTTTGAACAGTACCATTTGATCATTGTTCAAGATGGTGATCCTTCGAAAGCCATCAAGATTCCAGAAGGGTTTGACTACGAGCTCTACAACAGGGACGACATCAACCGGATCTTGGGTCCCAAGGCCTCCTGCATTTCCTTCAAGGATTCTGCTTGCCGTTGCTTCGGTTACATGGTCTCTAAGAAGAAGTACATCTACACCATTGATGATGACTGCTTTGTAAGTGCTTTCTTATTTGTGCTATGTGCAAAAGTTCTCAGACTAATAGTTTTTCAAGCAAAAGTTGACAACATATGTGCAATGTAGGTTGCAAAGGATCCATCCGGGAAAGACATCAATGCGCTTGAGCAGCATATCAAGAACCTCCTGTCTCCATCAACCCCACATTTCTTTAACACACTTTATGATCCATACAGAGATGGGGCCGACTTTGTTCGTGGTTACCCTTTTAGTATGCGAGAGGGAGCCATAACTGCTGTCTCTCATGGCCTCTGGCTCAACATCCCTGACTATGATGCTCCCACTCAGCTTGTGAAACCTCTTGAAAGAAATTCCAGGAAATTTGATCTCTCACTGAGGCAACCAATTTTGTTATGCATCCTTTTTGTGAAAGTTTAAACAATGAAGCAATGCTTATTGGTTAGTTCTTGGTCATATGCAGGTATGTTGATGCAGTCATGACCATTCCCAAAGGAACTCTTTTTCCTATGTGTGGTATGAACCTCGCTTTTGACCGCGAGCTGATTGGTCCGGCCATGTACTTTGGCCTTATGGGGGACGGACAGCCAATCGGACGCTATGACGACATGTGGGCTGGTTGGTGTGTCAAGGTAAATCCAACTCTTAGCTTTTCTTTGGCCAACTACATGTGTTATGCCACGCATTATTATGCGGATTTGAACTCAAGGTGACTCAATGACACCGCTTATCAGTTCTCATGGTCAAATGCAATTCTTATTTACATATCCATCTTTGGTTTAAATGAAAGTACGTTACATTTGTCTACCAGACTTAAAATAATTATTCGTTTAACCAAAAATATAGGTGATATGCGACCATATGGGATGGGGAGTGAAGACAGGGTTGCCTTATATATGGCACAGCAAAGCCAGCAACCCATTCGTGAACCTGAAAAAGGAATACAACGGAATCTTTTGGCAGGAAGAGGCAATACCCTTCTTTCAATCTGTGACTCTTCCTGAAGAATGCACTTCGGTTCAGCAGTGCTACCTTGAGCTGGCCAAGCTCGTGAAAGAGAAACTTGGGAAGGTTGATCCTTACTTCAACAAGCTTGCAACTGGAATGGTCACATGGATCGAAGCTTGGGAGGAGCTTAACTCCGCGGAAGGAACTGAGGCCAAGGCACCAAATGGCAAAAGTGAGTAAAAGAGATGGTTCTGTTTACTAAGAAATGAGGGTTTGACCCTCTCTGTTTCTCTTCATTATAATTGGAATTGCTTCTGTTTTTTTTCTTATCTTGTCATCAGTATTTGTGTTCTCAGTCCATTGAGGAAAAAAGGTGTAATGTGCTCTATGTATTTCCTTTTCTTTTCTTTATGGTTTCTATCTATGAATTTATTAATCATTCCTATTTTTCTTGATCTGAGAGCAAAATTATTCAGCATCCAAAAGTTGAAGGGATTTCCTATTATTGCAAAGAAACTAGCTCTGGCCATTTTCTTAAGCAGTAACTCAGTAAATAGTAAATACACAAGGACATAAGGACATTGTTGTTTGGTATACTGACCATCTTCTTCAGCTTATCAAATTCATGAACTTCAACAGAATTGAAACTCAACATATACAAAAACCATATTTTTATTTTTTTTAAAGAAGAAGCTTGAAACTTACAAGATAGAGGTTGGAGAAAGAGGATAAAAGAATTGGGGATTACCAGCAAAACAGAGCTAGAATTTATCAATCTCAACGCCATCTCTTAGAACCTCATAAGCATCTCGGCTTCTGCTTTTCTTCATCCCAGCCATGAAATGTACCTTTGAAGAATCAGCAGAAATACTTGTGACTTTAACCCATATCATTACTTTTGTCTTCATCCCTTCAACATCGGCTAGCTTTCCTTTCTCGAGAAAAGCGGTAACTGTAGTGGTGAATCTCAAGACTGATGAATCTTTGTAGCCAACTTCACAGATTGATGGAATAAAGACGGTTAGTTTCCTCGTCTGTTCATTGAACTCGTAGTTGGTTGCGTCACGTGGAAAGATTCCAACAGGCAAACCAAACTCCTTAAGTAACTCGGGCAATGGCTTCTGCATTTTTCCTGATAACGAGATCAGAAACCAACAACTTAGATGTAGCTCCTCCTTAAATGTGAAATGAAACAGCACAGCAAGAATGAGAGAGTAAGAAATAGCCAACCTTTGATTTTGTTCACCAGCCATTTTGTTCCTCCTTCAATACTCGTCGAGAGAGACTGGAACAAAAAATGTTACAGATTATGGAAGATCAACATTGCGCAAGTGAATTAAACAGGAGAAGTAAATCACGTTTTGATAAAACCACAAGCAACACTATTAGCACAAAACGGCCTCAAAATAATATAATCTAAGGATCTTCTTCATTATAAGCCACGATTCACCTAATGTAATCACAAATAGCCTCAAAACTGAAGCATCGCAGTAAACTCATATTCAATCCAACGAACATATGACAGACTGGCTAGAAAAATGTAGAAATCAAGCGCAATTGCGATTCTGAGTGAAGAAAGAAAGAGCTACATCACCATTTACCAGACTAAGATTAACAGAAACCATAGATCGATTAAGACACGGTACAAAAGATGAAAGCATCAGATCGACTCATAGCCAAAATTGATGATACGCGAACGATTATAAAAAAAATGCAAGTAGTAGTGAAGGAGTAGTAGAAGAGGAGATGCGTGCGTACGTTGATATCGTCACCGACGGAATCGAGCTGCTTGTTCGCCTTCTTACCTAACCAGTACGAGCCTACCTTGTTCAAGATCTGATCCATTCTCTCTCACAGTCACAGATCGTCTCTCTCTCGCCCGAGATCGGAGGTGTCTTTTTATTTCTTCTATCACCCATTCATTTAATTTCGTTACTTCGTATTAACATTATAAACCCCCAATTATCTGTTGACACGTAAAGGCCGATATGGATTGTAGAACTAACAATTAAAATTAAAACTTTATAACACGTTACTGACAGACTTACAGTGAAAAATAGTGACGTAAGCCCATAAGGCTAACATACGCCAGCAAATGTAATTTCTCATCCAACAGTCACACACCATGACACGAAGCTAGTACTAACACCGATAAAAGCCATGGATGGCTTCAAGGGCAATTTCTTCATTCACCCACCAAACCCACAACTCCATCACGGCACCACTTATTATGTTGCTGATCCATAAGCTCCTTCATGTTCTTGATCATCTAATTCTATTATCAAGAATTCACTTTCATAGAGGTTTTAAAGGGGGGGAAATAATGACCTGCAAAACACACACACATATATATATCTATAAAGCCAAAAGACATATTCTAGTTTGGTTTGTGGATCTTAAAATACTGTATTATAATATCCCATATATGCTAACCACATAAGCCAAGCATAAATAATAAACCCATTCACATAAGAAAATCAGAAAATCACACATTCGAACGAAAACAAAAAAAAAAAGCAAAGGCAATAGTTTTGGAGAGGAAAAACAAGGCAACACAAACAAAAAATTCATAACAAAAACAACACAAACATCCATTACAAAAACAACCAAACAAGGCAACACAAACAAAAATAAGACCGAGAGGTCGCAAGAGATACATATGTGCCCTCCCTTCCTCTGAAAGCCGAAGATGAGAAGATCAAATCTGAAACTGAGATAGAAGAACAACGAGATCACAACTGGAACCAAAATTATTGAGATAAGTCAAATAGAACAATCTGCACAGAAAAACACAATCAGGAGAACGGCAGTAGCAGCTGTTTGGATTTGACACTTGACAGGTATCTCTGCACATATTGAATTGCAAGGAAACTTGCAGTGAATATATTCATAGATTGATGATAATGTTACAGGAGTAGAGGATTCATAATCAAATCACAAATATCCAAATTATATAAGCAGAAAGTGTTTACATCAAGGAGTGGTAGTTGGTAAAGAGTGTTTTTGGTTGCTAAGGTAGAACTGAGACTGATCAAACAAAAATATCATACAAACGAACTAGTGTCAAGTCTGTCTATTGCTTGTTTATGATGCTCCAGATACTGTTACATGTCTCGTAGGCCGTCATCTTATTTGTCTCAAATTGAAACTTCTCAATGACCCTCGTTTCACGATCTACCATATCTATTATGTTTTCCAAAATCAAGGATTCCAAACAGCCAAGGATAAAAGTTATTTAAGATATATATATATATATATATAAGAAAGACTTTGAGAGAATAGAGTGATGATGAAAGAAAAGGATACAGCCTGAGATCTTTGATGGATCATCAATGTCCGGTATAACTTTCGTGACAGAAGCATACATAGATAGCTTTTTCCTGCAGAGAAAACAAGAGAGAACATGAAATAGAATGAGAAATTCGAATGTAGTGAACATTCACAACAAGCAATTGCACAATAGGGTTTGTGAATCATACACAGTTCTCAAGTCGTCCCGCTCTTTTCTCTTTGTAGATTGCTTATGTTCATCAATTGAAGTCAATTGAGCATTCAGGTCATTAAGTTCATCAGCGACCACTGTATGGACAAAAAAAGGACTAAAGATTGATTCTTCGTGTCACTAAATCAATGGACTTAAAATAATTTCACTGAAATCAAACAATACTTATCTAAGCTCGTCTTTAAGCTTGCGCTCCAGTTCCATTTCTTCGTCGAGCTCTTTCTGAAGACGTTCAATTTCATCTTCAGCCGCAACATCTGAATATGCTTCCTCCGTTTTCTTCTTACAGACATCGAGTTTCTTCTTACAATCTGCGTCCCAAAAATTAAAAATTAAAAAAATCCTCACTCAATCCAACACCGAACGATGTATAGCTAAAGCAGGTACTTCATCTAATAAATTTTATCTGGAGAACCAAATCGGAAAACTGACCATGGATAGAGCCATGTATCTCACTGAAATCCTCATCGCAAGCGGAATTGAGAGCTTTTAACTGCTCGAAACTTTGAGATATCACATCAAAACCATTCTTAACATCCAATAAATTGATCAAATCGTCTCCATAAGACATCAGATCCTCAATATCGAAATTCTCCGACCCATTTCCCATTTCTGATGCCGAAAATGACAAATCCACTAACTAGCAGTAAAGCCCTAGGCTCAAGATTATCCGCACCTCAAGAGTCAAGACCCTCACCTATAGAAACGTAGATTCGAGGAAGGAGATACCAAGTTGTTCGTGATATTGCCTCTGTGCTGCAGATGAACACACAAAAAGAAACGGAAATTTTCCAAACAGAAAAAATTGAAACGAAAAAAAAAAAAAAAAATGAAACGAAGAGAGGAGGGAGAGATGAAGAGGAAGATCTGATTTTTGATTTTTTTTTAGTCAAAATCAGTGTAACAGTGACACACAAATTTACTGCTTACAAAAGTGAACACTAAAATGGGCCAAGCCCATTCGTTTTCACTTTTCGTAATGGGCTAACAAAATTTATAACCAATACCGTTCAGATTTTAGCGGTGTCTTCCCTTTAAAAAGGGTAATCATAACTCAGTTTTGTCAACTTCTGTATTTTGGTTTGTTTTTGGTCGACTATGATTTTGTCAAAGTATTGATAACGCATTTACGTGAATATCATGAAAGTCATCACCTCCACACAAAATTCACTAACGGTTCAAAAAAACTGACCACACAAGCAGTCCAAAAGACTTTGACTTTGAACATTTCTATACTTCTTCGTCATTGAGAGCATAAAAACATGTCCTTACCTTGCTTGAGATTACCTTAAACACAAATGTTCTCTTTTACTTCATAACAAAGTCAAAAGCTCAAAGATACTCGATGGGCGTATCAAGATCCATAAGCTCTTTCATGTTCTTGATCTTTCTAATTCTATCATCGAACGTTTTTAAATGGTCTGTTCTTGTTGAGGCCACAACAGCAGCAAGATTCACATTCAGAGGTTTCAAAGGAAACCAAACAGAGATTCAAACAGAAGGAGCTTCCACAATCCAACGCGACAATGATCTTCTTAGACTAACTGATCGGAACCACAACGTCACTGGAACAGCCTTTTACCGCAAACCTATTAGATTGCGTGACTACACCAATTCATCCAACTTCAAAGTATGTTCCTTTAGCTCTTCTTTCGTCTTTGTCATAATCCCTTCAAGTCCCGGAAACGGTGGTTTTGGATTCACGTTCACACTTTCTCCGACCCCGAATCGTCCCGGAGCAGAATCAGCACAGTATCTAGGGCTTTTGAACAGATACAACGACGGGAATCAATCGAATCACGTGTTCGCTTTGGAATTCGACACGGTCCAAGGATTTAAAGACGGTGCCGACCGAAGAGGAAACCACATCGGTCTCAATTTCAACAGTCTCTCCTCCGATGTACAAGAGCCGCTCATTTATTACGAGACCGCTGATCGAAAAGAGGATTTCCAGCTCGATAGCGGCGAACCAATCAGAGTTAATCTCGATTACGACGGATCCAGCAAAACCTTTAACGTTACAATCTATCCGACGCGATTAGGGTTTAAACCTAAAAAGCCTATGATCTCGGGACGAGTTTTGGAGCTGTCGGGGATCGTGGAGGAGGAAATGTATGTCGGGTTCACTGCCGCGACTGGGAAAGACCAGTCTAGTGCTCACTTTGTAATGGGTTGGAGTTTTGCTAGCTGTGGAGAAAAGCCAGTGGCGGATTGGCTCGATCTCTCGCAGCTTCCTTCTCCACCACCAAATACAAGCTTGCGTAACAAGAAAGGTTACGCCTCTAGAGTTATTGCTTTGATTGTAGCTTTATCGATCGTTACAGTGGTCTTGCTTGTGTTACTGTTCGTATTCGTCATGTACAAAAGGAAAATCCAAGAGGAAGAGATTTTAGAGGATTGGGAGATTGATTATCCTCATAGATTCAAATACAGAGATCTCTACTTAGCAACGAAGCGATTCAAAGAGAGTGAGATCATCGGTACTGGAGGGTTTGGAATCGTTTACAAAGGAAATCTATCTTCTTCGGGTCCAATCGCAGTGAAGAAGATAACTTCAAATAGCTCACAAGGTGTTCGTGAATTTGTCGCAGAGATCGAGAGTTTAGGGAGATTAGGGCATAAGAACCTCGTGAATCTTCAAGGATGGTGCAAACACAAAAACGAGCTTTTGTTAATTTACGATTATATCCCCAACGGAAGCCTCGACTCGCTGTTGTACAGAAGAAACGGGGTCGTGTTGCCGTGGGACGTGCGTTTCGAGATCATAAAGGGAATCGCGTCGGGTCTATTGTATCTTCATGAAGAATGGGAACAAATCGTGATTCACAGAGACGTGAAAGCTAGCAATGTTCTTATTGACGAAGATATGAACGCTAAATTAGGCGATTTTGGACTCGCGAGGCTTTATGAACGCGGGACGCTATCGCAAACCACGAAAGTCGTTGGTACTTTAGGTTACATGGCACCTGAGCTCACGCGTAACGGCAGAGGCTCCACCGCGTCTGATGTTTTTGCGTTTGGCGTTTTAGTGTTAGAAATCGTTTGTGGGCATAGACCAACGAATACAGAGAACTTCTTCTTAGCTGATTGGGTTATGGAGTTCCACACAAACGGTGGAATCCTTAGCGCCGTGGATCAGAAACTCGGATCTAGCTTCAATGGAAGAGAAGCTAGATTAGTTCTTGCTGTGGGACTACTATGTTGCCATCATAAACCAAAAACTCGGCCATCGATGAGAATGGTGCTTAGATATTTGAACGGCGAAGAGGATGTTCCACTGATTGACGAAGATTGGGGATTGTCAGATTCTTCGAGGGATGAACTTAGAATGAATGTTGTTGGTTATGTTTCATCCGATAGAGCCTCGACGTCGAATACTTTTTCGTCTTTCTCGGGGGTTTCTTCAAGCTCTGTCGTTAGTGGTAGATAGTTTCGTTCATAGCACTTCTAGGATAACTTAGAACAGTGTTAACTTGTTAATTGTTATGGTCTAATTCATGAATACTTAACGTTACCTTTAAAAAGTGTGAAACAATTTAACTTTTTAAAAAAAAAAACACAAGAAACGAACGAACGAGAACTAAAATCTTATTTTAATTTGTATGATGTCTTAAATTCAGATGTATGATGCGTTGTCGATTATGTCTTATTATGGTCTAGTGGAACCCATTAAACTAAGTGAGTGCCATAGGGGTTCATTGTTTCCACTGGAAACTTTCCAGCTTTACTAGTAATATGTCTTTGTCAAACATTTGTTTGTAAACAACGGAAATCAAAATACTGTAGCTAGCAAAGAAAATATCTTATTACTTCCAATGCAAACAAATTACAATATTCCGTTTAGTTTGCTTTTGTTAAGTCTACTACGACTTTGATTGGTGCATGGTGATTGAAAACAAAGCAAAACACGACCAAAGCCCTAGCTATGATGACTCGTTTTTAAAAAAACTTTGTTGTAATTAAAGTGTGAATACATGGCAATGCGATGAGAAATTGAGATTTGAGACTATACGAAATGAGAATTGACCGAATTAGATAAGACTAACAGGTCCGTTCCATTTTAATTGGACCGTGTAGAGCAATTTTAAGTGGAGGAAATAGAAAAATACTATATAGAATAAGTTGAATCCCCAATTATTTGAAGATGTGATTCAAAATTATTATGATTGTGGCTCGGTAGGTTGATGGTTTCACTTTCGTTACACAACGACAAGTGAACGACGAACCAATGCCTCAGTTTGTGTCCAGGTTCATGATGGGGCTTGCCTATAATTAGAAACGTGTATTGAAAGAAAACGTACAACTTTTTCAATTGGCTAGAGTTTAGAACCAATGATTTTGTTATGAACACAACTGAAATTTTCATAACAATATAGAACAAAAATCTTATAATCTAATTGTTTTGTTACTGTGATAAGTGTTTATATGCTTCATATACACCGATGCATCTTGTTTTATACGTGATACGTTGTATAAAACCATGAATCAGACTATCACTATCCTACAAGTTAATCACGACAACCAAACTAACGAAAAATATAATTATAGCGTGACGCTATGGTTGGGTTAATGACTTAATGTGCTTACTTGCTCATCTTATCTTTGATTAGAATATTTACTTAATAAGTGCGTTTAAAGTATAGTTTACACTTACTATTAAACTGGGATAGTTAATTTTCTCACAAAATGCCAAAAACAAGCGGACACGCTTCAGCTGATTAGTAAATATTTAACTTGCTTACGCCTCCCTTTTTATAGATCAAAACACTGCCATAATTCATACACTCTAATCTCATCTCTCTCTCTCTCTCTCAAAAGATCTCGGCGAGGTGAAAATGTGGAGGTTAACGGCGGTTACTTCACTACTGAAACGGAACAATTATATTCTTCAGCGTCATGGCTCCTCACATGCAGTAGCTCAGAGAACAACAACCTCCGTTCGCGAGACCGAGACAAAAGTTCCGAAAATGCCCCCGTTCAATTATTCTCCGCAGCCTTACGACGGTCCCTCCACCGCAGAGATCATAGCAAAGCGGCGAGAGTTCCTCAGCCCGGCTCTGTTTCACTTCTACAACACACCCGTAAAACGACGCCGCTTTATTTTAACCTCCCCGCATTAAAACGAATCGCTTTTGTTTTCCAACAATACTATGGTTTGTTTACTCTGTTTTTTCTTTTTTTACTGTTGGTGATAACAGTTAAACATTGTGGAGGGAAAGATGCAGTATGTGTTCGACGAGACGGGACGGCGATATTTAGATGCTTTCGGAGGCATAGCAACGGTTTCGTGCGGCCATAGCCACCCGCAAGTAGTTGACTCCGTCATCAAACAACTAAAACTTATTCAACACTCCACCATCCTTTATCTTAACCACACAATCTCCGACTTTGCTGAAGCCCTCGTCTCCAATCTTCCCGGGGATCTCAAGGTTGAAAAGAATCTGTGTGATTTAAGGTTTTTTTTTGGTAGCAGTAAGGTTGATACGATGACTTCACCAGCAAGGCAAAGGCATATAACTGTGTTTACTTTGTAGGTAGTGTTTTTCACGAATTCGGGTACGGAGGCGAATGAGCTGGCGATGATGATGGCTAGGCTATATACAGGATTTAACGACATCGTTTCGCTGAGGAACTCTTATCATGGAAACGCAGCTGCCACTATGGGAGCTACTGCTCAGTCCAACTGGAAGTTTAACGTCGTTCAGGTTCTTTTCCTTTTCACATGCATCTTTCATTTCCGTTTTCAAAATATCTTTTTGGCTACAAATATAATTCTAATCTGTAGGCATAAATCTTAATTATTCTGAATAATGAAATATACAAAAATGGAGCTCGTCATGCCCTAAATAATTAACTTTGTAACAGAGCGGAGTTCATCACGCCATAAATCCAGATCCTTACAGAGGAATATTTGGATCCGACGGTGAGAAGTATGCAAGTGACGTACAAGACCTTATCCAATTCGGAACTTCCGGACAAATTGCCGGTTTCATCGGCGAATCTATCCAGGCGAGATCAATTTTTTTTGAAAAAAAATATGAATGTATGTGTTTTAATAATATATAAGCTGAGATATTGAAACAGGGAGTTGGAGGAATCGTTGAGCTAGCACCGGGATATTTACCGGCGGTGTACGATATTGTGAGGAGAGCCGGAGGAGTTTGCATCGCCGATGAAGTCCAATCCGGTTTCGCTCGTACCGGAACCCATTTCTGGGGATTCCAATCGCATGGTGTTGTCCCTGACATCGTCACCATGGCTAAGGTTCACCATTATCATTTCACGTCATGGTTCATGCATCATTATTACTAATTTGATGTTTACAGGGGATCGGTAACGGTATACCACTTGGAGCGGTTGTAACAACACCGGAGATCGCCAGCGTTTTAAGTCGTCGGAGTTACTTTAATACCTTCGGCGGAAACCCAATGTGCACGGCCGCAGGACACGCAGTCCTTAGGGTCATTCATGAAGAGAAGCTCCAAGAGAACGCTTTGCTCGTTGGCTCACATCTCAAACATAGACTTACACTACTCAAAAACAAATACGAACGTACGTGAGTTCTTTCTTGTCTTGTACTTGTCCAGAGTCAAAACTGACTAAACACATGTGTTTAATTTTGTTCATTCTTTTTTTTTTTTTGGTTGAAAATATTCTTATCTATTCTCGAATATGTTTAGTCATCGGAGATGTGAGAGGAAGAGGATTGATGTTAGGAGTTGAGTTTGTCATAGACCGTGACTTAAAAACTCCTGCTAAAACAGAGACCATTCATTTAATGGATCAACTCAAAGGTTAGTTGTGTTCAATACTAAACCAAAACGATCCGATCCATAATATAAGATGAGTTCACTGACTCTGTGTTTAATATGGATATATTGGTAACAAGAAATGGGAGTGTTGGTGGGGAAAGGTGGATTCTATGGGAACGTATTCAGAATCACTCCTCCTCTCTGCTTTACCCTCTCCGACGCTGGTTAGCTCCATAGACTTTGATGTTACCTATATATAAGTTCAAATTGTCTTCTTCATTTCCATTCTTCTTTATCATAACTATTTTTCGTATTTTTTTATTTTGTAGATTTCCTTGTGGATGCGATGGATCACGCCATGTCCAAGATTTGATATGTACTATCTTTATATGATCATGATTATCACTCATCCTTGTGTATAAATAACACAGCACAAAAAGTAAATTATAATCTTTCAATTGGTTTTTAATTAGTACCCAATTATACCGCAGACTGATTAATTATAGTACACTTTATAGAACCTAAATATAAATTGTCGCCATATTATATTTGAATTATATTATATGAACTTGATAATCAGATTAAGCAAATGCGAGCCAGTAAATTATTTCCTTTGATCAATTGTCACTGACTAAAAAGATTATGACCGTTGTAACGGTAATGGTAACTTGATTAACGCTACGATTAGTTTCCAATTTTGTTGGCAGCAACCTAACTTTCCAATTTTTTATTAGCAGCAACCTAACGCTACGATCACTAAGTTGTGTGTTTTTCTTAAACTTTTTTCTTTCAACTTAACTAATTACTACCCTCCAAATTAAAGCTTCAATTATACTACTATCTGAATAAAGGTCATTAAATACTGTATTTAAGAATCGTTCTTATAATTTAAACAAAAGTAATTTAAATCATGGGGAAATTAATTTTAAAGGATGTTTTTTTTTAAATTTGTCCATTTATGCCTTCTTTTTTTAAGTTTGGTATATTAGGTTTTACAATAGGAAAATGCTCAATTATATCCTTACTTAAATTATATGGAAATAAACATCAAACTTTTTGAAAAAAAAAACATCAAATTAGGAAATTTTCTGTAAGAAAAAAAGATATTCTTAAATCTAAAAAAATCAAAAACATATATTATTTTTCCTTTTAAAAAAAAACTCTTCTCATTTAATATTGTAAAAAGGTAAAAAAAAACAAAGATAGACTCCACGATGTCAAAATTTTCTGAAAAATAAAAACTTCATTTGTTCGTGATTATCAAACCTAAACTAGGAAGATTGTTTGAGAATAGCTCTTTGATATTGTTAGTTTTTAATTTTTGGTCAAACTCAAGGACTGTATATACACCTAACGTTCACTCAAAATAAAAATATATGATTTCTAGATATTAGGGAATACAAAATATTTTGTTTCCTTTAATTTAGGATTCAATTTCCTTGTATAAGATAGTTCTAAAAATTCGTAGAATACATTTTCTAAAATATGAAGAACGAAGAGTAAAGTGTAGAATTGATGATCTAACTTTTGCAGAATATAGGGTAAAGTGTAGAAAATAAATTCTAAAATTTGTAGAATATAGAGTAACATGTAGAATACATATTCCAAATTTTGTAGAACACCAACCAAACCTGAGTTCTAATTTTTTTAGAAGATATATATATTCTAAAATTTTCAGAACAAGTGCAATGCGAAAAATTTGTAATCTACAATTTTTAGAACATGTAGAGTGTGCAGAATTCATAATCTAAAATATTTAGAATACAGAAGATGTATTCTAAATATTGCATAATGATTTTTTCAATATCAAAATCAACATACTTTCATCCAAAACTCTTTTGTTTAACATTAAATCTTATTAATCTTTAATTGTTGATATGTTTTAATTTAAAAATTAATTAAAAATTAATTTTATTTATTTAAAAGGGTAATTTAGGTATAACTGACAATTTACCGCAGAAAGCCTAAAAGGACAAATTTTTTAAAAAACATCCTTTAAAATCAAAACCCATTTGTAAAAGAATGACGACTGATCGAAATAAAAAAGGAGTTGCAATTATTAATGGTGTGGGAAATTGTAAAGGATGAGTAGACTCGTAAAGTCAAGTGTGCGCCGTGATGATATCTACTAGCACCGTCGTCTGTGTGTATACGGGATGATAAAGAAATGTTCTATCGTAGATTCGTAGGGGTCGTTCAAAGACTTTATGGGTGGGTTGGGTTAGTCACGTAACACTGAGCTTGTAGTCCTACTTCTCTCTCAAAACGTTTTAGTTGTGCTTTTTGTGTAGTTTTCTGTTCATCTTTTGAATATCTAGTCTGTTATCACAAAGTCACACAACATTTACTCTAATAAACTAAAGAGACTGTGAGTTAGGGTTTTGATAGAATTATGACTTTTTAGAGTTCTTTCTCTTCGGCAGTTTTTTTTTTTCTGTTTTTAATGCACATAAATCAGGTTTAAGCTACATTTTACTTAAAAAAATCAGATACTCCAATGATATCGATTAATTAATGGGTTCCTTGGTTACACTTTTCTCAATGATGCATACAAATTTTTTAATTGCCATATTTAACATGTATCATACAGTATATCGAATTTATACATAAAAAACATTAATCTCAAAATGTGATATTTGTCATAAAATAACATATATAAATTGAAAATTTTTATTCTTAAAGATAGCATTAAATTGTTGTAGTTAATTAGAGTTGGATATTTTCATCTCAAGAGGGTAAAACTAAAAACGGAAAGGAGAAAAAGAATGAGAGAGAAGTGGAAAGAAAACGCAAATGCATTGAAGACTTTCCCTTTGTCTCTCTCTCTTGACAAAATCCCAATTTTCGCATCCTCCTCACTTTCTCCTTTGCCTTTTTTTTTTTTTTTTGGTTTCTCTTCTCTCCTGCCGCCATCACCACCACCACTACTGTTAATTCGCCGCCGCTTCAACATCAATCGCCGTCGTAGTCTTCATCGTTCACCATCCTCCCCTTCTTTAGGTTCTTAGGGTTTCCGCTGCCGCTTCTCTGTCCCATCTGGGAGGGTTTTTCGAGCTGGATTTTCTGCTCTTGCGCCGCTGGTGCAGCGGCTTTGTTGATTGATCTGGATTTCTCCGTCCTCGCTTCTATTTTATTTTCGTTTTTCGCCCAATCCAAACAATAAGCTAGGGCTGAGGATTTGATTTGTGTGCTTCCGGGGGTGTTAATTCGGGGTGTGTTCTCCGATTTGGATGGCATTAGGAGACTTAATGGTGTCTCGGTTCTCGCAATCTTCTGTTTCTTTGGTCTCCAATCACCGTTACGACGACGACTGTGTCTCTAGTCACGATGACGGTGATTCACGGAGGAAGGATTCTGAGGCTAAGAGCAGTAGCTACGGGAATGGTACAACGGAGAGAGCCGCCACCGCCACCAGCATGGCATACTTGCCTCAGACTATTGTGCTCTGCGAGCTTCGACACGATGCTTCCGAGGCCTCTTCGCCCTTGGGGACTTCTGAAATTATATTGGTCCCCAAATGGCGGCTTAAAGAACGAGTAAGTTTTCGATCCAACATTGCTTTTAGCTACTACTATGATGGACAAGCTTGTGGATTGTTCTTTATTTCTAGTGCAACTGATTCTGTAAGTTGCCCATATAACTACATTGTTTCGAATTCATGATACAATTTGCTATTGTTCCCTACTATTTTGGGTGATGTTAATTGAGTAAGGTTATGTCAACGTATTATTGTGGAGATGAACCTTAAAGATACATGTTTTCATTTCATTTCAATCTCAGTGTCTCCTCAGAAAGTTTTCTATTTCTTGTAACCTAAATCTGGCATTTATTGGATCTGATTGTAAACTAACATGAAATGAACCTTAAATATAATTCTTTGTTGACTTAATTCTTCTTCTTTGCAGATGAAAACCGGATGTGTAGCTTTAGTTCTGTGTTTAAACATTACTGTTGATCCGCCGGATGTTATAAAGATATCTCCATGTGCTAGAATCGAGGCCTGGATAGGTTGAACCTTTGGTCAAATCAATCCAATTACTCTCTTCTTTTGCATGTTTATCCTTTTTCTTTGTCGCCAGAGTCATTTTTTTCTCTCTCGTTTTTTTTTTCCTGACGGCAGATCCATTTTCCATGGCCCCTCCTAAAGCTCTTGAGACAATTGGAAAGAACTTGAGCACTCAGTATGAGAGATGGCAACCAAGGGTGATGCTTTATTTTCCCGCACCCCTTCATTGCTGTTTGGGTAAGTTACGATATTCATGTATATTTTCTGATTTTTCTCAGGCCCGGTATAAGGTTCAACTAGATCCGACGGTAGATGAGGTGAGGAAGTTGTGCTTGACTTGTCGGAAATATGCAAAGACCGAGAGAGTTCTATTCCATTATAACGGGCATGGTGTGCCAAAGCCTACAGCTAATGGTGAAATTTGGGTTTTCAACAAGGTCTGATTTTACTAACTGCTTCTTTTCTCTACCATGTTCTTGTTTCTTTCCGTCTGTTACCACACGCTGACTGATCCTGTGTTTGAGCAGAGTTATACACAGTACATTCCCTTGCCAATCAGTGAGCTTGATTCCTGGTTGAAGACACCCTCCATCTACGTTTTCGACTGCTCTGCTGCTAGGATGATTCTTAATGCCTTTGCTGAGGTAAGGGAAATAACCACTTTACTCATATAAAGCATCTTCCTGTTGAGTTTAGGACTTGATTCTGTAATTGTCGTTCCATAAGTTGATAAAAGTCATTTACTCTTCATGGCAGCTTCATGATTGGGGTTCTTCTGGGTCCTCTGGATCCTCAAGGGACTGCATTCTACTTGCTGCTTGTGATGTACATGAGACACTTCCACAGAGCGTTGAATTTCCAGCTGATGTTTTTACATCTTGCCTCACGACACCTATTAAAATGGCGTTGAAATGGTAAATCCCCTTCCCATCTCCGACTATATTTGCGTACTCAGATGTTTATAGAATCTTAGATAGCATGTTCTTGCTTCATAATGAGGTATCGTCCAAATTCTTTGGCATAAGTGTTTCTGATGAGACCAAAGATGGATCGTAGTGCATTAGTCAGAAGACGTTATGTATATGTTTTACTTTTGTGGGGTGAGTAAAGCAGCATATCATGGGAGTTGTGAAATAATCAGGACTGATTATTACATTTAGCTGCCAAGTTACTTCGCATATGAAAGTTCACTGATATATAGTTTGCAACAATTTTTTTGTGTTGGCTAAGTATTTCTGATGAGACCAAAAGATTCATGACATCATCCCTGATTGAAGGCTTCTCCTTCTATAATACGTATTCTATAACTTTATGCAGTTCATTTATGGGCTTCTTGTTAACCTATTTCCTCTAAATAGATTACGGTTTTATGTTGAATGCGGTTGATTTAAACTACGCAGTTTAGATTGGCGTGCAGCTTTCACAAGAGACTTTCCATTGCAGGTTCTGCAGGCGTTCTCTTCTGAAAGAAATCATCGATGAATCACTTATTGACAGGATTCCAGGCCGGCAAAATGACCGTAAGACATTGTTAGGGGAGTTGAACTGGATTTTCACAGCAGTGACGGATACAATTGCGTGGAATGTGCTTCCTCATGGTATTTATCGAAACTTTGTGCATAATATAACGAGGCCAAACATCTTCAGTTCAACTTCTTTAGTGTGTTCCTCATGAATGTTAGTTTTACCCTGCAGAACTTTTCCAGAGATTATTCAGACAGGACTTGTTGGTCGCTAGCCTTTTCCGAAATTTCTTACTTGCTGAGAGAATAATGCGGTCTGCAAACTGTAATCCAATATCTCACCCTATGCTGCCTCCTACGCATCAACATCATATGTGGTATTCAACAAGAACCATATTCTTCTGTTATATAAAATGTTACGTGTCTAGATTTTGCCTCAGCTAGCCATTGCATGGTCTTCAGGGATGCATGGGACATGGCTGCTGAAATCTGTCTTTCTCACCTTCCCCAACTTGTTCTGGACCCTAGCGCAGAGTTCCAGGTTTGTTTTGTCTTGTGTAGTTTCCTTGCAGCTATGTAAGACTGACACTTTTCTTGCTAATAATACGTGTTCTTATCCTTTAGCCAAGTCCCTTTTTTACTGAGCAACTGACAGCTTTTGAGGTGTGGCTTGATCATGGATCTGAGCATAAGAAGCCACCTGAGCAGTTGCCTATTGTCCTACAGGTGCCTAGATTTCTAGCCATTTCCCTTTCTAAGCAGAGAGAGAGAGATCTATTAGCATTTTCGCTCTCTTAATTTTGTGTGGATATGGCGTAAGACTATTGTTGTGTTCCTTCAGGACACTCTATCATAATTTTGTTTGCATATTGACATTTTAGCATGTTTGTGGAATCTGATTTGTTTCAGGTGTTACTTAGCCAGTGCCATCGGTTTCGTGCTCTTGTTCTTCTTGGAAGATTTCTTGATATGGGTTCATGGGCTGTGGATCTGGTATATTTCTTTTAATTATTTTCCTTTCCTTTAGCTTACACATAGTTTTTCCTTGCTACCATGTATATGTCTTTACACGTGAAGTGAAAATTCTTCTAGGCCTTGTCTGTTGGAATATTCCCATATGTGCTGAAGCTTCTGCAAACAACAACGAATGAGCTAAGACAAATTCTGGTTTTCATATGGACAAAAATTCTTGCACTTGATAAGGTAAATATCTAATTTTTCATGAGCTATTTTCTTGGAGGACGATGATGGTTGTCAGTCCTCTGCTTGTTGTTCTGCAAAATTGTGCTAGTTCTTTCTGTGGCTAATGGCTATTCTTGTTTATTGAACACGACATTGATGAAAAAAACAATTTGTATTTTATTCTGACAGGAGTTCTGAATGGCATTTATATAGCACCTAATATTTCTCTGCATTATTTTATATCAAATCCTTGGACATGGAATCAAGTTGCTTATCTACGGCCACCACACTTTCGGGATGCATAAGCGTTCTCGTTTCAGCCAACATTGACTGGTCTCTTTTTGTTTCTTTTTGTCTTCAGTCATGTCAAATTGATCTTGTGAAGGACGGGGGGCATATATATTTCATACGATTTCTAGATAGCTCTGGTGCATTTCCAGAACAACGAGCTATGGCTGCTTTTGTTCTTGCTGTCATTGTTGATGGACATCGACGAGGCCAGGAAGCATGTCTTGAAGCTAATTTAATTGGTGTTTGTCTGGGGCACCTTGAAGCATCCAGACCAAGTGATCCACAGCCAGAACCGTTGTTTCTACAATGGCTTTGTCTTTGTCTTGGAAAGTTGTGGGAAGATTTCATGGAGGCCCAAATAATGGGCAGGGAGGCAAATGCTTTTGAAAAGTTGGCACCTCTGCTTTCCGAGCCTCAACCTGAGGTGAAGCTTAGATTTCTGTATAATGTCCTTCATGTAGCAGTATAACTTCTGACCTTAACCTTCTCTTGCAGGTAAGGGCTGCTGCTGTTTTTGCCCTGGGTACCTTACTTGATATTGGGTTTGACTCTAATAAAAGTGTGGTGGAGGATGAATTTGATGATGATGAAAAGATTAGAGCCGAAGACGCTATCATTAAAAGTCTTTTAGATGTAGTTTCAGATGGGAGTCCACTTGTCCGAGCAGAGGTTGCCGTAGGTACGCAAAGCATGCAACTCTTGAAAATTCATGATCGTGGGACTATGTTTTCCTAATTAACGTCAACATTTTTCTTTTTAACCTAATGAGATTATCATAAGACTATAAGTCAGATACATCACTACATTCTGTTTCTTGATATATCATTTGCCCAATTTAAACCCTAAATTCATTTGATGCGGTAGTTGAAGAGAATGACATTTTTAACTAGATAAAGTCTTGACACCATTTTTTCCTCGTCTAGTTAGTTCACTTAAAGTTTTGCGCATTTCCAAATGTACGTTTTTTGTTTTCATTCTGCATACACATCTTGAAGCGTAGCTTACTTACTTTTAATTCTTCCTATTTTAACCCCAAGTCAATCTTTTCGTAATGCCTTTGCAGCTCTTGCACGTTTTGCCTTTGGCCACAAACAGCACCTAAAATTAGCTGCAGCTTCATATTGGAAGCCTCAGTCAAGTTCTTTGCTTACTTCTCTTCCTTCAATAGCTAAATTCCATGATCCTGGGAGTGCAACAATTGTTTCTTTACACATGAGTCCTCTGACTAGAGCTAGCACTGATAGCCAACCAGTGGCTCGTGAGGCTAGGATCTCAAGCAGCCCTCTTGGCTCTTCTGGGCTGATGCATGGATCTCCATTATCTGATGATTCTTCGTTACATTCTGACTCTGGAATGATGCATGACAATGTCAGCAATGGAGCTGTCCATCAGTCTAGACTGTTGGATAACGCTGTTTATTCGCAGTGCGTTCGAGCTATGTTTGCATTAGCTAAAGATCCTTCTCCACGTATTGCGAGTCTTGGACGGCGTGTGCTTTCTATTATTGGAATCGAACAGGTTGTTGCGAAACCATCGAAGCCCACTGGCCGACCAGGGGAAGCTGCAACTACATCTCACACTCCTCTTGCTGGCTTAGCCCGTTCATCCTCGTGGTTTGATATGCATGCAGGTAGCTGTTTATAGAGTGTTTTATGATCATCACTTGATGCGTAAATTTTCATAGTCTTGCTTAATTTGAGAATGCTGTTCACTATTGAATGTTAGTGAGTTTTGATCTTACTCTCTTGTTGACAACAGGTAATTTGCCCCTAAGTTTTAGGACTCCCCCAGTCAGCCCTCCTCGAACAAACTATTTGAGTGGGCTGAGGAGAGTTTGTTCGTTAGAGTTCAGGCCTCATCTGTTGGGTTCACCCGACTCAGGTTTGGCTGATCCGCTTTTAGGCGTCAGTGGATCTGAACGGAGTTTGCTTCCACTATCAACTATCTACAGCTGGAGTTGTGGCCACTTTTCTAAACCACTTCTTGGTGGTGCCGATGCTAGTCAAGAAATTGCAGCCAAAAGAGAAGAGAAAGAAAAATTTGCACTTGAGCATATTGCAAAATGCCAGCACTCTTGTAAATAGTTTTATCCGTTATCTCTGGTTTGTTCTATACCTATACTATTTACCTGAACTGACTTACTACATTTGACCTTAACCAGCTATTAGCAAGCTCAACAATAATCCTATTGCGAACTGGGATACGAGGTTTGAAACGGGAACAAAGACGGCCCTCCTTCACCCATTCTCTCCTATTGTAATTGCTGCAGACGAGAATGAGCGGATCAGGTACGTAGGTTTCATTGGAGCATCGCTAAAATTGAATCTTAGATCAATTTCTTGCATTCAGATTAACCCTCTGTTAGGCAAAATACAGGCTAGTGTTGAACTAACAGAAGGTGTTTCTTTTCTAAGCCATAATCTATCTCTCTATTTAGTATAGTCATTTAGAAAAAAGCTTTGAAGCTCTTGAACTTTGATGTTCTCTCTTGTGACCTATTTTATCGAGAAGCCTCAACTGCACTAAGTATTTCACTTATTTTTTCTCTCAGAGTGTGGAACTATGAGGAAGCAACTCTTCTCAATGGCTTTGACAATCATGACTTTCCTGACAAAGGAATTTCAAAGCTCTGCCTCATCAATGAACTTGACGATTCTCTGCTACTTGTTGCGTCATGTAAAATTTACAGTACTTGCCACCAAGTCATTCAGATGCTTGCAAGTATTTATGTCTTACACATGCTTTTGGAATTTTGGTAGGTGATGGGTCGGTCCGGATATGGAAAAATTATGCAACAAAGGGTAAACAAAAGCTTGTTACTGGGTTTTCTTCAATCCAGGGTCAAAAGCCCGGTGCACGCGACTTGAACGCTGTCTTGGACTGGCAACAACAGTCTGGTTACCTGGTTTGTGATTACTTCAATCACACTATGCACAATGTTTCTTCTCTGTTTTCAAGTTAGGAAGCTTGGTTTATTGTTATTAATGGATTACTGGTATTTAACAGTATGCTTCTGGGGAGGTGTCAACAGTCACACTTTGGGACCTTGAGAAAGAACAGCTTGTCAGATCTATTCCCTCTGAATCAGAGTGTGGAGTTACAGCACTTGTAAGTCTGCATGAACAAATTTCTTTTTAACAAAATAGAAACGCGCTAGGATGTCATGAGTTGATACCAATCTATTATGAACTATTATAATATACAGAAGCGATCCTTGTAGCTCTTTTTGTTTGTATTGTAAGTTCATGGGTTTTCATACTTTTCCGTGATCAAAGATCTTTCAGTAATAGTTAAATATGAGAGTAATCAGTAATGTAGCCTTAGGGCAACATTATTGCAAGCTTTTTAAAACTGAAAGCTTCCACACTGGTCTAGAATTGCTGTTCAAACTTATAATGAGCAGGGAGAAACTAACAATACTTCCACATGGTCTAGAATACAAAACATGGATTTTGCTTACTTTATGTTATATTTGTAGTCCGCTTCTCAAGTGCATGGAGGTCAGCTTGCTGCTGGTTTTGCTGATGGATCTTTGAGACTATATGATGTTCGGTCACCTGAACCGTAAGTTGCTTTATTTATTGAATAGTTTATTCTCGGACAGAAAAATTGAACATAACTCCTCAAATTAATCGGAAATGGCACACCAATCTTTTTTTAAGAAGACATAACTTAATGTCATTTATTCTATTGAAGGCTTATCTGCGCAACTCGGCCTCATCAGAAAGTTGAAAGGGTGGTTGGACTCAGTTTTCAGCCTGGACTTGATCTCGCAAAGGTTTCAAACCAAAACTTATCTATGAACTGTCAGCTTTCTTACCTTTTTACTAAGGCTTGGGTATTCTGTTTCCAATATGATTTTGTTTTGGATGAAAAAGTAATGCAAGACTACTTTTCAGCATGTATCAGCTCCACTTTGAAAAATTCTTCTTGGCTTATTTTTTATTCTCAAGAGTTCCTAAGTTCTTTATCACTTTCGCGGAACCAATATTTGTTTTTTTCCCCTTCAGGTGGTGAGTGCATCGCAGGCTGGTGACATACAGTTTCTTGACCTTAGAACAACAAGGGACACGTACCTGACAATTGATGCACACAGGGGTTCACTCACGGCCTTAGCTGTTCACAGACACGCTCCAATCATCGCGAGTGGATCTGCGAAACAGCTCATTAAAGTGTTCAGCCTTCAAGGGGAACAACTAGGGATAATCCGCTACTACCCGTCCTTCATGGCACAGAAGATTGGTTCAGTGAGTTGCCTAACATTTCATCCATATCAGGTTCTGCTAGCAGCTGGAGCTGCTGACTCATTTGTCTCTATATACACCCACGACAACTCGCAAGCAAGATGAGTCATGCATTTTGCATTTGATCTCGTGATAAAAAGAAAAGCAAAAATTCAGTGCAGGTCGGGTTCGGTTTTGGGTCGGGTAAAGTGGATGTGGTTTATAGTATTCGTTAGCCTCCGTCGAAGTTAAAGAGAAGATCTAAGTTAACACACTAAAAAGGAGGCTTCACCAAATAAGTTCTGTCTCTACCTATGCAACAACGCACGTAAATGGTGTCTGTAAATAGTTACCCTGTTTTGCTTTTCATTTTCTCATTTCTTGGGGTGTGATTTCCTTTTTATTAATCTTAAGTCTTTTCGTTTCCTAATTTGTTTCATGTGTAAAAAAATGGTAAAAGTAATGGTGGAAATTTTTTTTGCATTTTTTCATGATATTTATTGCAAAGATAATGCATAGAAAATTTGTGTGCTGTTTGTTCAAGTTGGTCTCGATAAGTTGGAAATACTAAATAGACATGCATCATCCACTTTGATTGCAATTTTCATGCTACGTATGTATCGTATCTACGTTTGCTCTAATTCTAATATTTTTATTCTAATGTTAATTATCGAAAAAACAACAACTAAAAGGCAACTAGATGACAAGCTTTTCTCTCTCTCTTCTCTCTCTCAAAATTTTTCAGAGAATAGAGAAAGCTTCATATGCCGTCAGGCAGAGTTAATCTGGTTTCTCGTCCGACATCATCGGCTTCTTTGGCGGTG
This sequence comes from Capsella rubella, assembly GCF_000375325.1. NCBI lineage: Eukaryota > Viridiplantae > Streptophyta > Magnoliopsida > Brassicales > Brassicaceae > Capsella > Capsella rubella. The sequence goes on along the minus strand of NW_006238921.1, from coordinate 2,733,960 downwards.
GTGGTCGGCTTTATGTCTGGCAGCGTTTGTTTAAGTTAAGCGGCGTTGGCCGGCTCTCGTATCTCCTAGCCGTAGATCGGATATTTCACAATCTAATAAATCTCATATGTATTGAATTGGAGAACACGGTTTTAGCGAGTTATCGTTTAAAACTGTTAATTTTCAACTTAGTTTTTTTGAGTTTTGAGATTTGCAGGAACCAATTCAAAGATCGCGAATTGAGTTGAAGAAACGAAGAGGTTTCCACTGCTTATTTACAGTCCCTTAAGCTGTTCACTTTCTAATCGGAGCTTCGATCTGGTGTTATTGGTGAAAACCGCACATGAATCTATGGTCGATTTTTTAATCGCAAAGGATTCTTTCACCGGAGTCAAGTTCGAACGGCGAAGGTTGCTCGTCGGAATGCTTGAGAGTATTCACTCGACACGTGTTTTGGTTGAATCCAGTTTGTAACACGTGGTTCGGTGAAAAGCATGACAAAGACAAAATTTCTTCTTCCTTAGTCGATGTTTTGTTGGCCTTGAATTGCTACTTCTTGTCCTGTAAAACTCTTTGGGCATTTTGTTTAGGCCTGCTGTGAATTTTATAATAAAATCTGAGAAAAAAAAAAAAAAAAGGCAATTAGATGTGTTTGGATTGTTATCAATATGTAATGAATGTTTAATCATTCAAATTTAATGATCTAAACGAAAGCCGCATTAATATTTTTTTGAAGATTCTATCATTCGGGTTTAACAAAAATCTACGAAGGCCCATACACAAAAACCTCAGAACTTTTTTACTGGCACGTGCAAAGCAAAGCTCCCGCGTGCCAGGAATGCTTTTTGTTTCGAAAACTGTTCACTGTTGTTGTGTGTAACGTGTCTCTGTACTGTATGGCTGATTGACTGATGGTCAATAATCTTCAAGGAGGGGTAAAGCGTCGTACGGATACTTAAGCTTCCTTTTGAGATGACGTCCATGGCCACCGGCGTCAGTTTCTCGATGATTAGCGGCAAAGTAGGAGGTGATGCTAACCAAGTAGCGACGGCCTCACGGACGATACTGAAGCTGAATCAGAAGTACTCACTGAGCGAGAGTACATGCAGGTTTTTGGGGATGAAGAAGTATCGGGGATCCGGAGCTATTCGAACTGTCTCGAAGGCGGTCGTTTACGGGGAGGAGATGAGTAAAAATCTGAGGGTGGGACTTATTTGCGGAGGTCCGTCGGCGGAGCGCGGGATTTCTCTCAACTCTGCCAGATCAGTTCTCGATCATATTGAGGTTCTTCTCCTTCTTTTCCCTGTTCAATTGACTTTGGATTTTTACATTTTCTGGCTTCATTAGTCCGTTTGGTTTGAAAGAAATTGCGTTTCTATTGTGCTGGATGGTTTTTCATCAGGGCAATGGTATAAGCGTGCGCTGCTATTATATCGATCCTGATCTCAAAGCTTTTGCAATTTCCTCCGCCCAGGTTAGCTGCGTTGTTTAAGCAATTTTGACAAGTTTTGCTGTGTGCTATTATGTATCTCTTATTCTTATAGTTCTTCTTCTTTTCTTTTTCTTATTGTGTGAAAAATTTCAGCTGTACTCGAATACTCCGGCAGATTTCGATTTCAAGCTGGAGAGGTGAGGTATCTGATACGAAGGGCTTGAAAATTTGGTCATGGGATAATAATTGTGACCAAAGTAGCTGAGTGGCTAGTTTGTTTCATACTGTGTAGTCTTGCACAGGGATTCTCATCACTATCCGAATTGGCTGAGCATCTTGTTTCCGCTGTGGACATTGTGTTTCCAGTAATTCATGGTCGATTTGGTGAAGATGGTGGCATTCAGGTTTTTGTTTGTACAAAATTTTGGGGTTATTTTCTCTTGGAACTACTTAGGTTATGGAACCTTAAACATCGTTGATTAATGCTATGCAGGAGCTGTTGGAAAGTCACTACATTCCATTTGTGGGGACCGGATCCCGTGAATGCCGTCGAGCCTTTGACAAGGTAAATAATTTGGCTGAACGATTTTTTTTCAGATATTCATTGACATCTGAATTAGTTAACTGTCCTTGTGTTGTTAGATTTCCATTTCCATATAAGTATAGTTCTGATTAATTCCAGTGAACTAATTTCAGTATGAAGCCTCTTTGGAGCTCAGGGAGCTTGGGTTCATGACAGTACCAAACTACTTGGTGCAGGTAGTATATTGTCTAGGCAGTTATGTTTCCTTATTAGCATTCATTTTCTGCATGGAAAACTCTTATCTATACATGCACTCAAATTTCGAGTTAGTGATATAAATCCTTTAAACAAAATATCTCAGGGAACTGGAGTAGAAGAAAGTGAAATAGCACAATGGTTTACAGATAACCAGCTGGATCTCGAGAAGGGAAAAGTCGTGGTAAGTATCTGGCTATTTTCTGCCTGGTCTTGGAAATGTCAAATGTTGTCTAAAGATCCTATTTTTTGTCTTCACGTCTCTCTTTCAGGTAAAACCAGCTAAAGCAGGCTCAAGCATTGGTGTCAAAGTTGCTTTTGGTGTAAATGATTCAATGAAAAAGGCTATTGAACTAATCCTAGAGGTATCCTTTGTTTTGAGGCTTGAACAATATAAGTAGGAACTTGGAAGTGAAGGAATGAAAACTTTTATTTCCTGAAACTAGAAGAGGATTGCAAACTATATCATTTTGCATGCAATTAAACTTTTTCTTCTTTTTTTCGGATAGGGAATTGATGATAGGGTTGTTTTTGAGGTGTTTATTGAAGATGCACATGAGTTCACTGCCATTGTCCTGGATGTAGGTTGTGGTTCTGTTTCCCATCCTGTTGTACTGTTGCCTACTGAGGTAATAACAATTTCAGTTGTTTTCTTAGTTTCACAGAAGTTTGTGCTATATGTTTCTTTGCTTTGAGGTTATGTCTCAGCTGCTATCTAGGCCATGATTACATTAATTATGTTAATCTTGGACTCGTAAAACTTGGGCGGCAGATATTCTTACACTAAATAGAAAGCAGATTTCAGGACGAACAGTGTTAATATGCTGAATTCAACTGTTTGTGGCCAACTTATTAGTGCGTCGAGGGTCAGATGACTTCCTGAGATATCCATTTGAAGTAATATGTATATGGACTATATCTTTCACTTTATATCCTGTTTAGTTCCTTACTATGATATACTTTTATGTTGTCAGGTGCAACTTCAGTTTCATGGTGGTATTGATCCGAAGGAAGAAGCAATCTTCGACTATCGGAGGAAGTATCTGCCGACACAGCAGGTACTGAATAGACACGATTCTTGCAATTCCCGTAACCAATAGTGAAAGTTGTGTCTGCAACGAAATTGATTTCCTTTATTCCCTTAACTCTATATTTCAAACAGGTAAACATCCCTTTTTCTTTTTCTTTTCAGAGGTTATTTTGTTGGTTTCTCAGCATATCAAGTTTCAAATTTTAGTAACTATATTTCTCCTCACAGTGAGTGTATTTGAGATAAACAGGTCACCTATCACACTCCTCCCCGTTTCCCTATCCATGTTATCAAAAGGATTCGTGAAGAGGCATCTCATATATTTCAAAAGCTTGGTCTACGTGACTTTGCTCGCATTGATGGATGGTATTTGGCGTCCAATTTAAATTTATTATCATCTGCAAATGAAAGGCTTGGAGGACCCGATTCATGCGATGTTATATACACAGATATCAACCTGGTTGGCCTACCGGAAATTTGTTTACCTTCAAATTTATCCTGCTAGTAAACATTGCATTGTTCTTAGAGGTAACACTTGAAATTTATCTCAACTGCTTATACAGATAAGTGGCATGGAACAAACTAGCTTTCTCTTCCAGCAGGCTTCGAAGGTAATTAATATATTATAGCATTGATGATTATGTGAAATATGTGCTTCGTTCAGACTCTACTCTGTTAAACTCTTCTTCTCATATCTTGTGAAATATGCGTGCATTTACCCAATTTTTTCCTTAGTATAGTCGATGCGTTAAGAAATAACATGGTTTTATAAGCATTAACCATTTTGTGTTTCCTCTTCCCAAATTTTTTTTTAAACAGCAATTAATGTTTTCATTGATAGTTTGTAAGCAAATGGTAAGGTATTAGGGAAAGTTAAGCTGTTATATAATGTCTATATTCTCATTCAGGCCTAGTTCATTCGAAGAATAAGGTTAGATGTTTGTATTAACCATACATGATTTTAGATCATCAGTTTTTGCGTTCAGGTTGGATTTTCTCATTCAAATATTTTGCGAACAATAGTCCATCGTGCTAGCTCGAGGTTTCCCCATCTTTCTTGGTATAATTATGGGTATAGTCAATTACTCCAAGATTTAACAACCCTAAAAACCTCTGGGGACATCCAGAAAGTGTTTGTCATATTTGGAGGAGATACTTCAGAGCGGCAGGTCTCCGTCATGAGTGGAACAAATGTCTGGATCAATTTGCAAAGATTTGTAGATGTAAGTTGAAAAGAACGCAGTATTACATCGCTCCAGGTGTAATTATGGATGTTATGAAATCATTTATTCCACTGTGTATTGTCCTCAAGCTATAATAGTCAAATTTTGGGTGCAATAGGATTACTCTGACTCTGATGATCTTGTTGTTTACAGCTCAATGTAACTCCCTGTTTGCTTTCCCCTTCACTTAGCAACTCATCAGGCTCATCTTTGAACTTGGACAATAGAGAAGTCTGGGCTTTGCCGTAAGTATATTCTCAGACATAATAGTTGAATTAAGATAACAGTAGTCTGTACCCATAGTCGTAGATACAGATGATGACCTCCCATATGATAGAAGGGAAAAAACGATATAACATGTACATAGATGTTTGAAATTATCTGAACTTTTCTCATTTTTAATGCTATATTGGTCTAATGAGTTTCTTTATTCTCAGCTATTCGGTTGTGCTAAGGCACACTGCTGAGGAAGTTCTTGCAGCTTGCTTAGAAGCAGTCGAGCCTGATCGGGCTCTATTTACATCTGTGCTGCAGAAGCAAGTGATGAAGGATCTTATGGATGGTTTGGGAAATCAAAGCTGGTTTGCAGGGTTTGATATAGCAGACGATCTGCCCAGAAAATTCTCGTTGAAAGGGTGGATCAAGCTTGCCAAGGAAGCTCAAGCAACTGTTTTCATTGCAGGTTAGTCTTATAACTGAGAGACGGCAATGTTTCCAACTTTGTATTGACATAAGCAAATATAAGATTATGAGAGAAAGCTATCAACAAATGTAATTAGGAAGAGTAGTTGCATGAACAAAAACAAATGCTGGAGATGATGAAACATTTTTTGGTGTAGTTTTCTTTTGTTTCAAAGTTGATACTCCTGTAGAAGCACTTTTCTCTTGTACAAGAGTGCTTCCATATAGTATTTTTATTATTATATTTTTTCAAATGCTAACTGGCAGTGCATGGAGGAATTGGGGAAGATGGTACACTGCAGGCGTTGCTGGAGGATGAAGGAGTTTCTTATACAGGTTAGTTGCAACTTATGATGTAGCATTTGGATTTCTATTCAATTTTCCACATAAGCTATGTCCACCATATGGTTTAATTTTCCTTTTCTGTGCTTAAATAAAGGTCCAGGGGTACTAGCCTCAAGGACTTGCATAGACAAGATTACGACATCTCAGGCTCTTAGTCAGGTATAGAAACCAGTCAATATACTCTTCAAGCTAATATATTGAAAACGTGAGTAATATTGTAACAAATTACGTTTTGTTGTGTTTCTCGTAATCAATAGCTTTCAGAGTTTGGAATTCTGACCATAAGCAAAGATGTGAAAAAAACAGAGGATATAATGCATGAGACCATCCCAAATGTTTGGAATGAACTGATCAACAAGTTTCGGTGTCTCACACTATGTGTTAAACCAGCAAAGGATGGGTGCTCCACTGGTGTTGCAAGATTATGGTAACTCATATTTCAAAAGTCTTTTTCCAATCATCACCACTAAGTTCTTTTGTGTGTGATAAACGTTTGGGTGTTCCCTCAGCTCCTCCGAAGACCTTGCTGTATATGTACAAGCTTTAAAAGATTGTCTACCAAGGATTCCTCCAAACACTCTTTCTAAGGTCAACAATTAAATCATTTTATTAGCATAACCGTATAGATAAAGTAGGATTATCCAAATCCCTATCTCAACTTGTGTGTGTAGACACATGGAATGATCGAGATGCCAAATCCTGGACCAGAGCTCTTGATTTTTGAACCATTCGTTGAAACCGATGAAATCATAGTTTCATCCAAAGCCAAGCAGCAGCTCTCTTGGAAAGGTAGGAGGCGGTGGGTAGAGATAACTGTGGGTGTAATCGGAAAGCGTGGGTCAATGCATTCGCTGAGTCCTAGTCTTACGGTCAAAGAAAGTGGCGATATATTGTCCCTCGAGGAAAAGTTTCAAGGTAATCCTACTTGTCTTTCTTTGCCATTTCATGTCTTCTTTTACTTTTATGAGAGCATTAAAACGTCTCTACAACGACATATGTAATTATATCTTTAATAGGCGGCACTGGCATAAATCTTACTCCACCACCACCAACAATCATGAGGTTTGTCTAAAGCTTCAATCAGGGTATTATTAGTACATGGAATAGATTAAAAAGCTATGCTATGTATATGAAAGAGAGCAGTTTACTTTGTTGGAAAGCTCTTCTTTAGAAAAGCTATGCTTGTCGCGGTTATCAAATCCAGGTTTCTTGGGCTATGGAAACTATACTTATTTCAGTTTCAAATTAGTTTGTAGTATCCTCAGGCCAAGAAACCTGAATTAGTTTGCGTTGGAGTTGGTTTTGTATTGAAATGTATTGTTAGTATAAAGATCATCAAAAAGTGAGTTTCGTTTCCATTTTGGGGTATAAAAAAGGTAATACGAAAGTAAGAAATTGATCGGTTTCTTTGGTTTGGTGCGGTTTTGTTTATTTTGATTTAGTCTGAGAGAACATAGAGACAAAATTGTATATCGAAGCTGATGACTAAAGTTGTGAGATTTCAGTAAGGAAGCTTTAGAGAAATGCAAACAAGGCATCGAGCTGATTGCCGAAACACTTGGTTTAGAAGGGTTTTCACGGATCGATGCTTTTGTGCACGTTGAAACCGGAGAGGTACGATACAGGCCCAGAAAATTTTGTTGCGTTATACTAACTCTGCTCTCATCTTTCATTCCAAAATTTCTCACAAGGTCGTTTTGCAGGTACTAGTTATAGAGGTGAACACAGTTCCCGGGATGACTCCTTCCACTGTTTTAATCCAACAGGTGACTTTTGCATTCCTATTTGTTCCATCTTGCAATCGTTTCAGAGATATGTGGTTTAGGAAGTATGTCAACTAAATCGAAAAAGTATTCATTGCAACTTTTACCAAAAATAACTGATTTATCTCTAGTCGAAATGTTTATCAAAGAACTTGATTTCGTTTGATTGCAAAAATTGTTATTAGCCATGTTTTATTTGTCCTCAGATTTGTGTACGTGAGTTTCTCCTGATGAGTCATTGACATAAACACATGTTCTTTGTTTTTTTTTTTTGGGATTTTAAACCTGAAGGCATTAGCAGAGCACCCCCCAATGTACCCTCCTCAATTCTTTCGGACTCTGCTCCATCTTGCTACACAGAGAGCCAAGTGAGTTTTGCTTTTATTTCCATGGTTACTCAACTCTACTATCCCCAAGTTTAATAAAGAGAATTGTTGTAACATAACGTGATACGTCTCATATATGTTATCTTTAGTTGGAATCTTATATTGGTGTATTTACAAATTTTATATTTACAATTGCATGCTTTTGGATTTTAGTAGACTGATTACTTTTACAACTTATGGGTGAGTAATTATACATTCTATATTAACATTCAAGATGAAACTAAGCAGTGGGAATAAAATGAGAAAAGACAATATCAACGATTTTAAAAAGAGGGTTTGATACAAGAGCAAACTTCATAAGAATAAGATCAAATATGACAATTATTATTATTATTACCAAAATAAAAAATAAAGGAAGAGTTATGTATAAATTGGCGGGAGATAAACACTGAGGTTTAAAAGAAGAGATGAGCATCATCACGGTGCCGTCATCAACATCGAAAGTGCAGCAAATCAAAACCCTAATCTCCGTCGCATCCACCGTGAGCCATCTGAAACAAATCCACGTCTCTCTCGTTGGCCACCATCTCCACCATGATACTTTCCTCATCAACCTCCTCCTCAAGCGAACTCTCTTCTTCCGCCAGACCCGTTACTCCTTTCTCCTCTTCTCCCATACCCAATTCCCCAACATTTTCCTCTACAATACTCTCATCAATGGCTTCGTCAACAATCATCTCTTCCATGAAACCCTCGATCTCTTCGTCTCCATCCGCAGACACGGCCTCTCCCTCCATGGTTTCACTTTCCCTTTGGTTCTCAAGGCCTGCACCAGATCCCGAAATCTCAAGCTCGGCATTGAACTCCATTCTCTGGTGGTGAAATGTGGCTATTATCACGATGTGAGCGCTATGACTAGCCTGCTCTCTATCTATTCCGGATCCGGGCGTTTGAATGATGCCCACAAAGTGTTCGAGGATATTCCTGACAGAAGCGTTGTCACTTGGACGGCCTTGTTTAGTGGGTATATTACTGCGGGCAAGTACAGGGAAGCGATTGGTTTGTTTAAGAAGATGGTGGAGATGGATGTGAAACCGGATAGCTACTTTATTGTTAAGTTTTTATCTGCTTGTGTTCATCTAGGAGATCTCGACAGTGGTGAATGGATTGTTAAGATCATGGAAGAAATGGGGATACAGAGGAACTCCTTTGTGCGCACGACACTTGTCAATCTCTTCGCAAAGTGTGGGAAGATGGAGAAAGCACGTTCTATTTTTGACTCGATGGTGGAAAAAGATATAGTTACTTGGAGCACTATGATACAAGGGTATGCATCGAACAGCTTCCCCAAAGAAGGGGTAGAGTTGTTCCTCCAGATGTTGCAGGAAAATCTGAAGCCTGACCAGTTTTCCATTGTTGGGTTTCTTTCTTCTTGTGCAAGCTTAGGGGCGCTTGATCTAGGTGAGTGGGGTATCAGTTTAATAGATAGGCATGAGTTCTTGAACAATCTGTTTATGGCCAATGCGCTGATCGACATGTATGCTAAATGTGGGGCTATGACACGAGGTTTTGAAGTATTCAAAGAAATGAAGGAGAAAGATATAGTTATCATGAATGCTGCAATTTCTGGTCTGGCCAAGAATGGCTACGTTAAGCTCTCATTTGCGGTTTTTGGACAAACAGAGAAGTTAGGTATCTCACCTGATGGGTCCACATTCCTTGGACTGCTCTGTGGCTGCGTTCACGCTGGCCTAATCAAAGACGGGCTTCGTTTTTTCAATGCCATAAGCTGTGATTACGCTTTGAAACGCACAGTTGAGCACTATGGTTGCATGGTAGATCTTTGGGGCAGAGCAGGAATGTTAGATGATGCATACCGTTTGATCTGCGATATGCCCATAAAGCCAAACGTGATAGTCTGGGGAGCGTTACTGAGCGGATGCAGACTGGTCAAAGATACGCGATTAGCAGAAACTGTTCTCAAAGAACTCATCGCTTTGGAGCCATGGAATGCTGGAAACTATGTTCAATTATCCAACATATACTCTGTTAGTGGCAGGTGGGGCGAAGCGGCTGAAGTGAGAGACACGATGAACAAGAAAGGGATGAAAAAGATCCCGGGATATAGTTGGATCGAATTGGAAGGGACGGTCCATGAGTTTCTAGCAGATGATAAATCTCATCCTCTTAGCGACAAGATATATGCAAAGCTAGAAGATTTGGGTAATGAAATGAGGCTTATGGGTTTTGTTCCAACGACAGAGTTTGTTATGTTTGATGTTGAAGAGGAAGAAAAGGAAAGGGTCTTGGGTTATCACAGTGAGAAGCTTGCTGTTGCGTTTGGGCTGATCAGTACGGGTCATGACCAAGTGATTCGGGTGGTGAAGAATCTAAGGGTATGTGGGGATTGTCATGAAGTGATGAAGTTGATATCGAAGATCACGAGACGAGAGATTGTTGTTAGAGACAACAATAGGTTTCATTGTTTTACTAACGGCTCTTGTTCTTGCAATGACTACTGGTGAGCTCACTAAAAAAACGGCAGAGATTAATTAGTATTTTATAGAAAAATTGCGATTAAATATTTTACTTGTGGTTTAGCTGTTTACGGCTTGACAGTTTTGTAAGAAAGAAAACAATTTTTTGGGAGTTCATGGTTATTGAAAATGTTTGCACAGACAGAATAGACCTTTTAAAAACTTGTCACATATCTAAGCATACTGAATCGTTAAGGGTAACCAAACAGTTGTTCTTTGGTAGATACAACTATGATGAAGAACGACTTGAACTTGATAAACACACTTTGAACAGTAGTTGATTGTTTTGCAGCAGAAAGAGGTTTTTGTGATATTTGTGTGTGTATCATATATTATGGATATTACATGTGAACTTGTGAAGACTCTATAGTGTGTAATGTTCTCCAGCTCATTTCATTCGCTTCCTTTCTAAAATGGGGCAGTTAAATAAGCACAATAAGGCACAAAATTTGTTAGCCACGTCTTGTTGTGTTCCTGACTTCACCACTCAGCTTTCCTTTATGCAATTGTTTACTGATTTACGGGGAAAATGATCAAAACAAGAATCTCTAACTTTTGCAAATTCACAAAATGTCAACTGTTTGTCTTATGTTCTTGAAACAAGGTTGAGGTGAACTTCTCTTTCCTTACACAGATAGGCCACTGGATGCTTGGGACCAGGATGCCGTTTTCTGTAACAAACGTCTTCTTCAAACATACACTCTATCCCTATTGAGACCCGCAATGTGAACATAACAGCCCTCAGGGTCATGTAAGTTACTGCACTAAACATGAACCTCTTCTCTCTCCCATCACTATTGTAGAGGTTTGGATCCACATACACAAACTGGCAAGTTTCATCGCTTCTGGATATTCTCAGCCACAAACAGGTATCCCTTGGCACATTAAGCAGCGTGATCTCACACTGAATAGCCACTGGAAGACCAGGCAAAAAGGAAATAGGACTGTAAGGACCATTACCAGGAACCTCTAGCTCCACGCTCACACACTGCAGATTACCAGATAACGTAAACTGTTCCGGAGAGAAGCAACTGAATATCTTGATGAGATGAAGCAGTCTACATAAATTTATATTAGCAGATCCCCCAATCTCTTGCAATGACTTCTTAGTTTCAGTTAGAAAATCTGATGGGTTGGTGCATTGTTGTTCATGGTGGAGCTCTAATTGAGATATAGTTGAAGTTAGCTTCTCAATGTAGCTAAGGCGGCAGCAAGTCTCAAATCTATATAGCCTTAACAAGCAACAAAAAATTACTAGCTCCATTACTAATGACACCTCCATCGCCAGGCCTGTGAATCTACACCTTATCTCCATCAATTTGATCTCTACCTCCTCCATCAGCATATCCAGTTCTACAGCTATACAAGTGCTGATGTGTCTTGAGTATTCCAAATGAGACCATACCTGAGCGAGAAGTTCTATTACGTGAATATACTGACACATAAACTGTAATGCCCCATTGGAGATTGAAGAATCGGGTGTCAAAGTTGCTAACTCCTGTTTGCAAGCCCTGGACACGAAGACAAGAAACACATTATTTTGGGTACACATGAAACAGACAGAAGCTGATATTTCAATAGATTGTAAGCTGTAAAACCTCAACGCTTGGAGTGCTTCTTTCGAGCACCCTGATTGTGATATCAACCAGGCAGCCTTTATTTTCAACAGTATATAGTTCACAAACTTGAGTGCTTGATTTCTAATTTCCAGTTCTGCTTCGGAAGCCATGTATTTACTCTCATTAGTTGTATCTTTGCTTGGTAGTAGGACAGCGTTTCCAGCAAGATCTGCATCACCGTGCCTATATGCATGACAAAATATATCTCCTTTGTTGAATTCTGTACCCGAAGAAGCAGAAAGAAAAGCGCAATGAGTCAAGTAAGCCAAAAGCATATCCTGATCCATTATATCCTGAAGTCCACAAGAGAATTTCCCCAGCATTGCAAGTGAATATGAAAAAGCCATGGGTGGAATGGAGGCGATGCTTAGTTTGTTTGAGAGAGGGGCTGAGATTATCAGCATCAGAGATGCAGATATATGTAGGCTGTTGAACTCAGATTTATTTCCGGAAGCTACCCCTAACTGGAGAGCATACAAGAGTAAGCGAAGAATGATCAGTACGCCTATAGTTGACAGAAAAGAGAGAAAAATGCTCGCTTACCTTTTCACTAAATCTCTTAACCAGACTGGTTAAGAAATTTGCGTGATTTTGTCCGAAATGGAACAGGGCAGACAAGGTATCAGGTTCGTCCTAGGATGAAAGAAAATTGAGGTTCATATAAAAAAAAAAAAAAAAAAAAAAGAATTGATGAAATCAGAAGCTACTTGATCTCTGTAGCTAACTGTACAAACCTGTGGATACATCTCTAAACTTTTTAGGACATCATCAACACATTTGTTGACCAGCTTCAGATCAGGCAGCTTTGCCAGTTTAAGAATGTTTCTAGCCTCAAACCTAATGTTCTCAGAAGTATCAACAATAGCATCCAAAAACTGCAAAGTCAAGTAGCAGCTCTTTACCACAACTCATATCAAAGACATAGCCAAATAAAACGAAGTGACAATCAGGAGTCAGGGGTAGCCGGCAGCGAGGCTAGTTTAGTAACAAATCACTTATTGTCCCATTAAGCAGACCATCTCCAATGCTTAAATTACTTAACAAGTTTGTTAGTATATTTTAATTACAAAAAGTATAAAATCTGAAGCTATAAACTTTTTGAAGAATAAGTAAAATTTATCCCTCCAATGGTAAAGTTCTTAACTAGGCTTTAAGCATTATATTTTAAAAAATCAGAAAACTTGCTTTTTCTTTCTTTCTTTGCTTCACTCAATCAGAAATGGACACATGTCCATAAGAATCACTTTCTAAAATCCTTAGCTAAGAACTATTTCTTAGCTTATTACACATTTTTGATTTATTTATTTTTTCTTTTTAACCCTTAGAAACTTGCTAAAAAAACTTGCATTGGAGCTAGAATGCAAAGAATTATTGAAGCTACTTCAGCTGGACTAAACTCATACGAGGTTGGTTATAAGCATAACACTTAGATCACTCGTGACAAGACAATGAACTTATGAAGTATAGCAAGAGAATTGCATCTGCATACTCATTAGCTGTTGGCCTAGTCAGTACTATATAAAGAAAAAAAGGCAAAAGAGTACGGTGACTTACGGCAGGCATATATGTTTCCTGTATCTTAAGGTTCCCCAAGTCTGCTATATGATGCAATGCCTCTAAAGCTTTCAACCTGACAACCATATAATCATCGTATAGCATATCCATCAATAGGTACACAGCTTCATCTGGGAATTTGATAGAATTTACTGAGAGGGAGTGGAAGGAGTCAACCGCAGCTTCCCGTACCTTCAAAAATAATGCAAGAAAATGCTGTTTACACAAGTCCAGAAACAATAAAAACGCAACTAATTTATTTCTACAATACTTACTTAACAGGTTTGCACATAAAGGCACCATGGCAGAACGAAAAAGGAAAATTATTATAAGAGTACCTCGTAGAATTCATCTTCAAAACCATGGATGAAAACTCCAGCTGCAGCAGCGACATCAGCTGATACATTCGAAAGATGATTCTGCGGTTTCTTCCCTTTTCCGGCTCCCAATACTTTTTTAGAAAGTGTTTGCAATATAATGATTTCTGATGCAGTTCCTATAATCCCAAATGCCCTGAAGACCTCAACCCTCACGTCTACACTCATATCTCTCACAATAGAACAAAGCTGAAAGCATGTTTATAAGAAAACATCAAACATTTGGTTATTCAGACTCGTTTACAATTTAAAAATTCCGCATGTTATTCATATTCATGTAGTGGATATCACAAATATGTTTTTATGAGGAACTGACTAGTCATTGTATCAATTTGTAGCTAGGTATAAGACATTTCAATCGGTAAGTTCATGGAATTCAAAATGCCACACAACCCAAAGAGGAGCTGGTTACCTGGAGAAACACAGCATCCGTACACTCTCTTCTGTTCATCTCTTCGTCCTTGGATGCAATCATCACTTTGCCCCACACACTGACCTGAACATTCAAAAAGTTGCCAGCCCCCAATTAGATATGATCGAATCATTAGCCTGTAACAATTCTTTCAACCGCACCAACCACTAAGCAACTTACGGCACGAACTGCAGAAGATCTGACGCTATCTTCAGCATCGCCTAGAAGCTCAACAGCACGAGTATAGCAACCTTCTACGGCATGAGCGTGATTGAAGTCGCCAGCCTTACATATATTAGTCAGTCCATTCAGAGCTACTTCTCTGATATACGGATACGGATCCTTGGTAAACCCTAAATACAAGGTGAAAAGTACGGATGACGGGACATTGAACCTCTCCGCGTTCCTAAGAACCCACAACCGATAAGATATAGGTGCTCCGAGGCAAATCGACGCAAATACCTCGCCGTCGATTTTGGAAAGCTCAGTGGCAATGCCATGGTTTCTTTCGGATAACGAAGCCAGCACAACAAGAGATTCGACGGCGCCGCGTTTGTGGTTCGCCTCTGCGGCCACGTTTTGAAGGCGGAGTAAGTTGGAAAAGACCGATTCGAAGATATGTGGTGCTAATTCCTTTCGCCGGGAGGCAAGGTCGGAGAGTAGCTTGAGAGCGTGGTGAAGAATCGCCGAGTCCCCTCGACTCAGAAGACCAGTAAGGAAATCGAACACCGAGGAAATTACCGAGTCGGAAGTGTCGGCGTTGATAATGAGTGATCTAATAGAAGCTAAAGTTTCGAGAGAGAGTGATTCAGCAGAGATCGAGTCGCCTTCCTCCATTGAGGAAAAAGAAGAAGACGAAGAAGTGAGATTACATTAGTTTGGTATTTATTTTGAAAATTTAGGTGTTCTTCATCAAAGTCAACATTAAAAAAAAATAAAAAAAAAGTCAAAACATATTTGGAATCTCTAATTTTGAAGTAAAAATGTGGTGTAAATGAACTTTTACATGCTACCAGCTCGTCCTGAAGTGGGTTTCTTGAACTTGGAGAGTTCAACAAGATCACCAAACAACTTGTCTTCTGGTTTCTTACTCATAGGCTTCATCATTGGTGGATGGTTAAAAGCCGAAGGTGGATGAGAAGAAACTTGGTAGGGATTTGTATTGTTGTTTCCATTGTCTTGAAGAGACATCCCGTACATCTGTTGTTCTACAAGATACTGTTGTGGTGGCTGAGCTTGACCTCCGTAGCCTCCGTACACTGTGGGATTATAATTGTTGTTTATGACGTTGGGGTTGTGGCCAAAGGGTGGCATGTGGCCTCCTGCCATTGGAGGAAGGAACATTCCAAACAAGTTGTTGTTGTTCGTGGCATGAGGAGAGCCGCCTTGAGGGTTGTAACCAAGGGGTTGATGAGTGTGTGTGGTGATGACCACTTGAGTCACTTGCATTGGATGAGTTGGAGAGTATTGAGGGCTAGAGCTTGGAGATTGAGCTTCCCATGGAGGTGGGGGTAATGCTAGAACATTGTTGTTTTGTCCACCTTATAAGACCATAAGACAACAAGTTAGTATTACTTAGTTTGGTTTTCTGTAGGCACCAATATCAGTCTGAGTTTCAGCCCAAAGTGCATACCATAGTGAGGAGAGGCCGGAGGGCTAAAGTTAGGCGAAAAGGGTCGGTTTCCGTAGGCAGGGGAAGATGGTTGTTGGTGTTGTTGGGTAATTTGGAGATTCCAAACAGGACCAGATGATGACCCTTGTCCATACAAAGATTGATCTTGATGGCCAGGTCCAAATCCATTTGAGTAATGCTGTTGCACCATCTGATGCTGTGTGTGTGGATTCGAAGTTGGAGTAGAATTTTCGCAGTTATTATCTGATAACATATCGATTAAGACGATGGAGTTATCTGGCGTTGCTACTGGACTACTTGGTTGTGGAGGTCCGAGAGGAACAAGAGCTAATGAGTTTTCCGTATTCGGAGTCTCAAAATCATCACCACTTAGAAGGTCTATCTTTGGACCATTAGTTGCAGAAGCCACAACACTTACAGCTTTGGTTTCACTACAAAAGAAAATTTTATATATTCATATTCAAACTTAGCCAAGAACCCAAAGATATTTCCTCCTCTATATGATTCCTTTGGAAAAATAGAGCTGTTTCTTACCTTGAACCAACATCTATTATCTGAGTTGTGTCCTTAGGAACTTCCTTCTTAGATTTGTCTTCTTTTTCTATCACACCGTTTCCAGAGGCGATGGCTTCGTGCTTTGCAAGTAAGCGCTGCAGATCATCATTTAGGGCTAGCCCTTGGCAAAGCAATGATTCATCTCTGACACATGAACCAAAATGTATATAGTAATCATTTATTCGCTATAATTCAAAACAAAAATTTTGAAGCTAAAAAGATGTAGATCTTTACGATGTCGAGTTTACGAGGTGTACTACTCTTTGTTTATAGGTGCGACATTGGCTAACGAGATCTACAACAACCTCTTGTTTAAGTCCCTGCAAAAGTGAAGCCAATATAATTTGTATACCTTCTATCAGAATTTGGATGTTAAAATACATATACCTCTTTGTTGTTTCCATCTATTGCGTTCATCATTTCAGCTAAGACATCCATAATTCCTCTGGCGTTTTGAATTTCTGTCAAACTTCAACAAAAACAGAAAATGCTGTTTGATCAATCTTATATCTTCAGTATTGCTAGAAAATAATGGGAAGTTATAAAGAGATAAACACCTCAAAGTTGGGAATTCTGACTCTGTTGAAGTATCATTAGCTGCTTGTCTAGTATTACGAGAATTATGAGGATACGTTGTGGAAGGACCAGTTTGTCCTGAACTGAGTGTGGTATGAGGTCTTTGAGGGAATACAATTCCTGCACGCTGCAAATGACAAAAGAAATTAAATGAAATCCTAAAATACGAACCATCATATAATGGTCTCGGTTCTATTCAAATGGGGCATGTTACAGCAAAAATGAAACATATATACCAACAGTTCTTGGTATGCTGCATAATATTGTGGATGTCTTCCTTGTGGACCTGAAAAGCTCTCTTGCCAAGTATCTATAAGTATCAATATCTTCTCCTTCACTTGGATGTTGGGCTATAAGTTTAGCAAACAACATCATTAGTTTGGTGTCACACAAAAATGATTATAGATAAAAACAATAGTTAGAAAAAGATTCATAGCCTGACCTTCCTTTTGGCCATCTTCACCATCTTATGAAGTATATCCTTCTCTGCAACTTGCATATGTATAAGCTCCCCACAATTGTTTATTATTGTCTCTAGTAACTACAATAGTAACAATCCCAAAATATATGTTTATCTTCACATAGATTAATTTAGAAAGGAAGAAATAATCAAAGTAAATATCTAAAGACAATTGGTTGTGTTACATATCAAACTGAAGTTTGGTTTCGATGATGTAAGAACATTTCATTGAATGAATACCGATCCCTCGTAATTGAACTTACTGTTAGAGCCAAAAGCTGAACCTTTGACGTCCTACTAGTAAGCCTCTTCTTTATGCCACTCACTACCTCTCTTGTTTGCCTACAAACAAACATACTCACATATCTTCTATGATAGAACCAAAAGAAGAAACATCAAAACCAAATGCGAACCATCCAACTCCAGTGATCAACATACCAGATATATGTTTGACAGGTTAGGGTTAACAAAAAGAGTACCATTATTAGTAAGACATCAAAAAGAAGAATTGATTCTCTTAAAGGACATCACAAGTTCAACTAATACCATTGTCCTTTAGAACATTGATTCGGATCGATCGCATAGAGCATTGGATAGAGGATTTTCCGATCATAGAAAAGTATTTAGTGGAAAAAAAAAGTCGTACCCAGGCTCATGATTAAGCATGTCACATATCTCGAGGTTCATGGCCCAATCAGGACCAATGAGCATATCGCTTGTGGCTCTATCAACCAAAGGATGCACCATTTTCTTCGTTTTTCCTCTCGTCTTTCAAAACTCCCAACTAATAAGAAGTGTTGCTTTGTTCCTCGTAATATGTAATACAAAAGAATATTTGCTCTTCTTAATTAAATAATATGGCGACACTTGTTAACACCGTTGCTACTTGCTACATCAAGGCAGAAGATTAAGGAACTAGTAATTGACCTTTCATATCTCCTTTAAAATGTTTTTAGGTGAATAAACGGGCTTGGAGTATTTAATTGGGCTTTTTAGGTCAATTAACGGGCTTGGAGTGTGGAAATATATCCCGTTTTTTCCACAAAAAACGGCACGCAAATCACTCTTTTGAAACACGAAACGCCACGTCGTCTTGATGTCCTTGCTATGTAGTTCTTATTTGCGCGGAGATTTCAATGACGTCACATTTTCCCTCTTTGTGTTCATCTCGTCCGCCACTCGCCATGGACGATCTCTCACTAGAGAAAATCGAGATTTCGGGTGCAACATTGGCGTCCCTGATTCAACGAGCTTCCTCCTCTCCAAGTGACGTCGATGGCTTGATCTTCGGCCAAATCCACCGCATCGTCTCCTCTAATCTATCCGACGATCCTCCGGCGGATTCGTTGGCCTCGAGTTCCTCATCTGATCAAATTGTCGCCACCGTTACGAGCTTTGTCTGCTCCGGTAAGACTGTATCATTCTATGATCCGCTTGGCCGTGTTGACTCGCGTCGAATCGATTCCCTCCGAGTCGATTCGCCGGACCGCCTGATTGGCTGGTTCTCCGCCCGCCGGAAAACCGCGAACCGTCCCTCAATGAGAGAGTTAGCCGTCGCTTCATCTCTGTCATCTCAATTTCACTTACCGGTCGAGGATTTGAAAAACCCTAAATTGACGAACATGGCTTCATGTGTGTTCTTTCTTCTCACTACGCCATCGAGTGATCAGTGCATCCACACGCACGAGTACCGAGGGTACCAGTTCCGGTCCTCCAAACAACGACTGGAGCCGAGATCCGTTGGTATAGTCAACATCGGACCGGCGTTTCGGGGCCATTACGGTTCGTTTAGACCGAAATCGGGATTTCCACCGTTGATCTGCGAGTTGGATAGCTCAGCCATGATCGTGGATCGCGATGAGGGTTCATTGGGTGCGAAGAAACAAGCAGTGAAGGATCAGAAGGAGATCGATGCGTTGGCAGAGGGTTTACAAGTTGGAGACTTGAAACGTTTGGTTGGAGCCGAAGCTGCAAATAACACAGGCGGGATTGAAGATATGTATGAGAAAATGTTGGCCAAGGTCCAAAGCTTGGCTTCGGATGTAGAGAAGAGCTCGGATAGGGTATTTCAACAGGTACTAAAACCACCTTAAGCTTGTAACTTCGAAAATTCGACCATAATGCCACAAATTGTACTAATATAACTTCTTCCTTGTTTCGCTCAGGAGAAGCATAATCGGAAGCTGCGAAACCGGATTGCCAGAATGGGGCGGTGAAAGCTTCTCTTGGATTTCTGTTTTTGTTGTTGGCGCCAGGTTTAACTTGTCTCTCCTTCTCCATTCAACGAACTCAGCTTGTTTGAAGGTTTATTCACTTACTTGGAACTCTACCTTAAGTGTATCATACTTCCCTGAGATCAGTACTTTGCTAGGCACAATTGGAACTATATGGAGTAGACCTCTTGTATCTAAACAATTTTCTAGTTAAACCTCTGCTGGCTAGATGGATTGCTTTATCGCAAGAGATCTCGTTTCCTTCTATGGCTAGTTTTTGTTAGAGGAGAAGCAATCAAGAATGGGTTTGATTGATTCATGTCAAGAGTTTCTATAATCTGGGCATATATATATATAAACAATCAACAATCTCAAGAACGTATGAAACTTCTGCGTATTTATTAGATGAATTATTTAAAGAGCACGTTGGAATGAGTAAGAATCATCTTTGAGCTTGGAAAACATGGTTCGGAGAGACGATCATAGGTTGTTTTTTGGTTAAGGATCGGCTGAGCTATACAATATTGGGACCACTCGCTGCTACTCAAGATAGAGAAAAGTATTAGTAGTTTACGTGTTGGAAACCAACGAAAACGGTTTTATTGACAATCAATTCACCACAGCTCGTAGTACTATCTCGAAGATGCTCCTTCGTCTTTGTGCTGTTGTAACTACTTTTAAAGACAAAACGTACGAACCAAACTAGAGTTGAATGCACCATGAGCTGCCTGCCATATGACTCAGTATCCATCGCCTTAGAATTGTCGCTATCTAGTACTAGTTTCAATATGTCGTCGTCAATGTTTTTTTATAGGAGTAAGGAGTTACACCGTCTCCAAAATTTATACAGGAGCATAGTGTCATTAATTTGTCAAAAGCTATTTTAAATATTTGAATTTTTTAAAACATTCAAAAATAAGCTTATGTATTAAACGGCCAGCATTTCAAAACCTGGTCGGTCAGGTTTGGTGGCCGGTGGAGATCAATCATATCAGCATTTCAAAATAGCATGAAATCGCATACTATATATCAACTATAATTAGACTCACAAACATTCCGATGTCAATCGAGTTAAATTCTAATCCTCACGAGTCACGAGTAATGACATTTTCTTTTTATAGACATATTACCGATGAATTTTGATAGATAGGCTATAACAAAGGGGTGTTATTGGTTTGTGTATTTAGATAGATCTAAGATGCCAAATTTTCTCTTAATGGATTAGTGATTACTCAACGTCTTATTATAGTTGGTATCAGTATTTAATTTAGTAGGCCTTTTGAATTGATTAAGCAATATGACTTTAGATAGGTAAAAACGATACGAATGCGTAAATGTATATTTTTATTAGAAATTGGTTAGATATATAGAAGAATGCAATTGAATCTCCGGAGGGTTGGATCTTTAATTGGCTGAAGGTAAACATTAAATTCATCCACAACTAACACTAACACTCGTGTCCTAGCAATCACTCCTCCTCAACTGCCAACCCCAAACTCTTTCAATGTATAAATAACCTCTCAATTCTCTAACCCTAACCACAACACACACCACAACAACAAACAATTTAAACAAAAAAAAAAAAAAAAAACAGAAAGTAACATGAGATCTCTCTTACTAGCCGTGTGCCTGGTTCTTGCTTTGCACTTTGGTGAAGCAGCCGTTTCCTGCAACACTGCGGTTGCGGAGCTTTACCCTTGCATCTCCTACGTGCTTCAGGGAGGTAACCCCCCAGACAGCTGCTGCAGCGGTCTCCGAACACTCAGCAGTCAGGCTCAAACCCCTCCGGACCGTCAGAGCGTCTGCCGTTGCATCAAATCTGCCATAGGAGGAGTCTCTTACACTTCTAACAACCTCAACAATGCTTTAGCTTTGCCTTCTAAATGCGGAATTAATCTTCCTTACAAGTTCAGCCCTTCCACCAACTGCGACAGGTAAACAATAACACACATCTCGCTCTCTCTGTGATTATCTAATGATCTCATTACAATAATCTAACTAAACCAAGTTAATTCATCTTTAATTTCTCTTTTACAGTATTCACTGAGACAAGCAGAAAATTCATAAAAAAGAAGCTACTACTACGAGAGCTAAGAACCCAATAATAAATGAGGACATGGTTTGCTAGTTGCTAATTTTAATCAGTGATGTATCTTTCGTCATCTCGAATCTTTTTAATATATTATCAACATCCTATGATGTTCTACCAAAATTATCTCGGAAAATTTCTCCACATATGCTCAAATCCTTACACGACATATAGTTCACTGCGAACTGAACTAGCTTTCCATGAATGATACTCTGAATCAGAACATGATGTAAAACCTAGCTACAACCTATTATTTATGTCTTTGTTTAAATATAGTAATTCCAATATCGTAAAAAGAAGTATATATATAATTAAATAGTGGAATAATTGTAAAACAAAACTTCTAATTTTGGTTACTTCGATCAAATATAACTTATAATTATTATGTTACACGGAATAACTCGCGAGACTAATCTGAGTCAGTTGATATTATTTGTGCACAGTGCAATATGATAATTATTATGACACTACAGTTTTATTTTGTTCGAATTGCTAATTAAGGAACCCAACTTATGACTTTTTATGCTTAAAACCAAATTATGAAGTATACGAGTTGCAACTGAAATCTTATTAACATTTCAAAGAAAGTTTACGAGTTTGTCAACAAAAAGAGAAAAGGATAGAGATAAGATTCGACATGCAAATTTTGCATATGTAGCTTCATTCTTAGAGTTTCTTACGGCACTAAACTAACAAACACACAAATTGCATTTTCAACCTCAAACAAACCTCTTCTTATTACGTAAAAGAAAACGTCGTGTTCTTCAAATAAATAATAATTTTATTGTGCAACAAAAAAAAAGATAAAAAAAAAAGATTATATGATCTTGAAATCTATGATTTGGACTTTAGCTCTGGGTTATCATTATGGGCCTAATATATATGACTAATTAGTATGTATTCAAACGCAACATTCACTAATGAGATACTTTGAGTAAAGATAGTAAAACCTTTACAACATACATATTTCGAAGTTGGCAATATGTTCAAATATCACATCATGAAATTATTTACAGAGTACGAATATATTTTAAGAACCTAAATATGTAGAAACAGTGAATATGCATGATTTCTCAGCAGTAGGTAGTATAATAATTAGTCAAACGTGTCATTAAAAAAAAGAATGGTGTGGCTTGTTCAATTCAAATAGATGAAACCAAAGTAAAGCCGACCTCTATTCAAACCATAAATATATATATGAAATATGATTCCAACTAAACTCGAAAGAAAAAAAAAGTCTAGCAAAGAAGGAGAAAAGTAGACGCCTATACCAGAACATTATTAAATTGCGTATCAACAAAAACAGCATAGAAAACGTGCATAGTGTTCAAAATTTACGCAATATATATCTTCATAGGGTTTTTTTCGTTTGGTCAAATACTACTAGTATATTATATAAGTTTTTTTGAGATAAACCGCCTATACGATATATTACGTTTGTGTGAATAATAAATAAATTTTCAGTTGGTAATATAAATCACTAAAATTGTCATATTAGTGTAGCGTATGATATGATTTGGTATATGTCAGACGCACAAGTTAGTCATATATATGATGCACATTGCATCTACAACAAAGAAAATATAAAACGATTGACAAGTCTTGTAAATACAATTGGGAGGGGGGAAAAATGATGATGTAAACATTATATATATATAGGCAGAGAGTCTTCCAAACGTTGCTGAGAAAAAGCGGCGAAGGCCCGAGAGGAAGGAAGCTCCGCCAAAATAGGAAAAAAAGAAGAAGAATGAAACAAAAAAAAGAATAAGAAGCACTTTTAGGAACGAACTAGGAGTTAGAGTTAAAGTCAAGTAATAAAAAACCTTAAAACTCGGATACATATCAACTTATAAGTAGTTTCTATCTAGGGAAAATTGATTTTAAAGGATGTTTTTTTTAATTTGTTCATTTATGCCTTTTTTTTTTTTAGTTTGGTATATTAGGTTTTAGAATAGGAAAATGCTCAATTATATCCTTACTTAAATTATATGGAAATAAACATCAAACTTTTTGAAAAAAAAAACATCAAATTAGGAAATTTTCTGTAAGAAAAAAAGATATTCTTAAATCTAAAAAAATCAAAAACATATATTATTTTTCCTTTTAAAAAAAAACTCTTCTCATTTAATATTGTAAAAAGGTAAAAAAAACCAAAGATAGACTCGACGATGTCAAAATTTTCTGAAAAATAAAAACTTCATTTGTTCGTGATTATCAAACCTAAACTAGGAAGATTGTTTGAGACTAGCTCTTTGATATTGTTAGTTTTTAATTTTTGGTCAAACTCAAGGACTGTATATACACCTAACGTTCACTCAAAATAAAAATATATGATTTCTAGATATTAGGGAATACAAAATATTTTGTTTCCTTTAATTTAGGATTCAATTTCCTTGTATAAGATAGTTCTAAAAATTCGTAGAATACATTTTCTAAAATATGAAGAACGAAGAGTAAAGTGTAGAATTGATGATCTAACTTTTGCAGAATATAGGGTAAAGTGTAGAAAATAAATTCTAAAATTTGTAGAATATAGAGTAACATGTAGAATACATATTCCAAATTTTGTAAAACACCAACCAAACTTGAGTTCTAATTTTTTTAGAAGATATATATATTCTAAAATTTTCAGAACAAGTGCAATGCGAAGAATTTGTAATCTACAATTTTTAGAACATGTAGAGTGTGCAGAATTCATAATCTAAAATATTTAGAATACAGAAGATGTATTCTAAATATTGCAGAATGATTTTTTCAATATCAAAATCAACATACTTTCATCCAAAACTCTTTTGTTTAACATTAAATCTTATTAATCTTTAATTGTTGATATGTTTTAATTTAAAAATTAATTAAAAATTAATTTTATTTATTTAAAAGGGTAATTTAGGTATAACTGACAATTTACCGCAGAAACCCTAAAAGGACAAATTTTTAAAAAAACATCCTTTAAAATCAAAACCCCCTTCTATCTATGTATGCAGCAATGCTTCTTGATAATTCAGTTAAATCAACCAAAAAAAAAAAAAATTACCAAAAATAATAAAACCACTGTAACAATTTGTGAAAATTTGCATTTTATTATCATAAACTCGAGAAATTAGGGAAGTAGAGAGAGAGAGAGTGGTTCGAAAGGACCCCACGTGTCCTCTGTTGTCTGATTTATATGAGAGAGTTCATCGTCGTCGCACGCGTGCACGTCGCGCGTGTGCTTAAACACCTTTTTTGTAGCTAAATCTATAATAAATAATTAGTTAATTAATAGGATTTCTAAAGTCTTCAGAGGAACGATGTCAGCGGGTCCCACATTAGCAAAGACGTGACTAAATAAGAACCGTTGATGAAGAAAGGAGGGGGCAATGCGATTTAAATGAACGTGTGCGATGTTTAGTCAACAACCTATCTGATTTAGTCATTTTGACCTGATTAAACAAAAACCCAATTAATAAGAAACAATTAGTATTTTTGTATTTTCGATTTTAATATCATTTGAGAGAGAGATAGATACGGCCTATTTTTATTGAACAACAAGAAACCAAATAAAAAATTACTAGAAATAAAGAGTGTATTAATTAAAAAAAAAAAAGGAAGGACAAAACTAGTTTTTCTAAGTTTGACTGAGATGTCGCTTTTCTCGAGGCCCTCTTTACTGGAAATCTAGGCTTTCCTCCTCCTGATTTTTTTGTTTTGTTTTTACAAATTTTCCCTACCTTATCTGATTTCTATTGAGTTTTATTTATTTTTAAACCCCCAAACTATACCAATATACCCAGAAATCAGGATTATCTAATTGTTCCAAGTTGTTATTTCATTTTCTTAGGTATAGTCACAGATGAGTGGCTTTTGTCCAAGAGAAAAAAAAGGTATAGATACAGATAGCGTATGTGAATAGTTCCTAAATTTAATCTAATAAATTAACCGTTTTAAATATTTTTAAGGTAATTAAAATAATGTATAAATATATTGTATATAAGTTTTAAAAAATTGAGAATTATATAATGACGAAAAGAATTTTTTAAAAATTAAATACACGTTATAAAACATTAATAAAAATTGCCAAAATAGTACAATTGTTCATAGATAAATCGCTATTATTTATTTAAAACTAAATAAATTAATAATAATAATTTAATACAATGTACAATATATAAAATTTATATAAATATTATTTATGAAGATGATATTAATACAAGTCAATAATACACTAAAGATGATCTCGCTTAATGGTAAATTAGATCGTTATAAATACTAGTTTTAAAATTAATGAGTTAAAAGTAATAATATATAACAATGTATCTACAATTTTTAGAAATTAATGTATACGATGATGATAATATTAGTATAAATTGAGCTAGATCGCTAAATAATAAATTTGATCGCTATAAATGTTATATGAAATAATATTAGATTAAATATGATAAGAGATGATAAAATATATCAAAAACCAAATTTGAGAATCATAAAAAAAAAAAACTAAATTTGAGAAAGAAGTGTCCATGTATGTATTTTCATATGATATATATATATATATATTCTTTTCTTACAAAAAATTCTATCAATAAAAGTTTATTGGAACATGTACCACAATTCATTTTGAGTTTTTTTTTTAAAAAAAGAGCAGTTACTTTATTTGAGGAAAATGAAAATAATGTGAATGAAGGATTTAATATAATGTGACGAGGTTTATGAAGAAGAAAACAAAAAGGGGAAACTCAAAGAAGGAATGAAAAAGGAGAGTAGAGAAAATTCCAAACAAGTTAGCTGAGGAATTGAAAATAAGAGGACCAGGGAAAAAGTTATAGAGAGAGAGAGAGAGTAAGAGAGTTTAAGAATTAAGACTAAGCAAAGCAAAGTGGTAATAATAATAATAATAATAAAATCTTTTGGATATCTGTTTTGGTTTGAACTTTGACCACTGCCTCTTCTGGGTCCCACCCTTTGTTTCTTTCTTTCTCTCTCTATCTATTTCTTCTTCTCTCTCTCTCTCTCTCACTTTCCTCTAAACAGACAGACCTCTCTCTCTCTCTCTTATGAGTTTCCTCCCCCCTTCTTCTTCTTCTTCTTCTTCTTCTTCTTCCTCCCAGAAAATTCAATTTTTTGCATCTCTCTCTCTCTAGCCGCAGCAGTTTCAGTTTCTTCTCCTTAGAATTTTCTTTGTGTTCTTCTTCGTCTCGTCTAGGTGTGAACTGATTCCTGTCTCTCTTATGTCTGTTTTCTTCTTTTTTTTTCCTAGATCGAATTTGTGTTTTTGTTAATTTTACCTTTTCCTCTTCTTTATCTTCCATTCGGATAACTATTTTTTCCTCAGGAATAGATCCTAAGCTTTTGTTTCGATTGAAAATTATGAATTCCCTCACTTTCAATAGTGGAAAAATTGATTTTTTTATTTTTAATTTAGAATTGGATTGAAAATATCTATCTATCTATCTATCTAATGATAATGCGATTTTTTTTTTTTTTTTTTTTTTTTTTTTTTTTGGGTTTAAAGGGAGAAAAGAAAGTTCGTTGTATTACTGGATTTATTGTCCTTGTCTCTTGTCTTTACCGAATTTTTATCTTAATGGGATGTCGTCATTGCACAAATCGAAAGCGTCTCTTAGATTTATTAAATTTTTGCTCTTTCACTGTTTATTTGAATTAGGGTTTATATGTTACTGTCCCTCTTTGCTTCAACTTCTACTTCTGAACCCCCACGAGATCTGTTAGAAGACGATATTTTATCTACAGTTGTACTTGAATAATATTGTTTTGTCTTGAACGATTTCTGTGGCAATTGGTTTAACACATTACACATGCATAAAATAAGAACGGATCTGGATGTTTTTTTCTAATCAGTTTGTGTGTTTGAACTCATTTTCAGGTGATTTTGTGACGTCTCCCGAGTTTTTATGCATTCCGAGGCTCGATTTTATATCCCCCGTTTTATTCATTAGCATCCGTTAGTTTGAATCAATCAAATTGGTGATCAGAAGAAGATTGGACAAAGATGGTTCTGGGTTGTTTCCCTCTGAAGAGCAAGAAGAAACGTGGCTCGGTGTCTATGAAGCGGTTTGATCCTGAAGAGAGTAGGCCAACTGCTTTACCTGAGCCGCCCAAGATTCCAGGCCGTAATTTACAATCGGCTCCTCCGAGTTTCAGAACTCGTGTGAAGCCTATCCAGTCTGGTAGTGGTGGAACCGGAGAGAGGGGTAGCCGTGCCAGAGTGATGTCTGCTCCGTCTAGCATTCACGGTGCTGCGGAAAGGGATTTTCTTGTTGGAGTTTATCACGACGACCAAGATGACCAACCAAGAGACCCACGCTCTTCTACTAAAGAATCTAGTCCTCAACCGCTTCCCCTGCCATCCCCAAAGACTGGTTCTTCCTTGAAGAATTGGGGAAGCTTTAAGTCCTTCAATGGAAGCAGCGGTCGCTTGTCCTCATCCGCAGCTCCATCTGGACCTTTGCCTTTGCCACCTAGCGGGACTGTTAGGAGCTTCTCATATGATGAAGTGGCTGCTGCTTGTAGCGCTTTTTACACTGACCGATGTGTGTTGGAAGGTCTTTCTTCTGTTATGTACATGGCTTCCTTTGGTGATGAAGCTTCTACCTCAGCCTTAAAGAAGGTCGACGCAACTGTTGTGCGACTTCACGTGACTACTCAGGTATATTAACATTTCTGGTTATGTTACCTCGATTCTAAGTAAAATATTAATCTATGTGTTTGTTTCCTTAGTATGCAACATGCTTGTTTCCTTAATAGTGTTATTGTTATTCCACAGAGTATCAGAGAGTTCATTAATGAAGTGAACACATTGGCCTCGCTGCAACACCAAAATCTGTGTAAACTGGTAGGCTATCATGCCCGTGATGGTTCTGACACAAGAATGTTGGTGTACGAGAGGCTGACTCTCGGTAGTTTGGACCGGTTGCTGCATGGGAGATCAGATGGCCCTCCACTTGATTGGAACACTAGAATGAAGATTGCTCTTTGCGCAGCTCAGGGCTTAACCTTCTTGCACGAAGAAGGCCCGTTTCAGGTATGCACAAAAGTCATATCCATCATCATTTGTTTGTGAACTTGGATGATAACATATTTGGTGATTGAGCCTGTTTCGTCCTCTGACTGAACAGGCAATGTACAATGAATTTTCTACTGCTAGTATCCAAGTCGACAAAGATTTCAGCGCCAAGCTATCGGGATACGGTTGTGCAGGGAATGTTCCCGAGACAGAGACATCAAACAGTTCAGCACTTGCAAACCTCTCGGTGGAGACACTAGAGAGAGGGCTTTTGACCCCGAAGAGCAACGTGTGGAGCTACGGAATAGTTCTTCTTGAGATGTTGACGGGGCGGAAGAACATGGACGGAGCTTACCCGAAAGAAGAGAGGAACTTGGTGAAATGGAGCCGAGCTTTTCTAGCAGACGATTGCAGGCTCTCACTCATAATGGATCCTCAGCTGAAAGGTCGGTTCCCGATGAAAGCTACAAGGAGCGTAGCGGATATAGCACAGAAATGTCTGCAGGTGGAGCCATCAGAGCGTCCAACCATGAGAAACATTGTGGAACAACTCAAGGTCATACAGGACATGAAGTACTCGTGTAGGTTCCCGTTAAGAGAACCCGCACCGGTCACGGAAAGGAAACATATGGGAAGATCAAGCAGCCTCAACACCATTGTTTGGACCCCAGCGTCAGCGCCACCAAGGTCAAGCTTTTCACCCTCGCCTCCTCCACGACGACCGTCGGTTTCACCCATAAGGGAACGGGAACGGGCGCTCGCGTTCCCACCAGTGTTTCCGCCAAGAGCTTGTTCATCCTTGGAGGAGATGGCTAGGGAAGAGGTTCGGAGATCGTCTTCAGCGAGTGGTAGGAGAACTAGTCTGGAAGGGTTTTGATTTGTTCATATTTCTTTCTTCTTTTTCGTCCTATTTGTTTTCTATATTTTTGGCCTTGATTTGTTTTTTTTTGGATTCCAAATATATATATATAAAAAAAAAAGTTTTTTTTTCTTTCCTTTTTCTTGGCGTTATTTATGAATCCGGAGAGATTGGTTGTGATTGCTGTACATAATAATCAAACATTTCTTCTTTTAGATTTAATAATCAACATTGTACATAATAATAATCAACATAATTCTATAAAAGTACGTACAGGTTTGTGGAATGTTTTGTGTATGGATAATACCAATAATGTCATCAACTTCTCCAGTAAAGATAAGAGGTTAGAGGAACGAAAAAGAAAAAGAAACCTTATTCAAGAATCAGTCTCTCTGATTGTTTTCACAGTAAGCGCTCCCCATGGCTTCTTCAAAGTCTTTGATGTTGCCGTCGCTGCCATTTGAGCTGATAGAAGAAATACTTTACAGAACTCCCGCCGAATCCTTGATCTGATTCAAGTCGACGTGCAAGAAATGGTACGCTCTCATCACCAGCGACAAAGGATTCATGTGCAATCACTTGAGTCACTCTCCGGAACGATTCATAAGAATCTACGATCGTCAGATCATGGATCCGGTGACCGGAACCCTCTCAGCAGTTTCATTAATCATCCCGGACGAGTTTCGCGATTCGTATCCGGTAAATTCTATGGTTCACTGTGACGGACTCTTGCTGTGTTTGTGTCAAAAATGGAATAAGAGACAATTAAGATACGCAAATCTCGCAGTTTGGAATCCGGTTTTGAGAGATTTTAAATGGATCGAACCGTCGGTTTGTTACCGGATCACTGATTTCTTGGGGTTTGGATACGACATTACTAGAGCTGTATCTCGTGATAACTACAAAATCTTGAGGCTTGTTGTTGGTCATTGCCGTATTCGTAAGGATGAGTATTCAGATCCAGATTGTGAGATCTATGAATTCAAGTCTGATTCGTGGAGAAGGCTTGATGCTAAGTATGATTGGAAGGTGGATGATAGTAAGTGCAGCGGCGTGTCTGTGAAGGGTAATATGTATTGGATTGCTATGAAGAAGGAACATTATTTCATTGTAAGTTTTGATTTCTCCATGGAAACATTCAAGGACATTTGCGTTTGTCCTTCTTCTTGGGTGACTCGGTTGGCCTGTTTCAATGGAGATAGACTCTCATTGTTACTACAAGGTGAAGAATCAGCAGGGATGGAGGTGTGGATGGCAAACAATTTGACTGATAAGGTTGTTTCGTGTTGCCAATACTTCAAAGTCGACACTAGCCCTGGTCTCCCACCGTTACATATCCATAGTGAAATGGCTAAGCACAGGAATATAATGGTGTGGAGTGAGACAAGTGTAGACGAAGAAGATGGTAAATGTTATATTTGCATCAAGTTTTACGACATTGGTCAAAGTGGGATCACAAAACAAATCCAGACAGCAAGGCATGGACAGTTTGAGTACGATGACCCGTTTATTTGTAGCTATGTTTATGTTCCAAGTCTGATTCCGATTCCCCTCAAAGAAGAGCATCAGGTAGAGATTTGATGAACGTTGTTTCGTTTCTTAAAGCTCTGTCTAATTTTGTTGGTCTTTGTGTTATTTGAAATTCAACTATGATACTGTACACATGTTATTGAAATTGACTTCTGGTTTTGGTTTTTGTACTACGATCTTGACAATAAACATGTATTTAATGAAGAAAAAAAAGAAAAAGTTTTTTCTTCAATAGTACATACTCTTTGGATATGAATCTAAAATTGGTACTAGTATTTAGTGCTCTATGGTTAGGAATCTAAAATCTAAAGTCGGTACTCTTCGGTTTAAAAATCTGATAAAAGCGTATGTTGTTAACCGGACTCGGTTCGGTTTGTTATTTTAGGGTGTTTTATGGTTCGGTTCAATTGAGAGAGTAAAAAAAAAAACACTTGCTTCCTCCTCGAGTCCTCCTCTTTCTACACTTGAGGACCTTATCCTAAGAGTAACCACAACCAAAACTCTCGACTCCATTGTGTCGTCGGCGGAAGAACTAAAATGGCGGGAAGAGCGATATATTCTGTAACTTCATCTCCTTCCTTGTGCATCCCTTATTCATCTGCTTCATCTTCATCCATCTCACTATCTCGATTGGCGCTCCCTGTCCGGATTTCTCCCCGAACCAACAGATTCCCCAGTTAATTTTTCTCCAAATCTCTTCAAATTTGGGAAGCGATTGATTTTTGTTTTTTGTTTCATATCCTGACGAATCTGATTTGCAGGGATACACTGCTCTTTGTCTGCTAACGACATCAAAGCCGGAACCAATATCGAAGTCGATGGTGCTCCTTGGCGTGTTCTTGGTATATCCTTCTTCCTCAATTCGTTATTACTGCAATGTTATCTATACATGGGAAGGTTTTCTGGAAATTGGTAGATAATACTGTTTCTTACTAGTTAGTTCATGACGATTTAATTATTTGTTTTGGCTTTGATGCTGGATTGATTTTTTTAAAAAAATAATTATTCTCGTGGTTTTTTGGGCAGAGTTTCTTCATGTTAAACCAGGAAAAGGTGCGGCATTTGTGAGGACTAAGATCAGGAACTATGTTAATGGCAGCACAGTGGAGAGAACATTTCGTGCTGGAATTTCTGTAAATATCCTCTCTCTTTTTTCTTTCTTGTATCTTAATTCTAGTTTCACCATCTTGATTGTGATCACTCTATGTTACAGGTCGAGGAAGCTAATATATACAAAGAAACCAAACAATTCACATACAAAGATGGATCTCAATTTGTTTTCATGGATTTGGTATGTCACCAATGGATTCTTGCTTCTCTTATTTGCTAATATAAGCCATTCGGATAGCTTAAATATTTGTGTAATAATGTTATGATTTTCTCTTGGTTGTTAAATCATCTTTTATATTGTAGACCACATACGAAGAAACACGTCTTAACGAATCTGATATGGGTGACAAGACGAAATGGCTGAAAGAAGGCATGGAATGCATTTTGCTGTTTTGGAAAGACAAGGTACACACTTTTTTTTTCTCAGTTTCTCTGTGAGTAGTTCACAGGATTGATGCGGTGATGCTAACTTGTTTCTGTCTGGATTGATTTTTGCAAGGTTATCGATTTCGATCTACCGATTACAGTTAAGTTGAAAATTGTTGACGTTGATCCTGGCCTTCGTGGTGACACTGCGCAAGGTAATAATGTTGCAGAAATCTCTTGCTGAGAGATATCAGTCCTCGTGTTTTTTTTTGTTTAAACAAGCCTGAGCCAAAGTTGTGTGATGGATGTATAGGTGGATCAAAGCCGGCTACACTCGAAACGGGTGCAGTAGTTACTGTACCGCTCTTTATTAACGTAGGCGAAGAGATATTGGTGGATACTAGGACCGGTGCATACATGAATCGGGCGTGAAGCAGATCTACACCTAGTTTAATCGGGTACTAAATAAGGAGGATTAAATCTTTTTTTTTTTGCGTATATGAGAGAATGTTTTCGAATCCGAGGATAAATGTTTGGAACGCCGCGAGACAATTTTTCGATTATATAAAAATTTGTATAACTATATTTAAATTTGAGTAAAAAGAGCATATACCATCCCCGGTACCATTTGAACTTTTGAACCCAAATTGATTCATTTTACCAACTATAAATTTCGGATTACTTCATACACAATCAAAATAAAATTAATTTGTTTAAATCATGTATCAACTCTTAAAGTTGTTAGTGAAATAGTCAGTAAGTCAGCTAACCCAATCAGTTGTTACGTCAACTATTAAGACTAATATTGAAGAAGGTTCAAGTTAAGAGAGGATTTGATGGAATATGAAGAGATTGTAATCTCTGAAAACGATATGTATCTCTTGATCTCATGGTCTGAGTTTGAGCCATTGCCATCCGTAGAATCGAAATCTGAAATCCACATAATCCGGGAAACAAACAAAAAAATCAGGACGTCTCCTTATAATGGGCTTGGTGAGAGAAGGCCCAATAGAAAAAGACAAAATTAGTGGACAAAAAAACCTCCGCCGCGTATTTAACAACTGGTCAACGTTCTCCCAATAAGATACGTCCACGTGTCTTGATCCCTGGATCTGCAATGCTGCTTCTCTTAAATTCTCCTCTCGTCCTCATTTCCTTCCTCGTCTCCTTCTCTCAGCCATCCTCTCTGGTAATCAAATCCCCTCTATCTCTTGTTTTGCGTTTCTTTCGCGCATAGTGTAGATTCGATTTTTTCTTTTTCTTTTTGTTTTCTGGATCGTAGAAGTTATCAAAATTCATGAATTGTTGTTTCTTAGAAACGTTAGATTCAAGTCATAGATCTCGATTTGCTTGAAATTTGCGTACCAGTAGATCTGAATTATTGAAATTTTGGGTTGTACCGATTCCTAAATCCGGAAATTGTAGGGCTTTGTTTGGGTTTAATTCAAGATTTTCTTTTAAGTTAAAAATTATCCCTTTTCTTAATTTGGGTGTGAGGATAGATGGTTGGTGTGAAGTTTTCTTAGTCCAATGTACTTGCTTGTATTGATTCTGCTTCCGTTTTAATATATTTGCTCAATCCTGTACTTGATATTTGATTTGTTCATGTGGTAGCCTCTGATGAATCTGTTAACTTTCATGTACTTGCAGAGCTTATAAAACCTTCATGGCATTTGCGCACTTCTGCAGCATCCACTGTTTCCTTAAAATCGGGAAACAACAAGAGCTTCTTCTCCTTGTTATTGGATTGCCCTTTGCCAAAATTTTCCAGATTAGCAGTTGTTTTAGCCAGTTTTCTCCTCATTAACTTCTGTCGGTACAGAATCCCTCACCAGGCTGGTGAACTTGTTAAGCTTTCTCAGTGATTCTGTATCGATTTTTGGTTTTAGAGTATGGTTTCCTCACAGCGTCCTGTCCCCAACAAAATCCAGAAACAGCAATATTTATCCATCAGCTCTTCAGATTCTGTGTTAAAAGATGATGTCGAACTTGAGTTCTCTGATGTGTTTGGTCCACTCCCTGAAGAGGTCAATGATATTGTCTATGACGAGCCTGCCGTTGTCTACAGTCGTTCCCACTCATTGGTTGGGCCGTCTTCGCTCGATAGTCATTCTTTGAAGCTGACCAAGCTCACCCTACGAGAGACTAAGGATTCAATTGACTTGGTGGAATGTCTTGAAGGTGAATTGTTGAAAGAAAACGATGAATTCTCTGGTAACGACGACAGTGACAGTGACAAAGTACCAAAGGGAGATCTGGCCAAGGTCTCAGGTGTAGTAGGCATAGATGATTTTGAGGTTATGAAGGTTGTTGGGAAAGGTGCATTTGGGAAAGTGTATCAGGTCAGGAAAAAGGAGACCTCTGAGATATATGCGATGAAGGTCATGAGGAAAGATCAAATTATGGAGAAGAACCATGCTGAATACATGAAAGCTGAGCGCGATATTCTTACCAAAATTGATCATCCTTTTATCGTTCAGCTTAAGTACTCTTTTCAGGTAAAAATTCATCTTCCCTTTGTTTGCTGTTTAGTAGTTTGATTTCATAAATGGTTAACTTAAGAGTTCTCAATATACCCGTTTGTGCAGACCAAGTACAGGCTCTATCTTGTGCTCGACTTTATAAACGGTGGTCATCTTTTCTTCCAGCTCTATCACCAAGGGCTTTTCAGGTTTGGTGTTTTTCCTTTTTGAACTACTTATCAAGTTTCACCAGAACCCTGCAAGGTTTAATTAGTTCTGTCTTTTTACTGTTTCACAGAGAGGACTTGGCTCGTGTGTACACTGCAGAAATCGTGTCTGCAGTTTCCCATCTCCATGAGAAAGGCATAATGCATAGAGATCTAAAACCCGAAAACATACTCATGGACACAGATGGTCACGTGATGTTAACAGATTTTGGTTTAGCAAAGGAATTTGAAGAAAACACAAGATCAAACTCCATGTGCGGAACTACGGAGTATATGGCACCTGAAATTGTTCGAGGAAAAGGACATGATAAAGCTGCTGACTGGTGGAGCGTAGGAATTCTTCTATATGAGATGCTCACAGGAAAGGTAAACTTTTTTCTTTCTTTTTTTTTTTAAATTTTTTTTTTAATCTGCATGAAGCCTTGTGTCTTGGTAATTTGTTAAGGTGATGTGTTGTGTGATGCCATTTTTCTTACTTCTGTAGCCACCATTTATGGGTAGCAAAGGAAAGATACAGCAGAAAATCGTGAAGGATAAGATCAAGCTTCCACAGTTTCTGTCTAATGAAGCTCATGCAATGCTGAAAGGGGTAAGTAAACATGTTGTGTACTAAGAATTGGTGAAGCATTGGATTTAGAGCAATACTGATTCTGACTTTGGAATGAATGAATATATAGCTGCTGCAAAAAGAGCCAGAAAGGCGACTTGGAAGTGGACCGACTGGAGCAGAGGAGATAAAACAGCACAAATGGTTCAAGGGAATAAACTGGAAGAAGCTGGAGGCTAGAGAAGTGATGCCAAGTTTCAAGCCTGAAGTATCGGGAAGGCAATGCATAGCAAACTTTGACAAGTGTTGGACTGAAATGTCTGTTTTAGATTCACCGGCAAGCAGTCCCAGTTCGGATCCTAAAGCCAACCCATTTAGCAACTTTACATACGTGAGGCCTCCACCTTCATTCCTTCACAGATCCACATCCAACTTGTAGAAGAACTATATTATGTTGTTGTTTTTATCCCAAACCAATGAAAACAAATCGGTGGACTAAGAAGCTTATTTTATTTATATTTGAATTTATGAGAATCTTATTATATGTATCATGTTTTGATTGAGAATCACAATTATTGAAGTCTAGCAACTAACATTGACCTCTGGTAAAAACTTGTTGAAAACGTGTACTTGTCCATACAAGTGATAACGATGTTGCTTTTGGACCAGACTAGTGGCGGCTGTCTTATTGTCTTGTAATGGGCTTAAAATAATGCCGGCCCACTAAAACAGAGAAGAAATTAATGGGTTCCAATAAAACACAAACACGTGTCCTTACCCCATGATCCAACGAGACATAAAAGAAGAAGCCACGCGCCTTCTGAAACCTTTTCCTAGTTGGGTTTGGCATTACCTCTTTCCTCTAAAAGTTGTCTTCTCTCCTTCTCGTCTCCTTCGTTCCTTCCTCAAAGCATATTCCCTGGTAAAATTCTCTCTCCATCTATCTTTGACTTTTCTCTAGCAGTGTTTGGATTCCTTTTGTTTTCTAGAAATAAATTTATTGAAGTTCATAAATTGTTTCTACGACACGAAACCTTCTTTTTAGGTCCAGCTCACAGCTTTTCTCTGTTTATCTTGTTTTGTACTACAAAATTGCTTGTGTTATGCGGCGGCACCTGATCGCCTGATTTTCAAACAAGGTTTGGATTACAGATATTAGAGTTCTTTGTCCTGGTGAAATTTTGGTCCTAAAAGCTAGCTGCTTTAGTTTTTACTTTATTTTGTATATACCGATT
Source organism: Capsella rubella (assembly GCF_000375325.1). Classification (NCBI taxonomy): domain Eukaryota; kingdom Viridiplantae; phylum Streptophyta; class Magnoliopsida; order Brassicales; family Brassicaceae; genus Capsella; species Capsella rubella. The sequence goes on along the minus strand of NW_006238921.1, from coordinate 2,697,042 downwards.
CTGAATCCGACAATTCTAGAACTTCTGGGTTTTATTTATTTGGGTGTGATGATCCTCTAGAGATATATGGTCGGTGGGATGTTTTCTTAATGTCAGATATGTTTTGACTTTACAGCTTTGGTAATTGCTTATTTTTAATTCCGTATGTACGTCTCTTCATTAATTTTTGGTCAATTTAAACGTTACTTGAGATTTTTACATGATCATGTCTTTAACCTCCGAACTTTCATCAACTGCAGATCTTATAGCACTTTGATGGCATTTGCGCACTTGTGCAGCATCCACTGTTTCCTTAAACTAGGGAAACAACAAGAGCTTCTCCTCCTTGATTTCGGCTTGCTTATTCCAGATTTTCTCCTCACTCACTCCATCTGTAGGAGACCTTCACCAACCTGCTGAACTTGTGAAGATTCTTTCTCTGTGATCATTCTTTTGGCGATTTTTTTGATATGGTTTCTTCTCAGTGTCCTGTTGCCAACAATAACCTGACTGGCAAGCCGCTTCAGAAACAGCTCTATTTATCCATCACCCCTCCAAAATCTGTCTTCAGTGATAATCTTGAGCTTGATTTCTCTGATGTTTTTGGTCCAATGCCAGAAGCTAACTCCTCTGGAGAGGCCAGTGATGTTCTTTTGGACGAGCCTGCTGTTGTCTACAGTCGATCCCACTCATTGGTTGGCCCGTCTTCACTCGATAGTCATTCTTTGAAGCTGACCAAGCTCACCTTAAGAGAGACTAAGGACTCAATTGACTTGGTGGAATGTCTTGAAGGTGAATCGTTGAAAGAAAACGATGAATTCTCTGGTAACGAAGACAGTGACAGTGACAAAACACCAGAGGGAGATCTGGGGGAAGTGTCAGGTGTAGTAGGCATTGAGGACTTTGAGATATTGAAGGTTGTTGGACAAGGTGCATTTGGGAAAGTGTATCAGGTCAGGAAAAAAGACACGTCTGAGATATATGCCATGAAGGTTATGAGAAAAGATAAAATTGTTGAGAAGAACCATGCCGAATACATGAAAGCTGAGCGTGATATTCTAACCAAAATCGATCATCCATTCATTGTCCAACTCAAATATTCTTTTCAGGTAAAATTTTGCACTTGTTTCTGTTTGCCTCCTATTGATTTTACTTTACTACTTCTTAACTTGAGCCTTATACATTCCCTTGCAGACCAAGTACAGGCTCTATCTTGTGCTCGACTTTATAAACGGAGGTCATCTTTTCTTCCAGCTCTATCACCAAGGGCTATTCAGGTTTAGTGTAAATTCTTTCTTTTTAGCACCAGGTTTGGAGTTTTACCAGAACTCTGCAAGGTTTAATTAGTTCTGTCTTTTTACTGTTTCACAGAGAGGACTTGGCTCGTGTGTACACTGCAGAAATTGTGTCTGCAGTTTCCCACCTCCATGAGAAAGGCATAATGCATAGAGACCTTAAACCTGAAAACATACTCATGGACGTTGATGGCCACGTGATGTTAACAGACTTTGGCTTGGCAAAGGAATTTGAAGAAAACACAAGATCAAACTCCATGTGTGGAACTACAGAGTATATGGCCCCTGAAATTGTTCGCGGAAAAGGACACGATAAGGCTGCCGACTGGTGGAGCGTAGGGATCCTTCTGTATGAGATGCTCACTGGCAAGGTAAAATAGGCCTGTTTTTTTTGTATACTAAGAATCCTAATAGCTTGGCATTTGTTTAGGTGATAACGGAGATTATGTTGTGATGCCATTGTTTTTCCTTCTGCAGCCACCTTTTGTCGGGGGAAAAGGAATGATACAGCAGAAGATAGTAAAGGACAAGATCAAACTTCCCAAGTTTCTGTCTAATGAAGCTCATGCCTTACTGAAAGGGGTAAGTAACCAAACCTGAGAAGTCATTATCTTTTTGTGGATTTAGAGCAATTTTGATTCTGACTTTGTAATGAATGTGTCTAGCTGCTGCAAAAAGAGCCAGGAAGGCGACTGGGAAGTGGACCGACTGGAGCAGAGGAGATAAAACAGCACAAATGGTTCAAGGGAATAAACTGGAAGAAGCTGGAGGCTAGAGAAGTACAGCCAAGTTTCAAGCCGGAGGTATCGGGAAGGCACTGCATAGCAAACTTTGACAAGTGTTGGACTGAAATGTCTGTTTTGGATTCTCCAGCAAGCAGTCCTAGTTCAGATCCGAAGGCCAACCCATTTACCAACTTCACGTACGTCAGGCCGCCTCCTTCATTCCTTCACCGATCCACATCCGACTTGAAATGAACTCTATTACTCCTGCCTGCTTCGAATTCTGAAACATATTAACATGTACAAAAATCTACAGTTGACTAAGAAACCTATTTATATATTTAATTCATGATATCTCTTATTAAATGTAATGAGAAAGGAATTGTTTTGATTGAGAGAACACAAAATTGTTAAATTATTGAACCAGAGCTGCAAATATTGACCTTTGACCCTCTTCAACGGAATAAAAACGTTACAAAACGTGAACAAGTAGAGAAACGATGTTTCTTTGGACCACCAGACTGATAGCAACCAGCATTCTTTTTAGTTTATTAGTTTCGAGTCAAAGTCAAATGGTTGTTTTGATCTCTTAACTTACAATTACAGTTATAACTTAAGAGATGGCCAATTTATGTCTTACACTTTGGCCTATTATCTGTAGTCATGTAAATGCTCTGGTTCTATCTGGTTAAGGAACGGTCCAAGCCCTATCCATCATCCATAGCCATAAGGTGGTGACTTCAGGCTTCTCACCTCACTGTCTGCTTGAGTGATTTGTGAAGGTATACAAAGAAGAAATAGATCGTGGACAAGAAATTCGCAAGAGAAAGATGGAGGTGTTATAATGACCCGAGGCATTGGACAATCGCCCCTCTTCATTAGTGAAGTGTATATGATATCAAATTAGAGGGAAGCTTATAGGCTTGCACATTAAGATTGCGACGATTCAAGGATATATTGAGTAATGAGAATGGAAAAGATGCAGCATATTATATAAAACAGGAAGCTCTAACTCAATAGTTTTTGTGACCTATAAAACATTATGCATTTCACAACCATTGATCACCATGAAGAAGACACAAGAACAGACCTCAGAAGAAAAGGGTACAAGAGTCAAGACCGTTGAGGACTTGCAGGCACAGAATCAATGATAGAAGTGATCTTCTTTTGTAGCTCTGGTTTGTTTGCTCCAACAAGCTTGCCTATTTGCTGTCCATTCTTTAGGAAGAAGAAGGTTGGAGTTGCCTTTATGTCCCACGATGAGCTAAAATCCTGCACCAAAAAACCACACAAATACATTTTAAGATTTTTGAAGATATACATGAGAAGAGAGGACATGGAAGTATACACAACTTACGCTGAGTTCATCAACATCTACAAGAAGGAACATGATGGAAGGGTGTTTCTCTGAGAGCTCAATGAAAAATGGTGCCACAATCTTACAAGGACCACACCATGTCGCGCTGAAGTTTGCAACCACCTGTTTACAGAAGAGATAGAAGAATATGGTTTATGAGATTTGAGAACCCACACACACACAGAGACAGCATCATGAGAAAAAGAGGGAAATCAAAAGGGGGAGGGGGGAGATATTACGATTTTGCCATCACGACCAGCTTCAGCTAATTTCTCATCCCAGCTCTCTTTTGTTGTAATCAGATGAACATTGCCACCGGAAAACTCGACGTTGTGGATGGAATCATCGTCTCCTTTGCCCTGCGTAACAAAGCAAAGAGTTTTTTTTATTTAATATTATTTTGAAAAACATTACCATCGAAATACAATCGGACAGCAAGAGACAAAAACCAAAAGGTTTCTTCGTTAAATGAATTACCTTAGAGACGCAGCTACCCATTTGAATGTTGTGGAAATACGAATCCGCCTGAAATATGTATAAATAAACGAACCTTTTTGCAAATTTTGCTTGGAATTAAAAAAGGGGGAAAATTTTCAGTTAATCGAAATTGCGAAGATGATGCCAATAACGAAAAATTGAAACGAGCTAAAGCGATTCCATATGTACAGAGAAACACACAAAAAAAAAAAAAAAAAAAAAGGATTGAGAGATTTTGAAAAGGAGGAAAAAGGGACCTTAGAGATCGGATACGGTCAGAGAGGCTGGATAGCAGGGAAAAAGGCAGAGAGAAGGAGGAGAATTCTGTTAATTTTGTTTAAACCTAACAAATGTTTGTGGTGCAATCAGGGAGGTGTTGGGAGAGGATGAAGAAACGAAAGGGGAAAACGCAGTCGTATTTGGGGGGTGGGGAAGGAAGAGAGAGAGAGAGAGAGAGGAGACCAAATTAGAAGAGTCGTTGATTGGAGAAGAAGCTCCCTCCCTCCCATTATGACCGCGTCAGACCCAACCTTCTAATTTCTCTCTCTTATTACATTTTTGCCCTTCTCCTCTCTGTCCCCTCCACCTTTTTATTTTGTCTTTTTCTTTTTCCCAGTTATTTTTCTTTTCACACTATATATTATAAAATTCGACTAACAAAAATATAATTATTGTTAATGTTACTTTAACAGTTTAGTTAAATCCTCAAAAGTTAGATTGCAGTATGTACGTTTTTTTTTTTTTTGTATTTTGTCGGTAATTCAGAATTGCAGTCCAAAAGGAAGAGGAAAACTATGTTTATGCCTAAATAGATAATGTAAAATCGTAAATGGACTTATATAATGGATACGACCATTAGCTAATTTTGTGACTAATATTTTTCTTTTCTAGTGACAAATACAATGTATTCCTTTGAATATAAGCATAAGCATATTAATAGTGGAAAACCAAAAAAAAAAAACGGAACACGTGCGTACGTTTTAGCTTCACAAATTGGGGACATCTTTCATAAGAACACCAACAAGGACTTGAAAGCAGTCAACCAATTTCGCTCAAAAGACGCTTTGTTTATTTTTCCTGTAAGAAATATTTTGATTCTAGCATTGTTCCTTTTTGATGAAAAGAAGAAAAGCAGACATTGGAATGTTCTTACGTATTTGTTTATAAGAAAGAGTGTGAGAGGTATCTAAAAGGATCTATAAAGATTGTTTTAGGTAAACACTCAACTTTTTAAAAAAGATTCAAAACAACTTAAAAATACGTTTTATTTAAGAATAATAAAGAAATTGCTCAGACTTCAAAGAAGGAGTAAGATGATGATGATGATGAGGCATAAGACTCTATTCGATTATGATATCGTATCGTATAATCGTTTTGCTTATTTCCCTTCAAATTCCCATTTCCATGCAAAACAACAGAGTTATATTTTGGCTTGTCGAGATAAAAAGCTTTGTCGTATCATCATCATCATCATCCCATGGCGTACTTCTGTGTCCAGCTTCGCGCAGTTGACTCATACTTGGGTCTATCGACCTTGTATATATGGGCTATCTCCGGGACAAGAGGATCATCTGGATTCGGGTCAGTCAGCAGCGAGCAAATCGACAACAAAACCTAAAGAAGACAACATCGATCACTCACTCACGTAAACAATAAAACAATTAACTGAAAGACAAACCAAAATTACACCAAAAAAAACATATAAACGAGAGTCTCAAACCTTGGATATGGTAAGAGCAGGACTCCATTGCTCTTTGAGGATATCAAGGCAAATGCCTCCAGTGCTGTTGATGTTCGGGTGGTACACCTTAGTCTTGAAAGACACCTATATATACCCAAACATTGATTGTGTAACTAATTATTAAGCCTCCGTGATCATAATTTTGTAACTCCACAACCACAACCACAACCACAACGTAACGAAACGTACCTTGGGTGGCTTGAAAGGGTAATCTGGAGGAAATTGAATGTTGACCGAAAATACTCCTCCGGCAAACGGACTGTCAGGGGGTCCCATGATAGTTGCTTGCCAATGGAACATGTCCCCATCCACAGGACCTACGAATTATATATATGACCCTTTTATTCATCAGCAACTCATCAGACAACATTGCCACATTATGGAAACGATATATATATATATATATATATATATATATAATGAAAATGAAACCAATATACATACAAGAGAACCGAAATAAAAACCAAAATCGTCACGCTGAAACTTATTTGTACTTCAAAAAGTCTTTAATTAGCAGGAAGCAATCGGTTAAATATTAAAAAAGACAAGAAAATAAAGTAAAGATAACTGACCTGCGCTACAGTTTGTAGGAGGATCTCTTTGCATATCCCTGAGCTCCCTAGAAATCCGAGGGATTGGAGCCATGCTTTCGGACACACAAAAACCTGCGTCAACTCCAACAAAACAACCACAATGAATATTATGGAGAAAAAAAGCAAATAAAACCTCAAATAATTCAACTACAACAGATCATATATATATAAGAAGAGGAAGATTCCGAAACAAAGACGCAAAAGTAACGTACGTAGGAGAATCACCTAACGAGTATTATTGGAAACCAGAGAGAGAGAGAGAGGAAGGTTTAACAAAGCAGAAGAAGGATCGAAAGAAGAGTACCACAACTGGAGAGCCTTCTTTCACGAGAGAAAAGAAACTAAAAATATGGAGTGCAGCAGCTAGCGAGCAAGAGAGGCGAGGAGAGATACAAAAAAAAGGATAGAGCGAAAACTCTCTCCTTCTACGTTATATATATATAGTCGTCAGAGAATCTTAGAGTCGGTCTGGAAGTTTCTTATTCTCGTGCCAAATATGTAAAGTACTGATCATCAAAATTCTAAATTTCTAGATATATACACCACTTTGGGAATAAGTTCCTAAAAGTTTAGTAAAATGTCCTAAATGATTTTGGCAATCTTACTTAACTGCGAGCAAACTTTATTTGCGATATTTTTTAAAATTAACATTATAAGTTTTTGCAAAATTTACAAGTCTGTCTCAAATAACACTTGCAAACTGTGAACCGGACAACCCATGTCATCAAGACATGAACGGACCAGACAATCCAAACATTGCGTTTTAGGTGGTTGCAACCAAGCGAGGAGAAAACAAGAGAATAAAACAAGACCCATCGGAATAATATAGTTAACAGTGATCATGATCAGAACAGAAGAAGAGTACGAGCAGCTAAGTTATTCGATTACAGCCACATGATATGGTTTGCGTTTTTTTAAGTCTTACATATCCATGCCAAGTAAGAGATCATTTGCTTGTCTCGAGATCACCTTTGTCTTATCAACCCATTGCGTACTTTTGTGTCCAGCTTCTCGCTGTCGACTCATATTTGGATCTGTCTGTCTTGTACATATGAGCTATCTCCGGGACAAGAGGATCATCAGGGTTTGGATCAGTCAGCAGCGAGCAAATTGACAACAAAACCTGAATTCCGCAGCGCATCAATCACTCGCATTAGAATTGGTCAAAATAGGAACATGATTGGTGTTAACTGGTAGTAGTAGTAGTAGTAGTAGTAGTAGTAGGAAAACAAAACTAAAACCTTGGAAATGGTAAGAGCGGGACTCCATTGCTCTTTCAGGATATCAAGGCAAATGCTTCCATTGCTGTTGACGTTAGGGTGGTACACCTTAGTCTTGAAAGACACCTGAAAAAGCGTAATACAACATGATAAGATGGATGCTAAAAAAAAAACCATTCTGAGACAGAAGAAGCAACACCTTTGGTGGCTTGAAAGGATAATCCGGAGGAAAATGAATGGAAACCAAAAAAACTCCTCCGGCATAGGGGCTCTCAGGGGGTCCCATGATAGTTGCTTGCCAGTGGAACATGTCCTCAGCCACAGGACCTAAATCAGCAATGTCACAGCAAAATTAGATGATCAGTAGAGAATATGTAAGAAGGACACTTGACATACATATCAACAAAACCATGCTGAGCTCTGGAAACTCATTGAGAGAGATTAAAAGTTTGTCTAATACAGAACAAAACAAAGGTAAGAGAGACTAAGAGGTGCGAGTTGCAAAATAACAGACAATAATAGTGCCATGAAATGCGTCAGTAAAAAGAGTCTAGCAAATCAAAAGTTTTAACCAAAAGAGAGGGTTGAGAAGCATAACATGGATGTTGACAGAATTAAAAAAAGGTTCTATTATGTGATGATACTTGATACCCTTACATCAAAATTAAATCGGTTAAACAAACTAGTACAAGGAAGGGGAGATCAACCTGCGCTGCAATTAGAAGGAGGATCCTTCTGCAGATCCTTGAGCTCCTTCAAAATCCGCTTCGAAGCCATACCCTCAGAGGACACAAAATAAAAAACAACCTGCGGAATTGGAACACAACAGACCGATCATCAATCAGTTGAGTAAGGCGAAGATTCCGAACCAAACAGCACAAATAAGAGTAAGCGATGAGAAAAACCTGGTGAAAACTAAAATCATGCAAAAACAAAATAGTCGGCCATCGGGAGAGAAAGAAATTAGGGGGATTTACCAGAGAGAGAGAGAGAGATGGTGGAATCGGATCTGTAATAAGGACGACCGACACAAACCGAACCTCTTCTTCTTATTCTTCAGAGAGAGAGAGAGAGAAGAGAAGAGAATCGAGCAGTGCAAAGAAGGAAGCAAAACACACACGCTTGACGCTACAGCTTCTTCTCCGAGTTGTCAGACAAAATCTAAACAAACAAGAGTCAGTGTCTCGAACCTTCTGATTCTATCAGCAAGTACCACTTCACCTACCTTTTCTAATTATTATTATTATTATTTTATTCTCTCTCCCAAAAGCTTTTTTTATTTCACCGCTTAATTTAGGACCCACGTAAATAATATATTATTATGTATATTTTTTTCCAACTAGGAATTGCATAAAACACTAATTATGATCGTATCATTTTTATATTTATTTTTACATTAGTTTTTTTTTTTTGAGAAAATAGCTTAACTATATTTTAGAACTCAAAAGAAAAACTCTTTTGATTTGGGTTTTAAACTGTTAACTTAATGTAGGATAGTAACGAGTAGTATTAGTTAGATCAATCACTAGACCAAGCTGAAAAAGATACCCAAGAAAAAAGGAAGACTGAAAACCCCAAAACAAACCAACCGAACACTCTTAAGTTAAAGACTAGATATATCTAACCAACTACAAAGCATTCATGGTGAGGGTTTCAATTACACTACTTTTCCACATAAATGTTTGGAAAAAATTATGCAGTCAGACATGATAGAACTAGCAAACGGTTTATTATGAAGAAGAAGAAGAAGAAGAAGAAGAAGAAGAAGAAGAAGAAGAAGAGGAAGAAAAAGCAAAATAAATAATGATTTCAGAAGAAAGGAAAAAAAAAACCAATCTAAACCGGGCTATCAGAGCTTCTAATCATTTCGGGCGAGGAGGCTCTGTTACCAGAACCAGGACCTGAACCTGAAGGTCGAATCTCCTCCATCATGTTAACCACTTCCTCCATCGAAGGCCTAGTATCTGGATGCTTTGACACACAAGCCATTGCTATCTGCAACATCTGCACCATCTCTTCCTCCACGTTGTGTTGCTGCTTGATGAGCTCTACGTCAAACACTTCTCCAGTCCACTCCTCTCTCACCACTGACTGCACCCACTTGGGCAGATCCACCACTTCCTCATGCCCCGTCGTCTTCCCTGCTGCTTTCCCTGTCAGCATTTCTAGCAACAGTACACCAAAGCTGTACACGTCCGATTTCTGGGTATGTTTCCTGGTTTCTATGGTCTCTGGTGCTCTGTAACCTAAGCTTCTTGATGGGATCAAGGTGTGGTGGCTCATCAATGGTGCTATACCGAAATCAGAGACACATACATGAAGGTCTTGTGTTAAGAGGACGTTTGGTGATTTGATGTTTCCATGTAGGAGTTTAGCACCAGCTGCAGAATGGATGTGAGATATTCCTCTTGCAGCTCCCAAACATATCCTTAACCTTGTTTCCCAGTCCAGTGCCGCTCTTCCTCCCTCGTTGTTTCCTGCAAAACAATTCATCTAATATTGTTACTTCAACGCCACTTTTCTTTTTATAATCGTGAATAGCATGTGAAACATCACATTACCATGAAGCAGCATGGAGAAGTTGCCCCCTTGGTAGTAATCATACACGAGTAATTTCTCGTCTTTTGAGAAGTAATAAGCGCGGAGAGGAGCTACATTCACATGTGGACTGATCCTTCCCACGGCTTCCATCTGCTGCTCAAACTCCCGTTTCCCAGCTGCTACTTCTTTCAGCCTCTTCACCACAACCGTGGTTCCTTCCTCTAAGATGGCCTTATATGTTGTGCCATAGCTTCCTTTCCCTAAAACTTCAGCTGAGGCTCTGAGCAAATCCTCAAGATCGAAGTTATATGAACTTCCTTCAAAGAAGACCAGCTTGTTCTTCTCCGCCTCTTGCACCCCACTCCCAAACTCCTCAGCCTTGTTGTCACTCCTCCCGGGTTTAGCTTTTGGCACAGCAGTGCTGTCTTGCCCACCATCTCTTTTCTTGGAACAGCAAAGGGTTATGATGGCAAGAAGGATAAACAAAAGAACTGAACCTCCAACTGCAATGCCCACAATAGCTCCAGTGGAAAGAACTTTTTTGTTTGTATCAGGGCCTGTTGTTGGTGGAGTCGGGGAAGGAGATGGTGCAGTGGTGTTCTCTGGGCATGGAGTTAGAGGAGCACCACATAGAAGGCTATTACCTTGAAATGATGACGCAGGGAAGGACTTGATAGAAGATGGAACTGACCCGTTAAGGTTATTGAAGCTCAAGTTCAAGTATTTCAGGCGAGGCGGTAGGTTAGGAATTGGCCCACTAAGAGAATTGTTTTGGAGGCTGAGATCAGTGAGCTGGGTAAGGTTTTGTAAACTTGCCGGAATCTTTCCCGTTAGCGAGTTGGCGGAGAGATCAAGATTAACAAGGCGATGAGCAAAAGCGGGAGGGATAGTACCAGAGAAGTTGTTGTCGTGAAAGTAGAGTGAACGGATAAATGGAAGAGAAAGAATGACAGGTGGAATGTTCCCTTGAAGATAGTTGGATCTGAGGCTAATGATCCTGAGGGCATCAAGCTTCTCAAATGTTTTTTCAGGTAAAGGTCCATAAAGTCCAGATCCAGGCAAACGGAGTGCGGTTACACGGGCGTTGTTCTTGGAGCAGGTGATGCCGGTCCAAGAATTACAGATAGGAATTGAGGAGTTCCAGTTGAGTTTGCGACTGTGAGGAACAAGAGATGCAAACTCGAGCAGTGCTTGCTTGTCTGACTCTATGTCTGCAGCGAAACAACGGGAAGCAAAAGGCGAGACCAAAAGGAAAAGGAACGCGGCAACAATCTTCATCATCAGTCTTTTGTTATACTCTCAGGCTCACTGACATTAAAGCTTTCTCATTCACCAGCAAGTGCAACTGCAACAGAAGAAAAAAAACACATCACGTTATGATTCAGAGTCCCTTCATAACATTAATCTTGTAAATGAGAAGAATTTGTGTCTATGAATAAGTAGCCAAGAATGACACCGACACATCACATGTATCAGGAGTAAAGATCAAGGAAATGGAAAGCTTCCTTAATAATGACAATTATCTGCGGTAAGTAAAACTAAAAAGGTCGTTGTAAAGATAGATAGAAAAGCGTAATGAACTTCTCCATAAGTTAAAAAGCAAAGTCTAATGGACGACCCGTCTGAATAACCATAGTGAGAATGACGATAATTCCAATGCAACATGACTCGATTATCAATAAAAATCAGAAATTTCGGAAGCTTTATGCACAATGTGAAGAATTCTCGTATGGTTTATAAGAAATCTTCAAAAAAACCCAAATTACGAAAGTTACTACTTTTAGAAACGATTAGTAAGAGAAATGTAAACCCAGATACTTGATTTGCCCAGATCTGTAATCTAGAAATGAACACTAGAAAACTAGGGTTTTATTCAGGTAACCAAAAGAGAGAAATTGAAATTGAAAACGAAGAAAACTTGTAGGAATAAGCAACGAAACTAAACATAAGAAAACAAAGATCGAAAGTGAGTGAGGGGGAGAGAGAGAGACCTTTGAGGTGAGTTCAGACGAGAATGGTGAAGGGCATTGGAAGAAGAAGCTGATGGTAGAAGAAGAAGACGAGTGAAAGAGTGGAATAAAATGCAAAGGAAAGAGGATGGGGATTGGAAAGTGGAGAAATCACTTTTTTAACAACGGCATTTCGTGAAGAAGAAGCTTGAGCGAAAGGCAAAAAGAGCAGAAAAGAGTGAGGAATCTGGAATCGCCATTGATGCAGATTCAGTGACCACCCACAAGTGATTAAAACAGTCAGAAGAGAGAGAGAGTGAGTGTGTGTAGAGATTTAGAGAGAGATGTTAAGCTAAAAACGTTGGGCTTTCTGGGCGAAAAAAAGAATTGGAAGCTTCGGCGTGACGCCAACGGAGAAACGTAAATCTCGATGTTTCGGTTTCAGATTCCAATCTCTCTCTCTCTCTCTCTCTGTTACTCCGATTTGCTTTGCTCTTTGCTCTTTGGCTTAACGCCCCCTTTGACTCTCTTCCTAACTTTTTTTTCTTAATTGCTCAGCTAAATTAATTTTGTCCTTTTCTTAATTTTCTCTTTGTTTTTTTTTGTTTATTCTTAACGAATTATACTTTTATTAAAGCGCATTTACTGAAAACTCCCATACATTTATTAATTTTCCTACTCTTTTAAAAAACGACTAGTAGTAATTATCGTATTGAATGGGTCAGTCAGATGTGACTAAACGAATATTTAGAGGGGTTTTTTTTTCTTTAATAGTTTATGCGAAAATATGCAACTTATTTAAATGATTAAATCAAATGGATAAATCTGATTCTATTTTAATAATGCGACGACGATAAGAGTATTTCAAGATTTTTATAAACTACTATAGATGATGGGTACGGGAAGCAACAAAAGGTTGGGAATAATTAACGAATTATGTTGCAAATTTGAGCTTACTTTATTTTAATTTGGGTAAGAGGGGTATCTTTCTTACAAATGGACCCCTGAATGGGAGAAGTTTGGTATGTGACATTAATGAGGGTATTTATATAGTTTTGGTGTAACATTAGAAAACAAAAAAAAAACAAAATTGAAATCTTATTTAATGTATCAAATATGTCATGAATGAAAAGTCAATTTATGTTTAAAAATATATATAAATATTTTAATTTTGCAAAACACTGGCCTTTGTTGGTTGAGCTTCGCTGTCAACCATTATTAACTTAGCTCTGTCATTGATTCACGTTACGCGCGTGAACGTCTCCCTCTCTTTCACATTGTAAATTGTTTTGTTCAAGATCCTTTACATGATAATTGAATTCCACGAAGAGCGAACTTGAAATGCCAACACATTATGTTACCATCTCTTCAAATATTATATTACCTACTAAGTTACAAACCAAGAACCATGAATCAAGAACCAAGAACCAAGAACCACTAGAGCCTTATATCTCATACTCCCGTCTTTTTTCCACCATTGACAAGCAAACAAATTTGTGTAAGAAAAAATAAAATAAAAAAGGAGAGAAAGCGGTTTTAGAAAATAAGTTGTTTACTTGTGGTGTGTGTGTGTATGATTGTGTGTGTTATAGTGGGGCAAAGGGCTCTGGAAGCAGCTCGAATCCTCCATTGTCAAACATGAGTCCGTGATCTGATGACCGGTCATCAATACTATGCAACCAGTTTGTGTTCTTAACGTCTTCTTTCAACAACAATGCATCATACCTTGAGCTCTCATACATGTCCATGTCGCTCAACTTCCCCATCAGTCTTCTACCCTCATTTGCTTCATTCCCGTTCTCTGTACAGTTGCTGCTGATTGAATCCGAATGATTATTCCCTGAACGGATTGGCTGAATCTTGGATGAGGCTGGTCTGATGCTCTGAGGGAATAGTGTTGTGGTTGATAGTGCACAACCGTTCGTCTTCCCATTTCTTATGTCCTACATACACACCATAAACAAATATTGAGATACTGAAAGCATGGTAAAAAGCTACTTGCTCCTACTGAGATGAGATATGTAACGTACCATGTGCCTAATGGCCATATCCAGTGAACTTTTTGAAAATGATCTGCCTAGTCCGTTGTTATTGTCTGTGACAGTTGACGAGGTCCTCACGGTTCTCCGTGAAGTTATGTCAGACACGTTTGAAATCCTTCGGGGCTCAGGTGCATCTATAAGATGCTGCTGCCCATTACTACCATAACGGCCTTTTCCTTGGGTCTCAGTGAGCCTTCCTCTAGTCACAATAGGAGATGAATTCCTTCTTGTGATTGGACCTTTGGGTTCTGGACTTGCCTTTGCCGTGCTGCCACCAGCGACTGGCCTAGACCTGCCAGCTGATATTGGTCTGTCCGGGAGAGTTGTTCTGAGATTAGGTGGAGTATCAAGAGGAAAGTCTGCTAGCACAATTGGCTGTTGCGGGGTGGTTCTAACTCTAGGTCCAGGAGAGCTTGGCCTAGACAATGAAGGTGCACTACGACCATTTGATGCAGCTCGTCCACTAGAAATATTGGATCCTGACGTCGCAGACACCGAGGTAGATGGGGTTCGACGGGTAGGGGTCGAAGGACGAGAATTTGGTCTAGAAGCAATTATATTTGGGGAGTTTGCTGAGAGCTGAGGTCTAGAAGTTGGAGTTGATGGTCTTGAGCTCAGGGACGGTCTGGCCTTGTCCATGGATGAACTAGATGACCCAGGACGGATTCTCGATGGAGTTGAGGCCCGTGATGCCGAAGAAGTACGGGTGGGAGTGGAAGGTCTAGCTGAAGATGACGAACGGGAACTCGGGGATGAAGGTCTGATGTAGGATGAGACTGAAGCTGAACTAGTGTTCAAGATGTTAGATGGTGAACGGCCTGAAGTAAATGAGCTGTATTGCGAGGTGGAAATGGACGGCCGAGTCACGGAGCTACTTCTGGCAGGACGTGAGGAATGGTAACTGCTCTCTGACTGCGAAACTGAAAGCTGAACAAGGAAAATAACAGCATTCGTTTATGAATAAGGTAATGCAGTTGTGTGAATTAGGAAGTTATGGAGACAAGAAAAAAAAAAAAGGAAAGTTTATGAAGTCCTTGGTTTGTCATCAAGAACCAGAGGGGGGAAAGGAAAACTCAATGAAGAAAGGCATTTGTACCCTTGAAGCCTTTGAAGCAGAACTAGCTCTCGCAGAAGATGTAAGCTTCGGAGCTGCCAGAGATGAATGAGAGTCGTTTCCAAGAGGTGTTCCAGGAGGAGTAAGAAGCCTAGAGATAACGTAAATGAGCCAAGATATGTAAAGACGTCAGTCCCTATACATAATTTTAACCTTCCCCAACAGAAAATTCGACACTCACAAGTGCAGAGTAACCAAAAGATCAGCAATTTTAAATTACAGAGTGGCCAAAATGGGAACACTACATGTAAAAGGGCCACTGTTCGATAGGAAACACAAAGACATGCAAAGGAAGAGACACAGAGAGAGAGTATCACAGACCAACTCAGGAGAAACATACCAATCATAATCATTTTTTCCTCCTTCAGCAGAACACAAGAGATCATCACCTTTGCCTCTGGGAGCTGGTTTGGATCCGACCGAGAGTCTCCCGAGTTTTGCAGAAACTAGAGAAAAAAAAACACAAAGCAAAAAACGTAGATTTAGTGTCAATTTAAGACATAGATCAAAGTGATGATGAAGTAGAACAAAGATCCAGCAAAACTCTTCATTGGTCCAATAAAGTACTTTTTAGAGATGGCACTGTCTCTCATCGAATCACACACTATAATCGAAGAAAGCAAAGAGATCGAATCTAAGAGACGAAGACAGTTCGGGAAAAACAAATTATAGGGTAGTAGCGACCGCAGAACCAATAAATTGAGTAGAGTGAACATCGTTTTCGTGTCTGAATTTGACAACTGTGTCATGTAGCAGAAAATTCGAAGATCCCCAGATTTGTATGTATATAAATTTAGAAATGTTTTATTGTCATCGAAGAGAGCACAAAAACTCGATTCCCACCCAAAAAAAAGAAAAAGAAAAAAAGAGGCAAATTGGGAAAAGTGAATCTGAAACGAACCGTCAGGCAATTCGTCGGAGGAAGCTAATGGGAATGAGCGTCGGATCTTAGAGAAGAGATCCAGATTCTCGTCCGAATCTCTGGTGAAACCGTTCTGAGAGATATTGCTGTTGTGATTGCTGCCTCTACGAAACTGAGAGATCGCCGGAATATTCCTCCCACCGGAAAGAGATTCTCTGAGATTCCTATTCATTGTCGGAGGAAGGAGAGAGGGATGCAAACGAAGGAAGCGAAGCAAAAAAGTTGCAGCGAATCGAGGCTGCTGTATCCTGTATGTGAAGAAGTTTGCTTACAATTTACGCCATTGGAGAAGAAGAAGAAGAAAGAGAGAGAGATAGAGAGATTCAGATCTGCTAGTTAAAAAAATGTATAATTGTGTCACTTCCAAGTTGGTGAGGATATTGTAACCATCTAATGTTATCACGATGCATGTTCATCATCTTTCATCAATCATACTACTCCCTTTCTCTTTCTTTTTTTCCTTTCTTAATTTCTTTTATATATATATATCATATAAAATATTTATTTATGAGGCGGAGAAATGAAGGTAGTTTCCTAATTTCTTGGTAATATAAGAAGTTGATTTATGAATGTGTATGAGTTAGACCCCACGTGCTCTTCTCTTTCTATATTTGTCGATTTTTAAGAAGTTGATATTTTAACCAACTCTTTAAATAATTTTTGTTATTACAGGTGACGTACTATTTCCGGAAACTTAAACAAAATTTACAGTAATGTGTGAGTGTTAACTGTTAAAACTAACCAGCATAGTACTAGATTTCTTACATTATAACCTTAGCCAAAACGTAACAACAACCAACTAGTAACAACTTAACAACACATATTAACAGTTTTAATACATATTTTAGTTTTAGAAAAATCGGATTTATGGACAATTGGACAAAGACGGCTCGAACGCGAGTCACGCGACCCCATTTACTCCCATGTTTTCCTTGTTTTTATTGGCTGAAAACGATACCCTCCTTTGTTCTTTAATGGGCCTACTTCACACTCCTTCCGGCCCATTATACTTCCCGCTACACATGACTTGTCTTTGTATTGACAGCAACTCCTTAGAAAACGGTGACGTTTTTAACTACCCTTTCTAATTGGCTTTCTCTCCGATACCGACCTCGATTTCCGGTTATTCATTCGCCGGTTATCTCCGCCGAACATCGCAATCCTCCCAATCCCTTTGGACAGCGACATCAAGAAGGTTCCTCCATTATTACCAGATTTCTCCATCATCTCCTGTTTCATCAAATTATGTTCTTTCTCTATCTCACTCACTCTCACTCTCATCCTCGATATCTCCAGCTTCAGCTCCCTGTTCTCTCTCCTCAACGATGCATACGTGTCTCTTGGCGAAACCGCTCGGCTTTGTACCCCTGACGACAGTACCCACGACCCTTCTTCTGATCCTCCCGACAGAGCTTTCTTCAGTCTCATCTGTTCCGAGTAAAGCACTCGAACCACCATTTGCACTGGAAGCCGATCGTTTTGTGCCACGTGGTTGCTTGCTTCTTCTGAAAGTTTGTTGCAGTCGATGAATTTGCATAGCTTCTTGCATTCTTCTTCTGTCAATAACGGATGATTCTAATTTCCATATTTAATTATTAGTTTGACATGTTTTCTTAAACATAGACACGACTTTATGTTTTTGTATTTGTTTACCTTGAGATAAATATCAATGGCTCTGTAGATCCCATCGTCTATGATACGTGCGTGTTCGGGTAACGTCTCTATGATGGCCGTGAACTTGAGTAGATTCAGGTATGGATCCGGTGCGATCTCAGCCAAGTAAGCATCCATGAGCCGTCCCACTTTTAGCAACGAACTCTGCTGTCCCGTGGAATCCGAATCGTAACCACATTCCTCATCTTCTTCCTCGATCCTCTCAAGAAAGAATGTGAGTATCCTATGGACAGTATCCACATCATACAGTGAATCGTCGTTTTCGACAGAAGGTATAAGCAGGTCATCGAGAGACGCGGCCTCTAGCTGATGCCCGATTCTATGTTCGAGTTCCAGCCTGCAAGAGATCTCTATATCTATTATAGTTCCGACCTTTAGCATTCCAAAAAGGAAACTGAGAGGAATAATTGATAACAAATAGCATCCTTTTTCTTCATTGGGCAAAAGTGTAACCACGGCTTCAACTATTTTCCTCTGCTCCTGGCAGTTTCGCTTGATGGTACCATTTAATGATGTTTTAGCGTATTGCACTAGAGAAGCGACGATGCTCTCTGACCGCACGCCTAATCTCGCCATTGCAGATACAACTCGGGAGTAGTAATCAATCCCGAGAGCAGAGAGTTCTTCGGTCCACAGCTCAAGACAATCTCTCCCCTTCAGTTCCTCTGACAAGCCTGATACTAATTGTTTTCTACAAGCATTCATGGCGATGGCCTCCACGCACCGGTCAGGAATTTCAAACGTTTCAGCCATCTCTTGCGTCTGACAAGAACAGAGCACTTGGACAGATTCGTGGAGACTACGAAAAAAGATCTGGTCGAGGTAATTCTCGGCTCGAAGGATCAGATTATCTTCTTTATACTCCTCAGTCATCTCAAGATAAGCAGCAGCACAACGAAGAGCGACCACGTTGAAGGCAGTGATGTCGAAGTTAATACCGTAACAGAACTTCATGGCGAGTTCGAACGTCGTAAGTCCACCTGGGAAATCTCTGAGCTCAATGATGGAAGAAGAGTCCTTGAGATCTCTCACCATTTTCCTAATCTTTCCACTCCGAGCTACTAGCGGAAACTGCAATATATATATATATTTTTTTTTTTTCTGATGCGTTAGATCAAAATATGTAAAGAGAAAGTAATCTCGTCGAACAGCTTGTGTGCACTAACCTTGTGAAGTAGAAATGATTCCCCATCGACAACAACAGTGATGTCACCCGCAACATCGGAGAATATGCTGCCATTGTCATAAAATCAAAAACTTTACGTTCATATCATCATTTCAAACCAAACAGAGATTACCAAAACTAGAGAAAAGAAGACAGACCGAGTGGAGAAGGTGGTAGGAACAGAAGAGCGACTGTTACAAGTAGTATAAGAAGGAGAAGAGAGAGACAAAGAAGGGCTATCTGAAATAGTGCCCATCGTGAATCTCTATCTCACTCTAGATCGCCGAGAGACTCGGTTTTACGGAGAATACTGTCTTGTGATTTACAGATCAATCTCTCTGCTTTTGCTTAGTGTGAAGACAGAGATTCTGCATCATTCTAGAGAAAGCAAAGTGGGTATGGCACGGAACTCCATAAAGACTCCACTATCGTGGTATTCTTGGGAACGTAAACATGGCCTTTCCCATTATATATCACACCAGTTCTGAAGCACTCAATAGTGTACAAACACTCGAAACAAACTCAAAAAATTTGGTGGAAGTTTGTCCAAACTTGGTCAAGCAAGGCTTATATCCCATTTTTAGTTATAAAGAAAAAATTGGATTGAGAGTTGAGAAATGGAGTCGTGGTCATACCAAAACTGACCAAAGAGGAGCAAACAAATAGCAAAGGACAGAGTTAAAGGATACACTTTTGGGGAATGATATCACAGGTTCTCGATTAGTTAATGCATCACTGTGTTTTGTTTTGGTATGTTCTTATTGTACAATTCTCATCCTTTTCATGTATATACATGTTTAATAGCCAAAGACGATGTGTAGTTTTATATACCACAAAATTAAAATACTATACAAAGAGTACAGTAAACTCGTCGATCAAGTTGTCTGGACATAGGATTGGTGACAAAACGCTTTTATGTATCGTTGATCTATAACCATTGCTATTGCTTCTATCTTATCTTTCTTGTTTTTATATTATGAGCATTGTTGATACGTCTAAGGATGTTGTCTGTTTTTTTTTTTTTTTGGTCAAAGGATGTTGTCTGTTTAGTCCACCAAAAATATGTTAAACTCATAATATCCCACGCACCATGTTTTGTAGCATGTTATTGCAACTTGAGTACCGAACTGTCGACTACAGTCGTGTATGATAAATTGGTTCAACTATATCCGAAACTATGTTTTGCAATCGTTAACTGTTCGTACAGTTGTGTTTGTGATTGACCCTTGAATATAATTAGAATAGGTATGTCTGAAAGTTTCAAGTTATTAGAAGCTTCCTTTGACTTTGTTGTCGAGCTTATACCAAGTTAAAGATAAAGAAAACCAAATGGGTATAGAAAACTAATACAGCGGACGTGAATTCACGAAACTCACATGTAATCGATATAATATCTCCAGTAGTACAAGAAGTCTCGAACCTAACATTCAGGTTTCTGGACGTCAATTCAATTTTCTAACCTAATTATGACTCCCTTTTGGGATATTAGCAAACTTGAGGGTCTTACTCACAAATGTTTTTTATATTTAGTTTCTATAAAAAAAAAAAAGGTAAAAATAATTAAGAGGGATATTCCTGTGATTAAAATCTGGGTGCCATGATTTATCCCAAAGTCTCCTCTTCCTAAC
The DNA here is from genome assembly GCF_000375325.1 of Capsella rubella. Taxonomy (NCBI): domain Eukaryota; kingdom Viridiplantae; phylum Streptophyta; class Magnoliopsida; order Brassicales; family Brassicaceae; genus Capsella; species Capsella rubella. Next base: position 2,676,623 of record NW_006238921.1, on the reverse strand, counting down.
CGAGAAGGGATCGGTCGTCGCAGTAGGGTTCTTCTTTTCAATAAATTTTTATTCCTTTTCACCATCACATCTCCTAATTCTTCTTCATCTTCTGTAATTTTGCTCATGTACGTCCGATCCAACATTTTTCGTGCCCCGATTTTTTTCCTGTGCTTGGTAAGTTCTGCAATCCCGTTGCCATTGATCTTGGGTTCGTGGTAAAATTATGTATATAATCGAGTAGAATAATAGATCGAATTCGTAAATTTCTGAAATTTGGCTGGCGAATTGTGATCAGGTGATTTAAATTGCTAGACATCAGAATTTTTTTTTTTTTTTTTTAAATATCGATTTTGTCCATTAAGAGGAGAATGGTGACGATTCTGTACCAAATATGTGTGATTCTTTGCGAATAATGTTGCTTTGTAGTTCTGGGTGTCTTTTAGAAACTTCTGTTTTAGGTTTGGATGTTGATATAATTATTTGTCTGAGCACATTATTTCATGCGTTCATATCTTTCTATCACCAAAATACGGTATTTAGCTCTATCTAGTGCGTAGGGAACATAATCCAGTACGTTGTGATCTCTTTTAACCGGTAGTGCTAACAAGTGCACAAGGGCATTATTATTCTCGTTGAAAGTTTTCTTCTTTACAGTTGCTTAGTTGAAATTTCTTCGTGTCATCTGTTCAACAGGAAGCAGTTGCATCCTATTGATGCAGTTTTGATTCTTCATTCCCTTGGAGTTTAGTTGGTTTCCCTTTAATTTAGTGAGCGTTTTCTCATATCTCTTGTGAGGAGAAAACTTGCTTGAAGTTCTTTCAGCATCAAAATGATGCATTCAGGCTGCAAACGACTTCTCCTGCTTCTATTCGTATTTGTCATCGTATTCATTGAGAACACCGCCGCAGATTCTCAATGGGACATTTCACATAAAGTAAGAGCTTCTCCCCATGAGAACATGGGACGAAATGTTATTGACGGAAGTGGTGTAGAGAAAACCTTACATGACATTGGAATGGGTGACAAGAGAGGCAGTCACAACAAAGTTTCAGTCTCCACAGTTGCATTGTTCACCTTGGCAATGGCTGCTGCCACTGGGTTAGGAGCAGTGCCCTTCTTCTTTGTTGAACTTGATCCTCAGTGGGCCGGAATATGCAATGGCATGGCCGCTGGTGTGATGTTGGCCGCTAGCTTTGATCTCGTAAAGGAAGGGCAGGAGCATGGCTCTGGAAACTGGGTTGTTACTGGGATTCTAGCCGGCGGTTTGTTCATCTGGCTCTGCAAGAAGGTAAGCAACTGAATTTTCGGCTGTCAGTCACCTAGTTACTGATTTCCATAGTATTTGAATTCAAATTCTCATGTGTAGACAGTTGACAGAATGCTGTTCTTCTGTTTTATACTCTTATCAACTGCAGATTTGTAGAATCCGAGAAAATCTTGAGTTTCTTCTTACATTAGCTAACTGTCAAGTTGTATGAAATCTCGGAAATCACATTTCACTTATTAAGACTCTGTATTTTGGACAGATTCTTGAACAATATGGTGAAGTGAGCATGCTAGATATTAAAGGTGCAGATGCAGCTAAAGTTGTTCTTGTCATAGGAATTATGACACTTCATTCTTTTGGGGAAGGATCAGGGGTTGGTGTATCCTTTGCGGGTTCAAAGGGTTTTAGTCAAGGGCTTCTGGTTACTTTGGCCATAGCTGTTCATAACATTCCAGAAGGGTTGGCTGTTAGCATGGTGCTGGCATCAAGGGGTGTCTCTCCACAAAATGCGATGCTCTGGAGTATAATAACATCCTTACCTCAAGTAATCATATAATTATATTGTTCTGTGATTTGATGTCTTTGTTTGCATAACATGTTACTGATTCTTTTTTTTTTTTGGGTTCTTTACCAGCCTATCGTTGCTGTACCAGCTTTTCTATGCGCTGATGCGTTTAGCAAGTTTTTGCCTTTTTGCACTGGATTTGCTGCTGGATGCATGATTTGGATGGTTATTGCTGAAGTGCTTCCTGATGCATTTAAGGTGAATTACATGTCGTGATTTATGAAATCAGTGTTGATGTTCGTATTTGAGAGAGATGCGGATATTCACTTATTATACTGAATGAAATTCTGTTCACTGTAACCACAACAGGAAGCGTCTCCCTCGCAAGTGGCATCTGCAGCCACAATATCTGTCGCATCCATGGAAGCTCTTAGCACTCTTTTTGAGAGTTTCACACATGATTACAAGTAATACTATAGAATTCCAGTAAAAGTTATATGCTGTTCCAATTGATTGATTCTTAAAATTCAACTAAGGCTTCATTTTCTCCTATCTGCAGCTCAGAGGATGCTTCTGGCTTCTTCGTTTCACTCCTCTTTGGTCTGGGTCCAGTGCTTGGGGGAGTATTTCTGATTGCATTGGCAATCACCTTTCGCCTCCAGCACGCCCTTCTAATGGGAGTCGCCTCAGGCATCGCTTTTGTCCTTGGTCTTTGGCGTCCGCTTCAACTACTGCTATCCGCAAAAATGGGATTCATCCCTCTGGTTAGTCTACTTGCAGTTGGAGCCGTACTGAGCCATTTCACTAGCTCGACCATCCTGAATGTAACTTGTCGAAAAAAGTCCCGGGCTGGCAGTTTAATAAACCCTGTAACCAATTTTCCAACCAGTGTGATAACACTCCAATCATTATTAGCGTGTGGAGCGGTTGGGTTCCATGCACTAGCCGAGGGGCTTGCTCTAGGGGTAGCTGCTCCAAATGCATATGGACTTGGCAGACACATGGTACTCCCGGTTTCCTTACACGGGCTTCCAAGAGGGACAGCGGTTGCAAGCTGTGTCTTTGGGGCTACTGACAGTTGGCACGCAGCTCTTGCAGCAGCAGCTTTGATAGGATTTGTGGGACCAATATCGGCCATAGGATCCATATTAGCTGGGATAGATTACAGTGGACTGGACCATGTAATGGTGGTGGCGTGCGGTGGGTTACTGCCCAGCTTTTGGCAGGTGATTAAAAGAGCCGTGAGGTTAGAGAGAAGGAAAGGCAGTGTGGGGATGGTGCTGGGACTAGCATGTGCCATTGTGTGTCTAACTTTCACTAGACTCGTGTGCTTGCACACGCCCTACTGCAATTCTGCACCCGAGGCTGTTAGATGATGATTCCTTGTTAGCAGACACACTCTCTCTCTCTCATTCCATGTTGTAAGATATATATACTTCATACCCTGCTTTAACTTGTGTCTATAGAAACTTGTCGGATGATAGGTTGAATGGAAAAGAGGGTGTCTTGTACTGTTAGTTTGAATATATGTTTGGCTTGAGATCAAGTAGATGGGTTTTTCTTAAGCTCTAATCTACTGGAATCTGTTGACGAAACAACACTTTTGACAAAAGATTGCTTGTTTTATGTTATTTTTCTTATGAATGGGACGATTTACTCGAAAATGGCCAAGACAGTAGGATAACTTATTGTGGTATAGATCGTGCAAAAGTCAAAATTTGCACATGGTTCTCGTTTTCTTGACATAGATCTTCATCTGTCCAATTGCACAATAAGTTCATTATTATATAATACCACCATCATAATGGAAGAAGACGCATCATTAGTTACGTAGTCCATAAAAACTGATGAAAGTCTTGTGTTTACTTTGACCCAAAATTTGTCTACCAACAACCACAAGCGTCATTTGCTTCTACCCGTTTTATTATGAAAAGTAAGCAAAGAGCAACCTGTGACATAATAGAACGAACTTTATGTCCGATAAACAAATCATTCAAGTTTTATTTGTAATTTTTATTGAGTTTATATTCATGGTGGTTGATAAAGAAAACAGCAAACTTGGCCTAACAATGACATCCAAATATTAGGATTGGACCTAAGAAGGGATTCATCTTATTTATTCCAACACAAACCAGAACTAAGTCGTATAGCGGAAAATGGTTTCAAACTCGAAATGCCTATGAACGGACTTAAAACACAGAGGAACAAAAACCTCGAAAGAACAAAGATGAGATTCAATCATCCTTCACTTTCTCTGAAATCTCTGACATGTCTGTCTTCTCCTCCTCTACTGACTGTGATCCCGTCATCCTAGCCAATATAACAAACGACATACCTCCAGCAACATTGTTAGCACACCTTAAAACCACAACACCGGTCTTAAACACCAATGGGGGCAACACCTTGGCGAGCAAGAACTCAATTCCATTCAACGTCTGGTACCTCACATTGGCGCTCACTCCCATATGCGTTGCCCAAGTTAGGGAATTGAGCACAGTAGGTGGCGGTTTGTTTGGCGTTTCGAATCCAGGGTCCATCTTCTTCCTCAGCATGATCAAACCATTAGAGATGGCGGTTCCGACAAGACCTGCAGCTAATCCAACAGTGGCAAAAACCATCCCTTTGTATGCAAGAGTCCCAAAACGGTTCATAAGGGTGAAGCTACCCTGTTCAAACATATGGCTTGATGGACAGTTTCTAAAGATTCCAGGCAAGGTCTGTGAGGAGCCAAGAGTTGCTGCAGTGGGAGCTAACAGATACATGAGTAAGAAATTCAGAATCGAACCTACACAGAGAGTGGAGAAGACGAAATCGAGCTCGTTCAATCCGAAATTGGGGCGTGAAGCCATGTCTCCGAGAACACAAGCGCTAAGTCCTACAATCTCCTCCATTAGTACCTTGAAAGGGAATTGAGGATCAGCTGCAACTCTTGATCTCCATCCCTGGATGAACATCCCAATTGGTCCCCATGGCGACGATTCTTCACCGCCTGAACCTCCACCTCCTCCCCCGCAACCGCCGCCGTGATTACCGATGCTCCCATCACCACCGCCACCTCCGGCGCATGGAACCGCTACTTTCGGAGAAGAGAAATTAGTGTGGAGTGAACAAACCGATCCATGCCTTGGAAATGAGACTCTAGTCGTCGGATCGCGCGAGAGGTTGATCACTCTCGGCAATCGCACACTGCTCTGATCCGATTTCGCCGATAAATGAAGCTTCGCTGCCATGGCCGCCATCTTTATCAACAAGTATGGCCGAGAGTGGACGAAAGAGCTGTGATCCTCTCGGAGAAATCAAAAATGGCCTCCTTTAGAATCTGTAGGACGGAAGAAGAGAAGAGACAGTGTTTGTAGTTGTTTTGGTGAAATCGTAACCTCATCTACGCTTTAAAACCCTAATTTTTTACAACAATCAAAATCAATCGGCCCATTTCCCACGTGCGAAACTAAAGCTGTTTCTGAGCCCCCACGTGGCTACATCACTCAACTACTTTACCAACTTGAACTAAATTCAAACACATTGAGCTGAGCTGACCCACCACCATTGTTGATTTTTCTTTTACATGTATGATTCTCTAATCTTTTGACAAAAAAGCATTGAAAGATTCAACTTTTTTCGCCAATTTGAAGTTTTCTAATTATATATGTGTAGTACCACAACATGAATAAATCCAAAGAATGTGTCTTAATTGTTTACAATGATGCATCAACCATCCACCACCGCTGTTTTCACATTTCTTTTATAGTATTTACTGTCTTTAACGGTTTTCTCTATTTTACGGTTTAGAAGATAACCATGAGAAACTCTCTAGGCTTCTCTTGGTGATTAGAGGCTAAGCAAACGTACAAACATTTATTGGTGTCTCATGCTCTTAGTGTCCTGTTTTTGGGCGTCTCATTGCATTTGAATTGAAAGGGAAGACACTCCCGCTACTCCAGACTGTTTGAAACCAGCAAAGGGCGCTCTCGCAACTGTTGCTTCTTGATGTAATCCTCTTGACTCATCATTTATTCTGAATACAGTATACAGAGCATTTTCATGTGGGAGATGAAGTGATGAACATAAAGTGTGAACCACACTCCCTTTCTACTTAACTTCTTCCACTGCTTTTTGGCTTCTTCTTCTTTGATTACAACTGATTCTTTCTATGTTAATGGATATCTTGTCAAAATGGAGTTTACATTTCAGATAAGTAAATCATTCAATCATCAGATAAGTAAATGAAGTTTACATCTCAGATAAGTAAATCATTTGTGATTTATAACTTGTTTTTTGAATTTATTTCTTGGTGACGTTGATACAGAAACCAACAATCTTGACCCTACCAAATAATGACATACAAGTATCAGGATGGACACACACTCACACATAGAACAAAACAAATGTCTTTTGCTTTTGTAAGAAGTAAGAACGTGTAAAAAGGTTTCAACTCAAGAAGATATCTCTTGTGCCTTTCGCCTATGAACAACAGAAACAGCATAGCAACAAAAAGAAAAAACTCTTTAAGCGATTTCAGTCATCCTTCTCCTTCTCTGACATCTCTGTCCTCTCCTCATCCCCCACTGACTGTGATCCAGTCATCCTCGCCAATACAACAAACGACATTCCTCCCAAAACATTGTTCACAACCCTCAAAGCTATCACACCTGTCTTAAACACCAATGGCGGCAACGACTTTTCCAGCAAGAACTCTGCCCCATTCAACGTTTGGTACCTCACATTGGCGCTCACTCCCATATGCGTTGCCCATGTTAAGGAATTCAGCAGCGTAGGGGGAGGCTTGTTTGGCGTTTCGAAGCTCGGGTCCATCTTCTTCCTCATCTTAACCAACCCATTAGAGATGGCAGTTCCAACAAGACCTGCAGCTAATCCAACGGTCGCAAAAACCATTCCTTTGTATACAAGAGTCCCAAAACGGTTCATAACGGTGAAGCTACCCTGTTCAAACATATGACTTGAAGGGCAGCTTCTAAAGATCCCAGGGAGTAAATTGGAGGAGCCAGGAGATGCTGCAGAGGGAGCTAAGAGGTACATGAGTGTGAAATTGAGAATCGAACCTACAACGAGTGTAGAGAAGACGAAATCGAGCTCGTTCAATCCAAAATTAGGGCGTGAAGCCATGTCACCAAGTACATTGGCGCTAACTCCGACCAGCATTTCCATTAGTACCTTGAAAGGGAATTGAGAATCAGCTGCAACTCGTGATCTCCATCCTTGTATGAATATCCCTATTGGTCCCCATGAAGACGATCCATTTTCTTCTGCTTCACCGCTTGAACCTCCGTAACCACCTCCTCCCCCGCTTCCGCTTCCACCGCCGTGATTACCAATGTTCCCACCACCACCTCCGGCGCAAGGAATCGCGAGTTTTGGAGAAGATAAGTTGGTGTGGAGTGAAGAAACCGATCCATTTCGTGGAAACGAGACTTTCGTGGTTGGATCGCGGAAGAGTTTGATCACTCTCGGCAATCGCACACTGCTCTGATCCGCTTTCGCTGATAAATGAAGCTTCGCCATAGCCGCCATCTTCTCAAAAAGCCAATATGCCGTGAGAGGAGGAAAGATCCGTGATGAATGAGAAAGATGAACTGAGAACTGAGATCTGAGATCTGAGATGTTAGGCGGAATCACAGAGTCACTCTGGTGAAAAGTTGGGAATCTCGTCCGACTTTTAAAAAAAACCAAAACCAAACCTTTTTGTTTTCTTACAAAACAACAATAAAAAAAATCTCGCGGGCCCATTTCTCACTGTTAAAACCTAAGTCTGTAGCTGCTCCACACGTGTCACCACAGTCAACTACTTCACCAACTTCCATGTCCGGATTCACAACCCAATATGGTCAAATGTATTTATGTTTTTGGTCTCATACTCTCTCCCGGTCTCCCCTGTACTCAACTTGCTTACCAAAAGACAACTTACTGCATGAAATCAGAAGATTACCTTTGGTTTCTCCTCCTGAAGCTACGATGTAATCAACTCCATGCTACATATCCCCATATATACGTTTATTAGATCTCCATTCCAGAATCAAGAATACAACTACTTTCAACACATGAATAAATCCAAATTATCTATCTTAATGGTTACAATCCATCAATCTCTGGTTAAGAAGGAAAACATAGGAAACTGTTGGGCTTCTCTTGGTGCATCGTGCTTAAGCATCAGTGCAGATTACGATGGTAAGCAGAAGAACCAAGATCAGACGCAACCAACACCACCATTATGCCAGTTATACACATATACACATAACTTTTTTTTATCAGTATCCCTCAATGGCTAAGTCTTATTAGCGCCCTGTTTTTGGGCGTTTCATTGCGTTTGAATTGAAAGGAGAGACACTACCGCTCGGCCCTGGGCTGTTTTCTCTCAAGCTTGAATTCAGCAACGCGAGCTCTCGCAACTGCTGCCTCTTGATGTAATCCTGTGACTCATCCTGCAAAAGAATACAAAGCATGTTATATGGATATCATTAAGTAAGCCTATATTTTAAAGAGAGAAGTCTCCGACTGTCGACCAATAACCAAACCAAGAATTCCCAAACGAACTTCTCCTAGCTCTCCGTTTAAACCTTCAGCTCTCAACTAACTGGCGTGAGGTCTGTTACCACCTGCCTAGTTACTACATACTACCCCAAAACTGAGACTCCTAAATTTGAGAACTTAACCTTGCCTAACTAATACTTACAACATGCATTTACCACAGAAAAAAAAAAGAAAAGAAAAAAACCATTGATGAACTTGTTGCCAAGCTTCAAAGCAATGTTGCCTTTCAAAGATTAAAATGGGAAAGCATGTTTAAAACACGCACCACAGGTTTGACCAACTCCTCGATAATTTCTTGGGCCTGCCGCAGCTTTATTTCCACAATATCAACAGGAAGATCAGCCTCAATGAGGATATGCAGCTGCTCATTGAGATGCTCATAGCCAGGCTTCCCTTTCAGTTTCTCTTCCTAGCAACAGAATATAAAAGCAAAATATGAACAAATGTTTTGATAAAGATGGTTGGGAAACAGAATTAATGGTAGGCAACCCTTACTTTGTCAGGATCTTTAATTGACCCTTTCCCTCTAATATACACACGGCAACCAGTTGTTGCTTCCACTCGCTTCAACGAGTTCCCTCTAGGACCCAGAAGTCTTCCCACAAAATTGAACTAACCAAAAGCAGAAGAATTCTTATTCATTTCAATTCCATTGTCTCAACGAAAACAAATCCGGCAAAACTTACATTCGGATAGGTATCGACTGGAAGATCTAACCGCAAGATACGCTTCACTGTGTATGAACTTGGGCTAGCAGGTGCACCCTGCCACTCCATTGCCATTCCATGAGGACCACCTATTCTCTACAATAAATAATAATCTTACATTTTTAGAATAGTTCTGAAATGAGTAACTGGAATTAAACCTGGTACAGAATAAAAAGGGTTTAGGGGTTCACAGGGTCTCTACAAGAAATAGAAAGGTTCCACTTGGAGCTATAGAGGGATTTTTCTTAGAGGAATTAGCTAGACAGTCACAACTAAACCATAAATTATCGAGCATACAAAGACCAAACTTCTAACTCTTGGGCGTGCAATGATCTATAGGCCACAGATGGCACCACATATTCAAACAAGGAGATGGAGAGCTAAACTCATACCTTATATTCCTTGCAGTAGGAATATTAGGCTCCTCCAACAAAAGAATACATGAGCCATCCCTACATATTTCATGTGAAAGTGGGTTTCAACCACATTCCTCAGTTAAGAAACTTTCTATGTTCTATTAAGATAATCGGGGATGAAAAAGACTTCTTAAATAATCTATCAAAAGATAACATCTAACAAAACACAGTTTGCAAGAAATTAAGAAGAAAAATGGCTACCTCTGGTGGAAGACCATTCCAACCACCTATTCCAGAACCGGGAGCATTAGACATAAGATTTGGTGACGCCATTGGACTAGGACTTCGATGCCGCAACCTATCAAAATCGGTAAACCCTTGGTTGGGCATCATTCCGGAGACCCGGAAAATTTCTGCACAAAAAAAAAAAGAGAAGGAACGAAGAGAATGTCATGATACAAATCAATGACGAGTGAGAAAGACCGGAGAACATTTACTTCAGGATTTACAGTATTAAACTGAGCTCATATCACCAACTATATATATAGCAGTCAGATTGATTTTCCCCAAGATACATTATTCAGTCATGGTTCCTCAATTTGATCATCTTAAAATAAGGTTACATTTGAATATAGTTAACAAAGATGGAAGATTTACGACCAAAACAACATAAGTTATCAAAGCAAAACCCAATAATGCCTATCTCATTAGCTGACCACGGAGAAGACCCCATTTCTAAATGAGCTAATAAGTAATAACACTAATAAGCATCAGGAGCATGAACTATCGGGAACTGATACAGTCCAGTGAGTTTAAATATGAGCAAAGATCCAATTATGTGATTCACACAACAAGTATTAGGACAGGTCATCAAAGAGAGAAATGCTGCACAATCAAGATAAACGAACAGGAAACATCGACTTCAATTAACAAAATTGTAGATCTATGAAAGTAAGAAATGAGAAGAGTGAGACCTTGATTTAAGAGTCGGCTACATATGGGTAAGACTTGCATGAAAGGCCCAAGCTTTTGATGCTCTGCTAACAATTGAGATAAGTATTGACTACAGAAGACAAGCAAAAAAAAAAATAAGAAAAAAAGGAAAGAGATAAGAGATTTCGAAGCAATAAGAGAAAGGGAGGAGAAGTCGAAAGAGAAACACCTGTCAACATCGGATGAAGTTCTAATCTGGGGAGAAGCGGCTCTAGAAGGTGAGAAGTTGTAATTATACAGACCAGACATGGTGGGTTGTGTCTTTTGCAGCTATCAGAAATGAAAAAGACGATGAAGAAGCGAAGAAGAGAGATTTTGCGGGATAGGGAGGGAGTGAGGAGAAGAAGGGTGTGTGTTGGTGTTGGCGAGGAAGAAAAGGAACAAGTAAACAGAGTCGTCACAGCAGCATTCGATTTAAGGAGGGTTTATTTTGTGTGTGTGTGTGTGTAATAAAAGAACATGAAAATAAATTGAAACACAAAAGAACAAAACAAAAACAAAAGAGAAACTTACCGAAGAAGACCGTCGGATTTTGTCAAACATCTTTTGTGAATTCTTATCTTTAACCATCATTATCATTCAATCCTGTTTGGTTTGCTATCATTCATCTCTTATCAGTTAGTACACAAACTTTAGTAAGATTTTGCTCTAAATACCCAAAATCACCAACAAAACAATAAAACTAACATTCACATATCTCTCTATATTTAACCTATTACTCCCTTTTAATTACTTTGTTTCTAACCTAACCCTAAAGTCACTTTCTTTACGACCAAAATCCGGCTTTTCTTTTTGCGTTTTTATGGCCACAATTTCCGGTCCGCGGTGTCATTTTATTTATGTTGAATATGAATTTAACGCTTTAACACTCAATGTCTACAAAACGTGTCAAACGAATAATAAATATACCATCAATAAGCGGAGATTATAATCTATAACGTATCAGACAGATATAACGACTCACTGATTCTCTGTACATATTTCATATAATTTTTGTGTATCTTGTGTCTTAAATACCCGATTTCTAGTTTGTGAGTTACTGTTACGTGTTTTCATATCTTGCTTGATTTATTTGTCTTTAAATCAATCGTGTTTAAGATCTTCTATGAAAAGAACATCGATTGCAAGAGTGTATACCTTCATCATCCACCTTCATCTTGTTGGGGGTTAAACTGTTATAACGAAGGAAAGCTGTACAAGTAAAAGTGTAAAACCCACACGCATTTACGTAGTCTTGTACCTAAGAACTTTGGAGTGATGATACTACCAAGTACTCTAGGTTATCAAGTTATTTACCACTGAGAGAGTGAGAGACGACCAATGTATGAAAAATGTTTGATTGGTATATTGGGCTTTAAGATTTACGTTTTTATTAAAGAAATAGCCCAACAAGCCCATTAAGTTATCTAGTTGAGTTAGTAGTGGTCTCATCTCTCAAATCATTAACTTTTGGATCTTAACATAGAGAGAAGAGAAACGCAATCGAAAGGAAGGGAGAAGACGAAGATGTCGTTGGTATGGCTGGAAGCGTTGCTGCCTCTCGGAGTCATCGGTGGGATGCTTTGCATCGCCGGAAATTCTCAGTACTACATCCACAAAGCTTACCATGGCCGTGTATGAGATTTTTCCCCCTTTTTTTCTTTTTCTTTCGTTGCGTCTCTCTCCTAGGGTTTGCTCGATTTGATCCAAATTTGAGTAGTTTGTTGATCATTTGGTGGATGATTTGATTTTGAATTTTGAATTGAGCAGCCGAAGCACATTGGTCACGATGAATGGGATGTAGCTATGGAAAGACGCGACAAGAAGGTCGTCGAGAAAGCTACAGGTCCTTCCTCATGATCAGCTTTGATCTCTTTTGTGACCCTCAGGTCTGTGTTCCTTCTCTACCTAGGTTATCGTTCTGCTTTCTCTGAGGTCTTTCTTAGTTTAATCATCTTGGCTCGTGGATAGCTATGATATTGCTTGTTGTGTCCTTGGGAGAGCCAATACAGCTTTCGGTCGTCCATGAATCGATGTGAATCAGTAGACCACTTCTGTTGTTTGCTTAGGTTAGCTACGTGTGTGATCACTGGAAAAGCTGTGTTTTCTTTTGTGCTTTCGGGAATGGAAATAGTTTAAGATTTTAACAAGAGATTTTGTGGGTTTTAGCTTCTGTATCAGTAGATATTAAGCAATAAACAGATGCGCCAGTGCCGATGAATAGTTTTTTGTCAGTTTGAAGCTATATAGTACTGGTTTGGTTTCTATTCTGTGTAGAAAGTCCTTCAAGGGAATGAATAAGATCCTCCCTCCTCACTCCTGATATTTGACTACCAGATAGATTGTCCTAGGTACTTTTGTTTAGTTCTTTGCCAATTGAAGGTTTCTGGATGGTGGTTTATTTGTTTTGGTCTTGTCTAGGAGTGACTGAAATTCTGGTTATGGTTGGTTTATTAATGATCTTCTGGAGCTCTTCTTATTTCTTTGTCATGTGAAGCTCTAGGGCAGTGATGTTCTTTCTTATGTGCATCTGGAATCCTCCCACTGCTTTCTTTTTTCTTTCTCTGGCTTGCGATGTTAACTCCGAGAATAACATGGTGATGTGATATAGGTGCTTAAGATGAACACTGGGCTGACAAATAAGGTGCATTTCAGGAGAAGAAGAAGCTGGGGGATCTAAGACTTCCATTCCCATTTGATTTTCCTTGGACATGTTAAAGTTTTCAGAAATCAGACCGTAATGACATTTGGTTTATAAACATTTCTCTATATGTGATACTTTGTATGCTTCTGAGTGTTGCGTGATACACTGAACTACTCTCCTGCTGTGAGTGAATAAATGAATATTTGGAAAGATGGCTCATCCTCACGCATAGTTATACTCTCAGAAGAATTGCCCATCTTCAGGTGTTGGATTTGTTGCTGGTAGGAAGTAATATATATATAGTACAGGGTGTGTTGTTGTTAGTAGAGATAAGATGAAAGGGGGGAGATGGTGAAGATACTACATTAGAGTCCAATGAAGCCCTGTGATGATGAATCACATGGTTTAAGACTCTGGCTAATAATGGAGGATGGATGAATGAGAACGGTCAAAGCCTCTGTCTCTGCTTGCAGATTCACATGGGGTCCCCCTCGTTATGTCCCTTTCAAGTGGGCTCGATCTCTTAATTCTTACTTCGAAATCGAAATGGTCCATGTTGTGACGAGGCCCTTTCTTTTCTTTTCTTTTTTGGTTCAAAGGAATTTTTCTTTAATGTCACCAAAATCGATCTTACCAACCAACACGACTTACATAGATTCACTTCTAATTTCTCCTTAAAACGACACAAGCTTCTGCCAAATTACAGCTCCTCAGGCGCAGAGAGATAGAGAGAGAGAGAGAGAGAGAGAGAGAGTTTTTTTTCTATTCTTTTACTTTTCATGTGTTCATCTCAAAACAAGCTCTTGATTATTATAAATAGTAAAACTAATCATCTTTTTTTCTTTCTTATATATACCGTCCACTTTTCTTTGGGATTATTATTTTAATGAAACTGTATCCATGAGAACTTTATTATTCAATTAAACCACCACTTGAATAAGAATGAGCAAGAGAAATAGGAAAAACCAATCCTTAAGAGGAATCTCTTTACTCTTTAGTGAAAAAGAAGCTTGTTTTTATTTTACCGTTGAAACCTGACTTTGATGTAGAATTCTTTAGCTTTCTCAATTCTCATACAACAGATAACAGAAAAAAGGAAGAAGAAAAGAGAAGAATATTCTACAACTATAGTTTCCTATAGAAAAGAGAAGAAAAGGAAACTATAGTATTTTGGTAGTACATAAAACACAATTAATAGAGCATTTATACAGTGCACTTCCATCTTCATGTCCAAACCTAGACCTTTAGCTTTTAAAATGATGGGACAAGAAAAATCTCCTGGTTTATCTGCACGAGTCAGAGATGATGCTGCGATGCTAAATTAGCCATTAACAATGTTGTCATATCATGTTTCTTAATATGAGCAAGACGCCATAAGAAGGCCCAAGCCAGGCTAACTTAGTCATGTATTCACATTAACTCCAAACTTTTTTACATACATGTTTGCGGGAAACGGTGTTTTTTTCTGAGCTGCAAACATCCATATGAACTCGTTTACTTTTCATAGAAAGTAAGCAAACGAGACAACTTTGGATGTAAACATAAACGTTGTAATAGAAAGCAGCTTCTGTAGTATACATTGCAAGCCATCTGGCATCTCCTAAAGAAAAGACGGAGGAACTATAAAGAAACTAGTGAACTCTACAAATACAATCCATCCTCCATGGTTCCAAAATCTATTCGTTCAATGGTGCTTTCTAATATAAGACATGGTTAGGGTCAACGGGTTGCATGAAGCATATATAACTACAAACTAGAGCAACAACACTTGAATCTTAAGAACACACTAGTTTCGACTGAAGAATGCTAAGCTCAAAGTGTACAAAGTTGAGTATAGATGGATAATCATCTTCTTCAACTGTCTGCTTGTCAGACAAAAATGTAGACATTATTACAAATAAAAGATCAAAGCTTTACAGCAAAAGTGGTTAGAAGAAAACAAAGTGAGTGCACTCCAGAAACAATCCAACACTTTTCATTTCCATGGAGAGAGAGAGAGATCACCAAAGTTTTGCGATTTGAGAGCACGAAAAGAAAACAATATTACTTATTTCCTTATCACCAGTAGAGAAACAAGATGAATGTGGAAGTATCAACTTGCTAACCACAAAGAAAAAATAATCAGAAAAAAAAAAACACTTTACCAAAAGAAGAATAATTGAAGTAAAAAAAGAAGAAGACAGTAACAGATGATCAAGAAGATGTGGTGATGATGATGTACACAAAGTAATCTAAGCTGCGTATTCGGTTTCAAGCATTGGTTGTGTACGAGTCGTAGTAGCTGTAGGTGCTCTAGTTTCTCCAACCTGAGTCATCCTCAGAGCTTCCCCTGTCTCTCCAGCCCTCTCCATCTCTCTCATTCTCTCTTGCTTCTTGTAATTCCGACATCTCAAGACCAAAAACAGCAAAAGCCCAAATAGTATCAATCCACCTACCACCGACCCAAGGATGATCCAAGTCTTGGAATTGGAATCAGAGCTCTCCTTCTTTTTCTTCCTATGCTCATCCCCTGGAGGAGCTGGACTCGGGGCAGATGACACAGATTTCACGACAACAGAGAAATGTCCCTGACGCTCAGTCTCGCATGTGTTTCCAGGCTGAATCGATTCGCTGAAACTGGCAACACCTTGTGAATCAAATCTAACACACTTAGCACTAGAGCCTTGAGGGATTCGTTCCAGATCAGAGAAATCGATTCTGATAGGATCATTAGAGACCCTCAAATCAAGGTCAGGCAAATTAGTGGCGGAGAGATTCTTGGCATCGTAAGCGAGAAGACCCAACACAGGTGCCACATAATCATAACCAGACAAAGGGTAGTACAAGTGGGAGAAATTAGCTAGGTTTTGATAAACCAGGACAAGCCTTGTCACATACGGCTCCACGACTACGCCGCTGGGAATCGAGAACTCTTTAAAAGGAGTGACTCCACGTTTTCTAAAGCTTCCGCTTCTGAGTCTCATGGCAGCGAGTTTGATCCCAGTCAAATTGGAAGGGACGGTACCTTCGTAGAGAATGCCGGTACGAGGACGAACGAAGGCTCTAAAAGAGTAATCTTGGAGAAGAGCATCAAGAGACGAAGCATTGGGTGTAGATTGAGCTTGTAGAGGAAGAGAGCAGAGAGAGAGAAACAGAAGCAGCACCTGGAGACAACAGAGAAACCCCATTGTTGGGTAAGCTTATCTCCTTCGCCTTCTGGGAGCAATAAAGTCCCCAGCGGCGAGTCAAAAGCTGTGAGACTCAGTAGTAATAAAGAAGTCGCCGTCACGTCTCCTGAGAGTGTGTGTGAGGGAGAAGAAGAGTTCAAAAGGGGCAAAACCGGAATTGGGGTAGAGAAGAACAAATCGAGGAATGAGGGTTTGTAACAATGAGGGGGGGGGCGAGGGGAAGAAGCGGAGGAGAGAGAATTAATGGTCGCCGGTGGAAAAGAGAGAGAAAGAAGAGAGAGAGAGAGAGAGAGAGAGAGCCAAAAGGACAAAAAGGAGAAGGAAGAGTGTTGTCGTCAGTCCCATTTGTTCACAAAAATTATACATACAGCCTGTTCATCTGATTTTTCTCCTTTCCCACATTAAAAAAAAAAAAATTAAAAATATATATATGTTTTCCTTTTTTACTTTTCTTTTTCGACCAATCATATTAATACATTGCGGCATTCAATTTTGCCGTAACAGTTGTCCGTCTACCCCCTTCTTCTTGTTATCTGTATGTATGATTTTTTTTCCATATACTATCACTCTTCTACCTTTTTTTTATTTCTTTCCTTTTATTTCTGGCCCATATTTCTAGTTTCAGGCTTTTGAAGCCCACATATATATGGACTCTATTGGCTGGCTCATTAGAAATTTATTCCTAGCAAACTACCAACCTTGTGAATGCAGTTAACATACATAGTGCAGTTAATATAGTACATGATTACCGGTTTGGTTTCTTATCGGTTTTCTGGTAATCGATATAATGTAGACCTAAAATATCAATTCTCAGTTAAGTTGTATTTATTTGGTTTAATTTGATCCAAATATAAATCAGTTTTATCAATATTTTGGTTTAATTTTCGTTTGGTTTTGACCTATTGAGTTAACTCCGGTTTGAGCCAACACACACTATGTCACTATCTACGCACAAAAAGCATGATCTAGAAGCTAGGCGTACTAGAACTAGAAGCAGCTATAATTAGATATATTCGTTTCCTTCTATATAATTTATTTTTGAGGCATGACAATGTTTACTTGAGCCCAAAGTTAAGCCCATTAAAAATGAACCACGTCATCATTAACTTTTCCATTTTCTTTTTTATAAACCTCATATTTATATGTCAGTTGATAGCTCAACCTACCATACCTCACCACATCACCACTCTCTTCGTCTCTCTGCGAATCTCCATACGACTCTTTGAAAGAGAGAGCTTTCCTCTGTTTCTCCGCTGGTAAGCTTCGGTTTCATCTCTCTCGCTTCTCAGATCTGTTCCTTTAACACTTGGATTTCTCACCGACGACTGGATCTGATTCCACAGCTATTATGGGTAGTTCCGGCGACGTTAACTGGAAACTTGAGGACCACCCCAAGCTTCCTAAGGGAAAAACAATCGGATTAATTGTTCTCGATGGATGGGGTGAATCTGATCCTGACCAGTACAATTGCATCCATAAAGCTCCAACTCCCGCCATGGATTCTCTTAAAAACGTTTGTTTCCTTTTTTCCAATTTTTTTCTTTTGTTTCCACATATTTCTTGATTGATATCGATAGATTCCGATTATGAATTTCGACGGGTTGTTGTGTTTTTCATAGGGGAAACCAGATACATGGAGGTTGATCAAAGCCCACGGTACTGCCGTTGGTCTCCCGAGCGAAGACGACATGGGAAACAGTGAAGTTGGCCACAATGCTCTTGGAGCCGGTCGCATTTACGCTCAAGGTGCTAAGCTTGTCGATCTCGCCCTTGCTTCAGGGAAAATCTATGAAGACGAAGGTTTCAAATACATCTCTGAATCTTTTGAGAAAGGCACCGTGCACCTTATTGGTCTTCTAAGCGATGGTGGAGTTCACTCTCGTCTCGATCAAGTGCAGGTACTCAATTCTCTGCTTCATTTTTTTACACATCTCTTTAGAATTTCTCTTGTAATGTTAATGTTCGTGGATATGGTTTGGTTTTGTTTTGTCTGCGTAGTTGCTGTTAAAGGGTTTCGCAGAACGTGGTGCTAAGAGAATCCGCGTTCATATTCTTACTGATGGTCGTGATGTGTTGGATGGCTCTAGTGTTGGCTTTGTTGAAACTCTTGAAGCGGACCTCGCTGCCTTACGTTCCAAAGGTGTTGATGCTCAGGTTGCATCCGGTGGAGGTCGTATGTATGTCACCATGGACCGTTATGAGGTCTGAATTCACTTTCACTTAGCTAAACTCACACGTTAATTCTTAGATCTTTGTCTAATTGGAAACTGGATTAGGCTTATATTTTTGTTGCTTTAACTGTATTCTGTTTCTATCCCTTGTAGAATGATTGGACTGTTGTGAAACGAGGGTGGGATGCTCAAGTTCTTGGAGAAGCTCCTCACAAATTTAAAAGCGCTCTTGAAGCAGTTAAGACACTGAGGGCTGAACCTGGTGCTAATGACCAGTATTTGCCTCCCTTTGTCATTGTTGATGACAGCGGAAAGGCTGTGGGTCCAATTGTTGATGGCGACGCAGTTGTTACATTCAATTTCCGTGCTGATCGAATGGTCATGCATGCAAAGGCCCTTGAATATGAAGATTTTGATAAGTTTGATCGCGTACGTGTCCCAAAGATACGTTATGCAGGAATGCTCCAATATGATGGAGAGCTAAAGCTTCCTAGCCGCTACCTTGTTTCCCCACCATTGATCGATAGAACCTCTGGTGAATACCTGGCACACAATGGCATTCGTACTTTTGCTTGCAGGTTAACTTTTAGAATCTCTCTGATCTTCGTATATCCTCTTTTCCATTTATGTATTGTCTTCTATTGCTGTTTCCTGACTTATTAATTTGTTGAAATTGGGATTAGAAATGAAACTGTGATATAACTAATCCTGTCTTCTTTCTGTTTTATGCATTGGGGTTTCTTGCTGATTAAAACTAGTGGAATGGTCCTAGTTGTCTTTTTCTTAGATGAGATTATACATTTGATGGTAAATTACTTGAAATGTACAATATCCTAGCTATTGACCATTGAAAATTTACTTCACTGAAACAGTGAGACTGTGAAGTTTGGCCATGTCACCTTCTTTTGGAATGGCAACCGCTCTGGATATTTCAATGAAAAGTTAGAAGAGTACGTTGAGATTCCAAGTGATAGTGGAATATCATTCAATGTCCAGCCAAAGATGAAAGCGTTGGAAATTGCAGAGAAAGCAAGGGATGCTATCCTTAGTGGCAAGTTTGATCAGGTAAGGTGTACTACTCTCTTATCATATTTGTCAACCCACTAAAAAAATTTCGGCTTCTGAACCTGGTGTGAATGAAATGGTAGGTTCGTGTTAACCTGCCAAATGGAGACATGGTTGGTCATACTGGTGATATTGAAGCAACTGTTGTTGCCTGTGAAGCTGCTGATCTTGCTGTGAGGGTATGGTTTTCTATTAAATCTGTGACATGGGAGTGTTTAGAAACTGTTCTTAATAGCAATGACTTACTAAGTTTTGGTCCCTGGTTTGCAGACAATCCTTGATGCCATAGAGCAGGTTGGAGGGATATATGTTGTGACTGCTGATCATGGAAATGCTGAGGACATGGTTAAAAGAGACAAAGCCGGCAAGCCTGCTCTTGATAAGGAAGGGAACCTTCAGATTCTCACCTCTCACACCTTGAAACCAGTAAGTTCTAGCAATACCGGAACAATTTTTTGAGTTCTGATCAAAATGTGGAAGTTGCTACTGAGCATAGGTTAAGCATGAGAAGTTTTATAGCCAGAAGTGGTTGTTGTGTGTGTCTTATATGTGAACTTTGGACATGATGTGTGTGTTTGCAGGTGCCAATTGCCATAGGAGGTCCTGGCTTGTCAGCAGGAGTTAGGTTCAGGCAGGATATCGACACACCTGGGCTTGCGAATGTAGCTGCAACCGTGATGAACCTCCATGGATTTGTAGCCCCGAGCGACTATGAGACAAGTCTGATTGAAGTAGTGGACAAGTGATGATTCTGGTTGGTTGTAGTTCCCTTTGTCCCACCTGAGCGACTCTTGATACTCTTTAAAGTTGCTAGTTTTCTCTGCTCTCTAATAAGGCTCGTGATTTTTCGGGAGCCATACGGGCTACTCGCCGGCCCTCTCACGATGTTGTTCACGTTATAAACTACATTTGATTTTGTATTTCTCAAAAACATGATCTAGAAGCTTTTGAGAATTAATTTCTAAACAAATTATCTAAAGAAACCTTTCATGTAAAGTTAAAGGTATGAGAATTTGAGGGCAGCGTCAAACATTCGGCCACATGGGAGAATATTAGAGAAAGTTGAAAAGAAACCTTTCATATAAAAAAACTGGAAAAATATTACAAATAAATAGAAAAATATCTTGATGTCATCAAGTTGTTTAAATAGAAAAAAAAATCAGTCTATCAAAAGATTAGTTTCTTTTATTTTTTTACATTCGAAATTCAAATTTAATAATAGTAAAAGATAAAACGAAGTTGGAAAAATCGGCAAATCAAAATAACAATTGAACACTTCAATTTTAGTATTGACTAATAAATTTTGCCATAAGATATTTGCAAATTGATCTGGTCCGGTATGGTAGACAAAATAATTTTCCACGCTACCCTTCCAGCCGTCCATTCACTAGTTGCCCTCAACAATGCCAAACAACGCTCCAGATTCCTAGCGCAAGATCTAACGGTTAGCAAGTAGAGTCGTACCATCATTAGAAAAAAACCATTCTTCTGCAAAAGTAAACATAATCGACGGTTGTCACTCACCTTTGTTCCAATCAGAATGATCCAATGGGTATGAAGCAGCAAGGCCCAAATAGTTTTGTTTGCATGTGATTTAAACCCGTCCCCACTGGGCGAGTGACGAACGAGACCTCTGCGACCCTATTTTTCGAGACGATAAAAGGGCTAAGAATTGCTCTTTTCAAAGCTCGCCTCTTCACCACAGAGAAAACTTCGTCGTCTCTCCCTTGCTTCGCCCTCTCATCTCCGTGAGAAAAAGGCGGAGTCTCTCTCTCCAGATATTTTGCTCATCCATCGGTTCTCTTAGGTAACTCTCGTTTCTCTCAGATCTGTTTACTCTTTATAAATCTCGTTGCTCTTCGAATCATTTTTATTTTTCGTTTCTTCGATCTGTGTTTCGTTCTTAGATCTGTAAGGTAAATAAGATGTTCCGATCCATAGATCTGACTGTTCTGTTGAGAAATGATGTTATCTGTTTGCTTATTATTCTGATCGTGATGTTTACAGCTCATTTTCGAATTTTTTCATCTATTGGTTCTATAGATCTGCTTCTTTTTCTAGAGTTTCACTGATTTGCTGATCTCTTAATCATAGAAATTGCTTGGATCTGTTGACTTTAGTTTAAAATGTATTGGATCTGATATTTGCGACTCCGTTTACGGTAATTGTGATTGCTGTAAACCCTTGTTAAGTTTTTGATCTTATAATCTACCAGATCTTTGCCTGATCATATGCTTAGTGAACCATGGTTAGTTGTATCCGCTTGCTTTTTCTAGTTGTTGTAATCGTGTTTTGGTTCCTCCAGAATTTTGAACTGACCATTTTCGTTTCCAACAATCTTGGGTTGTCTGTTTGTAAAGCTTTTTGTGACATGACCTTCTGTTTTGCTTACTACTTCAATACTGTTACATTCCGGGAAGATCTTAGACTCTAGTATTACCTTTCAAACTTGTGTTGGTAAAGCATTCTTTGTCATATATTGCTGCGTTACATATGATACTTACGTCTTGTTTTCATTATTGGTTTTGTAAAATTGCAGAGTTCAAAATGGTTGATCAAGTTCAGCACCCCACTATTGCTCAGAAAGCTGCTGGGCAGTTCATGCGTTCAAGTGTTTCCAACGACGTCCATGTTGGTTACCCGAGGCCTTCTATGTACCAGAGACATGCAACCTATGGAAACTACTCCAATGCTGCATTTCAGTTTCCTCCCACATCCCGGATGTTGGCAACAACTGCATCCCCAGTCTTTGTCCAGGCTCCAGGAGAGAAAGGGTTCACTAACTTTGCTCTTGACTTTTTGATGGGTGGTGTTTCTGCTGCCGTCTCAAAGACTGCTGCTGCTCCCATTGAGCGTGTTAAGCTTTTGATTCAGAACCAGGATGAGATGATTAAAGCTGGCAGGCTTTCTGAACCATACAAGGGTATTGGTGACTGTTTCGGCAGGACAATTAAGGATGAAGGGTTTGGTTCTCTATGGAGAGGAAACACTGCCAATGTCATCCGTTACTTCCCCACCCAGGTTGGTTGAGTTTCAAGCTCTTTGGCTTTTATAGCTTTTGAAACAAATTAATTTTGTACTAATCTTCTCTTTTGACCATGCTAGGCCTTGAACTTTGCCTTCAAAGATTACTTCAAAAGGCTTTTCAACTTTAAGAAGGACAGAGATGGTTACTGGAAGTGGTTTGCTGGTAACTTGGCATCTGGAGGAGCTGCTGGTGCCTCTTCCCTTCTGTTTGTGTACTCCCTTGACTACGCCCGTACCCGTCTGGCCAATGATGCCAAGGCTGCAAAGAAAGGAGGTGGTGGCAGACAGTTTGATGGTCTTGTCGATGTTTACAGGAAGACACTCAAGTCTGATGGTATTGCTGGTCTTTACCGTGGATTCAACATCTCTTGTGTTGGTATCATTGTCTACCGTGGTCTGTACTTTGGACTCTACGACTCTGTGAAGCCTGTTCTCCTCACTGGAGACTTGCAGGTTGGTCTTTGTTGTCTTTCTCTCTTATCTTGTGTGTTCTAATACTTGTTACTGGTTGGTTCTGACATGTTAGTATTCTTTTTTTGGTTATTTCAGGATAGTTTCTTTGCTAGTTTCGCTCTTGGATGGGTCATCACTAATGGTGCGGGTCTTGCATCTTACCCCATTGACACTGTCCGCAGAAGAATGATGATGACGTCAGGTGAGGCAGTCAAGTACAAGAGTTCGATGGATGCCTTTGCCCAGATCCTCAAGAATGAAGGAGCCAAGTCACTCTTCAAGGGAGCTGGTGCCAACATTCTGCGTGCTGTTGCAGGTGCTGGTGTGCTTTCCGGTTACGACAAATTGCAGCTGATTGTCTTTGGTAAGAAGTACGGATCAGGTGGTGCTTAAGCATCGCTTCTGCCTTCTTCCTCCTTTTTCGATTTTAATTGCGGTTTAAAACCCGCAAAAAAACTGAGATGTTGATGAAATTTTTTTTTGCTTAAGACTTAGGGAGGCATGAGCCCTAAACCAAATTTTATATCCTTCTGACGCCAACTTTTTTTACTTATGGAATAATTCATGTTTGAGAGAGAGTCTGTCATTCTCTTCGAGTTTAAAAGAATTTTGGATTTATTGAGTTTTATTTCCCTTTACTGCTTTTTTATATCTTCCCGTCTTATATTATTAATAATCTGCAATACCTGATTACGTTATCTTGAGTAGTTTACGTTGTAAATAGCGAGTAAGCCCAGTTCCCAAGCGAATGCTGCAAATAGAACTGATGTAAAACTCCAATGTGTGGAAGGAGAGAAAACTTGTATGAGGAATCTATTTGAGCGTATTTGAGGCTCTTTTACTCTACTCCGTTGTCTCACTGCTCTTTCACTAAACTAAGAAAGCAAATGCTTCATCACTGAAGAAAGTTAGAAAGCTATTAGAACTAGAAAGCAATATCTTCTTCTAGATCTCCTTTTCGATCACACTAAGCTAGCTCTTCACACTAAGCTAGCCCTGAGTTTATTTGTGGAACAGATAGTTGCAAATCAATTTGGAATTGTGAACATTTACATAAATCAAGTGAATCAAAAGAAGCTCCAATAAGAACACACCAAATATAGACTTGAGTTGACAAAAAGTTGTTTCCGTAAGGTTTGAAATAAAATACAAATAGACTGATAAAATAGACTGATGTGTTAATGACTAAAGATATTGAAGATGGATCTATTGACTCTGTCCTTTTGCCATTTGTTTGCTGCTATTGGAAGGATATTTCACCCCCGACAGGGAGTTCACATCTCAGATCACCATATCATATGTTTGGTGAAACAAAATAGAGCAAAAGTAGTGGTGACAAAGTAGGGTTCATAGGTGGTTAGTGTAAAGAGATTAGATAGAAAATTGGAGTGGGGTGAGGTTGTAACAGAGACCTCAAATTGTTAAAGTGAGTGAAAGTGTGTGTCCCCAAGAAACTATAATTGAGTCTTTATGGAGCTCCGTGCCACACAACCCCCTCCCGGCTTTTCTCACGTGTTCTGAATCATATATCACTACTATTAAAAAAAAAAAAAAGCTTAGCTCTTTCCTTTTTTTTGGAGTCAAGATTACGAAATTGAAACTGCAAATTATATAAAGGCTATTGCGGTTTTTAAAAAATTCCGATTTCGACGAAAAGGAAAGTGTTCAAAGCCTATGTTTTTGAAAGGCTCCTCCTCAAATTCCGAGTCTTCTTCCTCGTCAAGGTCACAATGGGTATTGTATCGGACAGCCCTCAATCTAATTCGTCTTCCTCTGCTCCTGCTCCTGCTCCTTCCATCTTCTCCAGCTCCTTTGCCACTCGGTCTGTTCTCTCTCTCGTTCTTATCTTTCTTCTGAGACTTATGTCAAAGTTTGTTCCTTTATGCAATCTCACAGTGATTATTACTTGTCTGATGCATAAAGGATTCGTTTTTATTATATGAAATTGCAGCATATTTTCAGATGTTGCGGGAGACATCACAATTGTTGTCGATGGAGAGTCCTTTTTACTCCACAAGGTTAGTGATCTCTGTTTTTTTTTTAACATACACAAAGTGTTCGACGAAATTTAGTTATAGATCTTGGAAACTTTTTTCTCTTGCAGTTTCCGCTGGTGGCTCGGTGTGGAAAGATTAGGAAAATGGTGGCAGAGATGAAGGAATCATCTTCAAACCTCTCGCATACAGAGCTCCAAGACTTCCCAGGTGGGGCTAAGACCTTTGAACTCGCCATGAAGTTCTGCTACGGCATCAACTTCGAGATTACCATCTCCAACGTTGTCGCTCTCCGCTGTGCAGCTGGTTATCTTGAGATGACGGAAGACTTTAAAGAAGAGAATTTGATCGCACGTACTGAGACTTACCTCGAGCAAGTCGCGTTTCGTAGTCTTGAGAAGTCCGTGGAAGTCCTCTGTTCTTGTGAGACACTTTACCCTCAAGACATTGCTGAAACTGCCCACATTCCTGAAAGGTGTGTGGAGGCCATCGCTGTGAATGCTTGCAGAGAACAGCTAGTGTTGGGGCTATCACGGCTGAACCGAGGCAACGAGTCAGCGGATACCAAGCGAGGAGATTGTCCAGAGTGGTGGGTTGAGGACCTCTCTGTTCTGAGGATTGACTATTACGCACGAGTTGTGTCGGCAATGGCCAGAACAGGTTTACGGTCAGAGAGTATCATCACGTCTCTGATGCATTACGCTCAAGAATCATTGAAAGGTATTCGAAACTGCAAGGAACGGAGCAAGCTCGACTCGGGTACAATTGAGAACGAGCAGAGGAATGTGGTTGAAGCTATTGTTAGCCTTTTTCCTAATGACAAAGTCCCATTGAGTTTCCTCTTCGGAATGTTGAGGGTTGGGATTACCATAGACGTAGCCATCTCTTGCAGGCTTGAGCTGGAGCGGAGAATTGCTCAGCAGCTGGAAACAGTGTCCCTCGATGATCTACTCATACCTGTTCTTCGAGATGGCGAGTCCATATATGACGTTGACACTGTCCATAGGTTACTCGTTTGCTTTCTGAAGAAAATAGAGGACGAAGTAGAATATGACGACGATCATGAATATTACGAGAACGAGACTGAGAACCTTACTGGTTCGACGTGCCATAGCTCATTACTGAAAGTGGGTCGTATCATGGATGCCTACCTGACAGAGATCGCACCAGACCCATGTCTGAGTCTGCACAAGTTCATGGCTTTGATAGAGATATTGCCGGATTATGCTCGTGTCATGGATGATGGGCTATACAGAGCTATTGATATGTTTCTCAAGGTAAAGTTTGTTTTTTTAATATCCCTTGAAAAAGGGAAGCCTTGTCTCTGTTTTGGTTCATATTTGACAGAGTGGGAAAATGTCTTTGTGATGATTGTTAGGGGCATCCGTCGTTGAACGAACAAGAATGCAAGAGTCTCTGCAAATTTATAGACACTCAGAAACTTTCACAAGAAGCATGCAACCACGTTGCTCAGAACGATCGGCTGCCGGTGCAGATGGTGGTTCGAGTCCTCTACTCGGAACAGCTGCGTATGAAGAATGTTATGTCCGGAGATTCAGGGGAAGGGCTATTGCTGTCTTCTCAAAAACTTAGTAGCGGGAACCCGAGCGGAGCTGTGTCTCCGAGAGACACTTATGCATCGTTGAGGAGGGAGAATAGAGAGCTGAAACTGGAGATCTCGAGGGTGAGAGTGAGGCTGACCGAGTTAGAGAAGGAGCAGATTTTGATGAAACAGGGGATGATGGAGAAACCAGGTCATGGTGGAACATTGCTGACCTCGCTTTCAAAAGGGATTGGTAGGATCTCGATATTTGGTGGAGGACCTACAGAAGAGAAGAGGCGGAAGGCTAACCGCAAAGCTAGGTCGAGGTTGGAGAGAAAAACCGGTAGGAGCCGAACAGATTCTATGTTTTAGGTACTTTGGAACACGTAAATACGTTTGCTAAGAAAATGGGGGTGATTCCTTAGTAGTGTAGTGAGTTGTGTATATTTTTTGGAAAATCTTGCAAGTATTCGATTGCGATTTCTCATAACATATATTAACTTTAAAAGAGCATAACTCAATAGCTTTGAGGCAAATTTTTCTATATAACTTTTCAGAAATTATTCTCTTTTGACAACATTTTGAAGATGAAAAGGATGAAACAGACTAAAAAAAAAATTGAACTCCTGCTAAAAAGAAGTAACAGTGTCACAAGGCCAAAATGTGTTACTTATTGAGGCCTAAGCAAAAGATTAATAAGTAAACTTAGGGGTGACTGGATCATGCTCTGGAGGTTTCAGGTGCTCCAACAAGGCGTGTCCTGATCTGCAAATATGAGAAGAAGAGTTAATACTAGAAATTCGGAATGATGGGAAAGAAGAACGAAAACACCCATAAATGAAAAGACCGAACCTGGGGAAGCTTCTGTCTGAAGGCGACGTCAAGGCGTGCGTCTAAAGTGTTCTCGCAGACAATCTTTCCGTCTTGAGAGGCCAACACTACCCCTCCCGAGCTTCATCATTCACACATTACCATTGTTCAGATATGTACATGTACGGAGAAGAAAGGAGAGAGAAAGATTGAAAAAGAAGTATACCAGTGAACGTCGTGAGAATCAGGGAGCTTAGGATTAGGAGGTGGAGGGAGGAAGACCTTGTCGTCGATTGTGATCTTAGGAGACGGGGCTTTGGCTTTGTCCGCATACTGTCTTTTAGCATCCTCAATGACCGATTCAACAACCTTCTTGTCCATCTCTCTGCATCTCAGCAGTACTGATGGCTCTTTCAGGCGCAGCAAACTCTGTAAGCAGTAATAATATATAAATGGTAAAGACGTGAGGATATCGTGAGGTAGAGAGGATGAGAGATATATAGACCTCAATGATGAGACTCTTGAGAAGCTTCTTGTAATTGTTCTTGTCGTTGGAGACACGGAGAAGATCCTTAGCTGCGGAGGCTTTAATGGAGGTGACAATGTCGTCTTGTGCTTGAAGGTACTTGATCCTACTTGCATTCAGTTGAGTGGAGTAGTCGCTGAAGAGAAACATCTACAGAATGAATTAAAGGGCCTAGTAAAAGTAGAGCAAGGGAGGAAGGGGAGAAAAAGGCTGACATTCGCTTCCGGACATCGACCTGCTTGAGCTTGCGGTCATAATCTTGACGGAGCTTACGCTTGGCAGACTCAAGAAGCTGAAGTCTCTCAATGTTGAATTCTTCCTCGGCGGAGATGGAGATCTCGTTTGCTTTCTCTTCAGCTTCTTGCCGGATGAACCGGACCATCTGCTGTATCTGCTTTGACACATCCGCATCGTTCATCTCTCTCTCTCTCTGTCTCTCTCAGACAACAATCATCACATCAAAACCACCTCCGTACAATGCTTTTTAATGTGTAAGTTGAGGAGTCTCCGCTTTTTGGTGCCAAATATTCGTTTTATGGACCATTGACTCTTTCTTCATACCTGTTTTTGGCAATCCAGATTGTGTCATGCTTATGATTAGAGATGTGTGTATTGGGTCTTTACCGGTGAGGCCTAGTTTAATCGCTTTGGATTAAATTTGAACTAAAATACGTTTGATATTAATCTTGCTCATACAGAGGCCATAACATGAGATGATATATGGTAATGTAAGTAGAAAAAGATGGGTCTAAGCCTGGAGCTTTGAAGTTCTGTACATGGTAATAAACTTACATAGAATTAACAATGGCAAAAGAAATATGCTGCAAACTCATCTATCATAAGGTGCAGGAGAGTAATCTGAGATAAGAGAAACTATGTCTCTCAAGATGCTCGGGAAGAATCACACAAGCCTGCTTTTTTCACCTCTTCTTTGTCTCACTTTACTTGGCTTCCTAAAGCTACACATCACTCATATTGCCCCCAGTATCAATATCAGTAATAGGGAATCCATCAGCTTGGTGTTAAAATCTGCTATTCCCCTGTGACAAATCTAGCGTGTTCCATCCCAGGTGGGGATAAAGGAGGGACTGCTGATTCAGCCCCAAGAAGGTGCCTTGCAGAGATGCCCTCAGACTTGTTTTCCATTGCTGGAAGGGACCCAGATGCAGTAGACCTCGATGAGTTGCTTTTGTGAATTGATGATAAGAAATTTTTCTTTGAAAGATTTGTTGAAACTGATGAGACAACTGAAGTGAAGACACCAGATTCTTTTAATGCTTGTATAACAACCTGCATTTTACCACCAATGTTATAAAGTTTTATAATTTACTTACTAGAACTCGATGTTCCAATATTTTTGTTTGGAAAATTGTATAATGAATTTCTGAGTAGATACTTACCATTGGTGAATATATGCGAGTTAGAATACCCTTCCTAAGGAGTTTTGTTTTCACCTCTTTGTCGCCCCATACAACGTGTTCACGATACCTACACATGATACAGCTCTTTTGTATCAAGACCATATACTTTTGTAACCAAAGTAGGGCCTCAAAACTTTTTTAACTTGTTTAAAGAGTGTCAAAATTTCTCTATCGCACAAGTACCGAAGAAAGAATGAAATTCTGCAGGGGAGGCTCTTACCAGCTTAACATTTCTTCTTCAGTTGCTGTTGACGCAATTATAAATGCCTACAATGTTCATCATCCAGAAGGCATCAAGAAATAGTAAAAGGAACTGAATTATAGAGATTTGAAGAAATGACTAGAGATAATTAGGATTTTTTAAAATCGATGCTCACAGATCTGTCAAAGTCCAACATAAAGCATCTTTTCACATCTTCTTTTGTAGGCTTGCAGCCACATCGATCACGCCTGGATGTCAAGTCCGAAAATTTTGCATATGTGTAGTGTAGGACAGCAGCCTCCTCCAATTTGATCTCACTAACAAGAATTATCAGGTTATATATAGAGAAAAATATTTTGCTTCACTTATGTTTAAATCTACAATACACGTACTTGGGAGTTTTCATGTAATTATGCCATCTGTGAGCTCCATTTGGACGGAGGTGATCTTGAATCCGAGCAACCGATTTGCCGTTACCATAAGTCAAAAAGTAATTTGGGTTATTTCGTGTTGCTTCTTTGTACATTCCAAAATATGTATCTTTTGGAAGATGATCGTAATTCTTCTTGAACATTGACACCTGCTTGCATCAAACATATCTCATAAGTAATACTAACATAACAAACAAAACAAAGAAACAGTTGACACTACACCTCTTCAATTTAACATACTATCTTAGGTAAAAAGAGTAACAAACTGAGTGATACCTCTGTAAAAGGATCCTTGATATCATCCCGTTCTACGCTGCTTTCCTAGAGAAAAAAGTCCATAACAATCATTCAGAGCCAAGCCCAGACCATATAAAGGTACTCTACACTCACAAAACTAGTTGAAAATATACAATGCAAGAAATGTGAATCAGATTTCACTCACATAATTTGGAAATATAACCATATCCACATTTGGAGGAACATCAAGCAGCAACCGTCTTAATGAGTACTCACGAGCACCTGCTGGGTATATTAGCTCATCTGTGTCAAGATGAAGTATCCAATCCATGCCCGCATCCTGATTTTTAGTAAGAACAATTAGAAATGAATATAACAGGAGATATGAACAAAAATCAAACAAATAAGATCAATAAAATTGCTTACTCTTGCCATGACAATAGCCATTTCCATGTTGAGAGATTGTTTGACAAATAACTCATAATTGCAGGGCTTATAAAAGAAAGATGAGAGCCACGTCTCATTCCAAATCCGGCTGATGAAGCAAAAAAAAGAAAAAAGAATGACAGTGAAATGATTAGTCGTAGAAATTACAACAATGCTACAAGTCCCAGAACATACAAAGAAAAAACATGTACTTAGTGCCTGCAAGAGCTCAAGATATGCAGAAAATATACAATGTCATAGTTTACTAACCTCTTTGCCTGCTTCTCCTCAAGCTCTTTTGTCCTGTAAATTACTTTAACCCCCTGAAAGAGATACCGGACTACATTTATCAAGATTTCTTAACCTCAGAACAAAGATCTTAGTCGACTAATGCCTACAGGACTAAAGACCTAGGAGCTATACAGCCAAAAGAAAGTAATGGAACCGATGATAGGGAGTTCAACTCACAGGAATAGACTCCAGCACTTTTGAAATACTCGGAGTAGCAGCTTTCCCTTCTACAAAAAGGAAAAATGTGGAGACACCGAGAACCTTATGGTAGAACATCCATGGTAGAATCTGATCCAATCCAGCTGATGTACTAGTCGTAATACATATCTGTAACAGTAGCAATGTCAGAATCATATACATGGGCACAAAAAGGTAGAGTATTTACAAAGACAGATCTGATCAAAACAACAAATTGATGTTCGACTTCAACAGACGATAAGCAAAGGGTGAGACTATGCTCCAGATTAGACATTGGAGTAAGACTTAAGAGAAGACTAGAATTTGGAAGTCCAGAATCCAGATCGATCAAAAAAAAAACCTCCAAAGCAGTGGGATTGGAGATTTACCTTAGGCTTCAAACTAGTATCAACACCAAACTTCCAATCACCATAGTAAGGGAAGGAAGGAGAAGAGCTGCGAGCTAGATTGGAGCAGTCGGAGGAAGATTGGTGAGCCTTAGGGGAGACAGATGAAACAGTCTCCATGCCGGGAAACACCTCGTGATTGAGATCGGAGCCGCCAGGAACCGAGGTAGAGGAACGAACAGAAGCAGAGGCAGGATCGGCGAGACCACCGCCTCGCCATTGGAGGATAAAGGCGAGACAGGCAAGGGAAACTGGAAGTAATGTAAGAAGAAGGAGGAGCCTAGAGACGAGAGAGTGGTTTGAAGAAGAAGAGGAAGATGAGGAAGAAGCAGAAATTAGTGGAGCTCTATGATGGTGAGTCGATTTCATGGTGTAGCTCCTCCAATTTGAAAAACAACAAAAATATGTTTAGGAGGAAGAAGAAGAAGAATACTCGGTTTTGAGATCTTTCTTCTTCTTCTTCTTTTTTTTTTTTTTTTTTTTTTTTTTTTTTTTTTTTTTTTTTTGCTTTTTGAACAAATCAGAATTCTGAGATCTAATCGATAAAATTAAAACCCTATTATTGCATATCATCAAATCTGGTATAAAATAAAATAAAAATATGGTGGGAGATCTTCTTCTGTATATGTATCTATAGTTGCTTATTTTATTTTGTTCTAATTTAAAATTAAAAGAACATATAACATTTCACGTGTCATCTCATTAATTATGAGGCTTATATTATGCAGTTCCTTAATTAAGTTCGTGTTTAATTAGACAATATTCGTATCCGTGTCGTTGGGTTAACTCTTTGGATCTAAAAACCTAGAAATTAAGCCCAGTAAGAACCGGCCGGGCCGGGCCGAACGTGGAAATAGATGTAAGATCGGATCGCTGCGCTGCTCATCGTTATTACTTACAGTGTAAGAACTAAGAAGAGTCTTAACACTTGCATATTTGTCTTTCTTATTAGCCCACCTCTTTCGCCTACTACCATCATCACCTTTCTCGCTCACTTGCCTTTCAGATCTGACTGGCAGCAAACGATTTCATTTTTTCTCTAGTCTCTCTCTTTCTGTCTCGCCTCGATTCAATCGTCTCAACTCTCAACTGATTCTGGCCTCGGACTTTCTCGTGCTGTGATCTGTGGTCAAACATGGCAGCAGCCAACGCCCCCATTACGATGAAGGAGATCCTGACGGTGAGTTTTCCACTCTTCTCTTACCAGAAATATATTGTGTATCTCCTGGAATCTACCGCGGTTTTGATCGATTTAGAAATTTCCGTAGCTTTATTCACTCATTTCTGATAATCAAGCTCTGTTGAAACTGTTGTTTGATTGATCCCAGCTTCGTGCTGGTCTGAATTCTCATCGATCATTGTTTTACTGTCTATTTTTGTTTCTGGATTGCTGGTTTGAGGAATCAATGTTTTTGATCCGGTTTCTCTAAATGTGTTCAGATCTGTGTAACGATCCCGAATTTTATGTTGCTGTATAGTGTGCAATGTGCTTTTATACTCGGATTTCATTACTTTAGTATATGAACTATGTGACATAACGCTTCAATTTGATCTTTCCAGCTTCCGAGCGTCGGGATCAATCAGCAATTCATCACGTTTACTAATGTTACTATGGAATCTGACAAGTACATCTGTGTACGCGAGACGGCACCACAAAACAGTGTTGTAATCATAGATATGAATATGCCGATGCAGCCTCTAAGGAGGCCTATTACTGCAGACTCTGCTCTTATGAATCCAAACTCGAGGATCCTTGCCTTAAAAGGTATTTCATTGGTTCCTTCTATTGAAAAAACTCTCGTCTTACTTGTCATTCATAACACCCATACGAGTTTCCCTTTTAAGTGTTTTTTTAGAACTACCATTGGTTCTTCGTCTTGCTAACAACATATGCTATCTATTTCGGAACGGATTCTTTTAAATTCCCTTGCTCTCAACTTTGTATTCATATTTGATCATATCTTAAGACTATTTTCTTTAATTTTTATATAGCCCAAGTTCCAGGAACTACTCAGGATCATCTACAGATATTTAACATTGAAGCAAAAGCAAAGTTGAAGTCGCATCAGATGCCTGAGCAGGTAAGTGTTGATGCATATATATTGTAACCACATTATCTTTGCTATTACACTTCGTACGGCTCTCATTTTGGGAATATTAATCTGTCATGTTTTTACAGGTTGTCTTTTGGAAGTGGATTACACCAAAGATGTTGGGGCTGGTTACGCAGAATTCCGTTTACCATTGGTCAATCGAAGGTTGCATATCTTCAGTACACTTCATTTTTTTCATATCTTGTGTTTCTGTTTCTAATTTTGTTTTGATGTTTATTAGGTGATTCTGAGCCAGTTAAGATGTTTGATAGAACGGCAAATTTGGCCAACAATCAAATTATAAACTATAAGTGCTCTCCTAATGAGAAGTGGTTGGTTTTAATTGGAATTGCTCCTGGCTCTCCTGAGGTAGGTTTACTGTGCCACGTATTAGGTTGAATAAAGACATCAAAAGTACATTCATGTTGTAAATTCCTGACCAGTCTCGATATTATTATCTATCTTCTGTAGAGACAACAATTAGTAAAAGGAAATATGCAGCTTTTCTCTGTGGATCAACAGCGAAGCCAGGCCCTGGAGGCACATGCTGCTTCATTTGCACAGTTTAAGGTACTACTTGGTTCTTTGGTGAGTTCATTCTATGGTCTAATCTTGAGCTGTAGTTTGACTTGCAACATTATTATTGTTAGGTTCCTGGGAATGAGAATCCTTCTATTCTTATATCATTTGCAAGCAAGAGCTTTAATGCTGGACAATACATCAAAGTTGCATGTCATTGAGCTTGGTGCCCAACCCGGTTAGCTTCCTCGTCGCAAAACTATAGTTTTCGTTTTGTTAATGTATTTGGTATTCATCTGATCTCTAAAGGTTGGCAATTTTATTTCAGGAAAACCATCTTTTACAAAAAAGCAAGCCGATCTCTTTTTCCCCCCTGATTTTGCTGATGATTTTCCTGTCGCCATGCAGGTTTGTTGTTGCGTTAGAATCCCAGTTATATTCATATTCGTTAAGTTGTTAGTGAAAATTTTCTGGGCACTAATTTCCAATTTTCCTAACAGGTCTCTCACAAATTTAACTTGATATATGTTATAACCAAGCTTGGCCTGTTGTTTGTATACGATCTAGAGACTGCTTCTGCTATCTACAGAAACCGGATTAGTCCAGACCCAATTTTTCTGACTTCTGAAGCTTCTTCAGTTGGGGGTTTCTATGCCATTAATAGGCGAGGACAAGTTCTTTTGGCTACAGTAAACGAGGCTACCATTATACCTTTCATTAGTGGCCAAGTATGTTAGTCTTTTACTGTTTTCCCAGTATAAGCTACCCATGATATCATGCCATGCTAAGAAATCTATACTTTTGTATCGCAGTTGAACAATTTGGAGCTTGCTGTCAATCTTGCTAAAAGAGGAAACCTCCCAGGTGCAGAAAATCTGGTATGCAAATGTTTATCTTGGATCTGTTGTCTTGGTGAAGTAATTATAGTTGACAAATGGCAGCTCGAAGAAAAGAATGTAATTTGTAATGTGAAGTTTCTCATATTCAGTTTGGATGTTGTAGGTTGTCCAGCGGTTCCAAGAGTTGTTCGCTCAAACAAAGTACAAGGAGGCTGCTGAGCTTGCTGCTGAATCTCCTCAAGGAATTCTAAGGACACCTGATACAGTGGCCAAATTCCAGGTATCTATTCCATATGCAAGCAACTATGTCTGAGCATGTTTATTTATTATTACATGTAGGTAACACCAACTTGAAATTATAATGTTGCACTATATAATTTTGCAGAGTGTTCCTGTACAAGCTGGGCAAACTCCTCCATTGTTACAGTATTTTGGGACACTTTTAACTAGAGGGAAGCTCAATTCATATGAGTCACTTGAACTATCTCGGCTTGTTGTGAACCAAAACAAGAAGAACCTGCTGGAAAACTGGTTGGCAGAGGATAAGCTAGAATGCAGTGAAGAACTTGGAGACCTTGTCAAGGTAATTTGAAATGGAAAACTTTTCCTTTAAAATATTTGATATAACTCCTAGAGTAAGTTGTAACGATAAACCTTTTTATCTTAGACTGTGGATAATGATCTTGCTCTGAAAATATACATCAAAGCTCGGGCGACTCCAAAAGTTGTAGCAGCTTTTGCAGAAAGAAGGGAGTTTGACAAAATACTGATTTACTCAAAGCAGGTAAGCAACAAAATCTATAATTTACCCTCTTCTGTAATGGTTACCCTAAAGTACCTTGTTTTATACCGTGACTAGGTTGGGTACACACCTGATTATCTGTTTCTTCTGCAAACCATACTCCGTACAGATCCTCAGGTTAGTATGGTGCTTTCTTGATACCTGCGACATATTCAAGTATGAAAGAATTTTGTTTACTGGAGATTTTTTGCGTAAGCACATGAAGAATTATGAATCAGTTACCTTGTTGAATAATTTGGACCTGGCCTTATATAGAATGAAGAATAAAATTCCCCGTTTCATATTAATAATCTTTTAAGTTTTTATTTGCAGGGAGCAGTAAATTTTGCATTAATGATGTCTCAAATGGAAGGAGGTTGTCCAGTTGATTACAACACCATTACTGATCTTTTTCTTCAGGTTGATGAACAAAAATAAAATTTTGTATACACCAATATTTGTAGCTCATTACTTGTTCTGTTCCAATATTAAGAATTGTATACAGTAGATGTTAATATGTGCTAAATTATCTATTTGTGCATACTCAGAGAAATCTGATCCGAGAAGCGACTGCTTTCCTTTTGGATGTGCTGAAGCCAAATTTACCTGAGCATGCTTTTCTACAAACTAAGGTTGAAAATAGTTGCCACCTTATATCTCTCCGTGCTTTCTCTATTCACTTTCTTTCCTCAGACTGTTTGAATCATATGTCAACACAGGTTCTGGAGATCAATTTGGTAACCTTTCCTAATGTGGCCGATGCTATATTAGCAAATGGAATGTTCAGCCACTATGACCGGCCTCGTGTAGCTCAACTTTGTGAAAAGGCTGGACTTTATATTCAATCATTGAAGGTTGGTGCATGTTTTTTACCGTTTCTCTCGAGCAAAAAGATTCACTATCTTGTCATCTTCCAGCTTCTTTATTTGTTTATTTTTGCAGCATTACTCCGAGTTACCTGATATAAAACGTGTAATTGTGAACACACATGCTATTGAGCCACAGGTAGTGCCTCTGAAATAAATTTTCCTTACTAAAATCCTGGATGGTCAAGTTGTTGCATAACACTCTGCTCATTATGCAGGCTCTTGTTGAGTTTTTTGGTACTCTTTCTAGCGATTGGGCAATGGAATGCATGAAGGATCTGTTGCTGGTCAACCTGAGAGGCAATCTCCAGATAATCGTTCAGGTAAGTGGTGTATGATATGATGAAGATTTATTGTTTATTGTGAAACTAACGTGTCCATGCAATTGCAGGCTTGCAAGGAGTACTGTGAACAACTAGGTGTTGATGCATGTATTAAGCTCTTTGAGCAGTTCAAGTCATACGAAGGGCTATACTTTTTCCTAGGTTCATATTTGAGTATGAGGTGATTTATATAAATTTGGGCTCATTCCTGTAAACAAGCACGATTTTTGTATTTATATGCTGATGTTGACCCTATTTATTCTCTGTACAATAGTGAGGATCCTGAGATTCACTTTAAGTACATTGAAGCAGCTGCCAAGACTGGACAAATCAAGGAGGTTGAGCGTGTAACTAGAGAGTCTAACTTCTATGACGCTGAAAAGACGAAAAACTTTTTGATGGAAGCTAAGCTGCCTGATGCACGACCTTTGATAAATGTCTGCGACCGTTTCGGCTTTGTGCCTGATCTAACTCATTACCTCTACACAAACAACATGCTTCGTTACATTGAAGGTTACGTACAAAAGGTATATGGGTTTCTTGGGACATCTTATAATGCGTTGTAGTTCATTTTATTGATTAAATATTTATACGGTCGATTCTTTTCAAAGGTGAACCCTGGGAATGCTCCCTTAGTTGTGGGACAGCTTCTTGACGATGAATGCCCTGAAGATTTTATAAAAGGCCTCATTCTCTCTGTTCGTTCATTGCTTCCTGTTGAACCACTTGTCGAGGAATGCGAGAAGAGGTGAATCATTTTGGTCATTCTGATTTTTGTTCATAATTATGTCTGTTTGTTCTGGAATCTCTAATATGTTTCTGCTTTTTCAGAAATCGTCTTCGTCTCCTCACTCAGTTCTTGGAGCATCTAGTTAGTGAGGGAAGCCAAGATGTGCATGTCCATAATGCCTTGGGTAAAATTATCATAGACAGTAACAACAACCCTGAGCATTTCTTGACCACCAACCCTTACTACGACTCTAAGGTGGTTGGTAAGTACTGCGAGAAACGTGATCCTACCCTTGCAGTTGTGGCATACAGAAGAGGACAATGTGACGAGGAGCTTATCAATGTCACTAACAAAAACTCTCTGTTTAAGTTACAAGCCAGGTATTTTATCATTACTTGCAAAAATTCTTACTTATCGAGTTATCTCATAATGGTGGTGACTTTGTAGATTGTTAATACACGAGTTTCCAATTGTAGGTATGTAGTGGAGAGGATGGATGGTGACCTCTGGGATAAGGTTCTCGATGAAAACAATGATTATAGAAGACAACTTATTGACCAGGTTGTGTCTACTGCTTTACCTGAAAGCAAGAGCCCGGAGCAGGTTTCTGCAGCTGTTAAAGCATTCATGACTGCTGATTTGCCGCACGAGCTTATTGAGCTTCTTGAAAAGATCGTTCTTCAAAATTCTGCCTTCAGTGGGAATTTCAATCTGCAAAATCTGCTTATATTGACTGCTATTAAGGCAGATCCATCAAGAGTTATGGATTACATTAACAGGCTGGACAACTTTGATGGACCTGCTGTTGGAGAAGTTGCAGTCGAAGCCCAATTGTTTGAGGAAGCATTTGCAATCTTCAAGAAGTTTAACTTAAATGTTCAGGCTGTCAATGTATTGCTTGATAATGTCAGAAGCATTGAGCGGGCAGTTGAGTTTGCTTTCCGAGTCGAAGAAGATTCTGTTTGGAGCCAAGTAGCTAAGGCGCAACTCAGGGAAGGACTCGTCAGTGATGCAATTGAGTCCTTTATCCGTGCTGATGATGCCACTCATTTCTTGGAGGTCATACGTGTCTCTGAAGATACTGATGTCTATGATGACTTGGTCAAATACCTTCTGATGGTTAGACAGAAGGTGAAAGAACCCAAGGTTGACAGTGAGCTTATCTATGCATATGCGAAGATCGATAGGTTAGGTGAGATTGAAGAATTCATTCTGATGCCAAATGTTGCCAATCTACAAAATGTTGGTGATCGCCTGTATGATGAAGCTCTCTATGAGGCTGCAAAAATAATTTATGCGTTCATATCAAACTGGGGTAAGTTAGCTGTCACACTTGTGAAATTGCAACAGTTCCAAGGTGCTGTTGATGCTGCAAGAAAAGCAAACAGTGCAAAGACATGGAAGGAAGTGTGCTTTGCTTGTGTTGATGCAGAGGAATTCCGGTTGGCCCAAATCTGTGGTCTTAACATTATCATTCAGGTGAATAAATAACTGATCTTAGTTAGCACAAAAGTTTCCTAATACGGGCTTAAGATTTGATTGTGAATGATATTACATCCCAATGTATCTCATTTGTAACGGTTAATCTTTTTGTGCTTAATAGGTGGATGACCTGGAGGAAGTCAGTGAGTACTACCAGAACAGAGGGTGCTTCAATGAATTAATCTCACTTATAGAGAGTGGACTTGGGCTGGAACGTGCCCACATGGGTATCTTCACCGAGTTGGGTGTACTCTATGCTAGATATCGTTATGAGAAACTTATGGAACACATCAAGTTATTTTCAACTCGCCTCAATATTCCTAAGCTTATACGAGCCTGTGATGAACAACAGCACTGGCAGGAACTTACCTATCTGTACATTCAGTACGATGAGTTTGATAATGCTGCGACCACTGTCATGAACCATTCTCCTGAAGCTTGGGAGCACATGCAATTCAAAGACATTGTTGCGAAGGTAGCAAATGTTGAATTGTACTACAAGGCTGTGCACTTCTACTTGCAAGAGCATCCTGATCTAATCAACGATCTTCTGAACGTGCTTGCGTTGCGGTTAGACCACACTCGTGTTGTTGATATAATGCGGAAGGTTGGAAGTTCACTGATGACTAATTTTTTTTCTCTAAAAACAACTGAGCTGCATTATGTAACAATCAGATTCTTCTATCTCAGGCTGGTCACTTGCGTCTTATCAAGCCATACATGATTGCAGTTCAGAGCAACAATGTCTCTGCTGTTAATGAGGCTCTGAATGAGATATATGTAGAAGAAGAAGACTATGATAGGTTGCGCGAGTCTATTGATCTACATGACAGTTTTGACCAGATTGGTCTCGCTCAGAAGGTATAGTTGAAATCTGCTAAACGCTTAATTTCTTCTCTCAATACAAAAATAAATACGGATGGCCTGACCAATATATATAATTTTCCTGTGAATGGTGCGAACAGATCGAGAAACATGAGCTTGTTGAAATGAGGCGTGTGGCCGCTTATATCTACAAGAAAGCGGGCAGATGGAAGCAATCAATTGCATTATCAAAGAAAGACAACATGTACAAGGACTGTATGGAAACTGCTTCACAATCTGGCGAACATGAACTTGCAGAACAATTACTGGTGTATTTCATTGAACAGGTATGATGATGGTTAAGCATTTACGAGATGCTACCAGTAGCCATTCATTTTTATTAGTAGAACGGAACGACAACTGGTCCAGAAGATGAAAAATAATATCTCTTGCCTTCTGCTGTGCTTGGTTATACAGGACAAAAAGGAATGCTTTGCCACATGTCTCTTTGTATGTTATGACTTAATCCGACCAGACGTGGCTCTAGAACTTGCCTGGATCAACAATATGATGGACTTTGCCTTCCCGTATCTCCTCCAGGTGATCTACCCTCACCCTCAAAAATACACTCCTTTGATTCTCTGGTCCAACCATGAGATGGAAACCATTATTTGAACGGTATGATGAATTCTTCCGACCTGTCCTGTTTTCTTTTTTGTAGTTTATGCGAGAATACTCTGGCAAAGTGGATGAGCTAATAAAGGACAAGCTGGAGGCACAAAAAGAAGTGAAGGCCAAAGAGCAGGAAGAGAAGGAGGTCATGTCCCAACAGGTACTAACCACACAGCTACAATCCATATCACCCAGACTTTCTCTTGACAGACACAGTTTAAAGGAGTTTTATGTTTTTCTCTATGTCTTAAAACAGAACATGTACGCCCAACTATTACCACTTGCATTACCTGCACCACCGATGCCTGGAATGGGAGGTGGTGGTGGGTATGGTCCGCCACCAACAATGGGGGGCATGCCAGGAATGCCTCCTATGCCAGCATATGGAATGCCACCGATGGGAGGCGGCTACTAAGACACAAACTTATGTTTTTAATATACGCATTTGGAAAGAGTTATCAGAAACTCATAGTCGGCTCAATTTGCTAGGGAGGTGTTCGTCTGCAACATGTCTGACCAGAATTTGTCTGGGAATAATGTGAATAATAACCTAATTTCGTTGTAATATTCTGTGGTTTTTAGATGAGTCATTTTTTTTGTTTAATCTTTTTGTTGAAAGCCATTTTTCTTGGGAGGAGAGTAGATTAC
Source organism: Capsella rubella (assembly GCF_000375325.1). Taxonomy (NCBI): domain Eukaryota; kingdom Viridiplantae; phylum Streptophyta; class Magnoliopsida; order Brassicales; family Brassicaceae; genus Capsella; species Capsella rubella. The sequence goes on along the minus strand of NW_006238921.1, from coordinate 2,635,539 downwards.
TCGTATAAGTTTTGTAGTTTCTGCATTTCTTTCGATTTGACTTTCGATTCCTTAAACAGTTTATGAGTTGCAACTTGTTGTTATTAGTAATATATGAGACCTTTAGTTCCTTAAACCGTTTCATCTTTTTTTTTTTTTCCGTTGCCCAAGTAGTGCGAATTTTGCATCACTCAGTTATAAATTTCTCCCTACAATTACGTGGAATATCGTTTTCATCAGCAGATAATAGAGTAAGAAAACGATTAATAAGTTTACACTAACGGAGTAAAACTAAGAAATGCATTTTCAAAGCAAAAAACCTACTTCTACGCATAAGTTGTTTTCATTCAATCAGAGACGTATTACTTAGATGTCAAACAACAATTAAGCTTCACGATAATCTAACTGATTCACCGATTCTAATATCAAATGTTCGACCTTTCACCACGACAAATCTCATATCCGAAGCAGACACTTAACTAAAGATGATCAGTAATCCAAAATGCTAAGAAGATTTGAGGAATATAAAGGAGAATCAGGAACTCGTGTGGATCTCATCTTTCTATGTAAGAAAGATAATTCTAATAGAAAAAGATAGATTCGATTTGGTCCAACAAAACATTCAAATTGCAAAACCAACAAAACTCCCACAAGAGTTGGTTCTAAAAAGAAGGAAAGACAAATATATAAAAAAACAACAGCTCCCGAATCTACTTAGATCGCTGTCTCATCTTTCGTCTCTTCCTCTTCAATCTCCTCATACGCTTCTTCTTCCACTGTAACAGCCAGACAGAACAAAGACCGTAAAGATCCTACCAACTACTTCGAATTCCCAGCATTAAAAATCCATAAAAATCAAAACCCAAAACTCACCTTGGCTCTCATGCTGGTTGCGCGGAAGCTGTACCCTTCGTTCCTCGGATTACTAGTATTTGATTTTAAGGTTACAAGAAAGGAGCGGCGGAGAGATTTTGCAGATAACGCTCTTATTGCTCCTTTAAACAACAGCAAAGAACCCTAAAAGAAAAACTTGTCTAACGGGCTCTGTTAATTCAAAAAGGCCCAATAAAGCCCAAATGGATAGGATTTGCCAGATGGGATGGATATTCGAGAGAGAGAGAGAAAGAGAGACAGAGATTGAAGAAGATCTCTTCCGACAAGGTTCAACAAGATCGATTGATATTACATGGAGGAGATTCACTAGAAACCAAAAAGGATAAAAAATCTATCTTGTTTTTGCAGAACCGACACGCAAAAAAAACGATTCTGTTCTCGCTTCCTGTCTGATATCAAAAACACGATAAGATAATTCTGATTCTTACACACAAACCCTACTTCATTCCCTTCCCTTCTTCTCCCATCGTCTCCAATCATTAACCCAAAGATCCGTCTCTTCTTTGCCTCATGTCGAAGCAAACGTACAGAGTGTGTTTCTGCTTTCGCCGGAGGTTTCGCTACACTGCATCGGAGGCACCGCGTGAGATCAAGACCATTTTCGAAAAGTACTCCGAGAATGGGGTTATGACCGTTGATCATCTCCTCAGGTTTCTGATTGATGTCCAGAAGCAAGATAAAGCTACCAGGGAAGATGCTCAGTCAATCATCAACTCTGCATCTTCTCTTCTCCATCGTAATGGTCTTCACCTCGATGCTTTCTTCAAGTACCTCTTTGGTGATAACAACCCTCCTCTCGCTCTACGTGAGGTTGTTTTCTCACTCTCTTGTTTCGATTTTAAAAGTTCTGAATTTTATAAGTCAACTATGATTTGATAGATTTGACAAACTCAGATTTTGGATTTGGATTATTCGCTTTCCTTGTTTGGTAGCTAGATAGTGAGGTTTTAAAATTTTAATCTTGTTGAGAGTTTCATAGAGTCTGATTCAAGTGCTCAAACTTCGAAGCAATTTAATTTGTCTATTTTTTCTGTATATGTGTCTCTGCTGTAAGAAAAACATATGGCATAAAGTAGTAGGAGCTGTGTACTTTTAAAGCAAGTGGTGTGGGAAGCTAGATTTGTGGAATAAGTCTGATTCAAGAGTTTGATTGTTTTTTCTTTTTTATCCCTAGTTGCTGTAAAAATAAAGTTGAGAATGTAGCATATTAGGAATGTGACAGGTAACTCTTTTAGGAACTCTGACTCAGTTATGCTAGTTTTCATTTTATGCTAGACTTATCTCTAATGAATTTGTTGAATTGACTTTTTTTTAGGTGCATCAAGACATGGATGCTCCTATATCGCATTATTTTATATTCACTGGTCATAATTCATATTTGACTGGCAATCAGCTTAGCAGTGATTGCAGTGAGGTACCTATAATAGATGCATTGAAGAAAGGTGTTAGAGTGATTGAATTGGATATATGGCCTAACTCCAACAAAGATGATGTTGATGTTCTTCATGGAAGGTATGATATTCTTGGAACTCAATCAAATGAAGTCAAGGTTTGGTGCTTGTCGTTTTTTTTTGTTTGTTTTACTGAACTATTTTTGAAACAGGACTCTCACTGCGCCTGTGGAGTTGATCAAATGTCTGAAAGCTATCAGAGCACATGCCTTTGATGTATCCGACTTTCCTGTTGTTGTAACTCTTGAAGATCATCTTACACCAGAACTTCAGTCTAAAGTTGCTGAGGTAGCCACATTTTGCATTTCTTTCAGGATTTTTTTTTTCTTTCTCGTTTTCAGATTATTACACTAATTTCGAGATGTGTTGTTCTTGTTGTATGATATAGATGGTTACTCAGATATTTGGGGAAATTCTGTTTACTCCTCCTGTCGGAGAATCTTTGAAGGAGTTCCCGTCTCCAAACTCTTTAAAAAGGCGGATTATTATCTCAACCAAACCTCCGAAAGAGTACAAGGAAGGAAAAGATGAGGAAGTGGTGCAGAAAGGTAAAGCCTTGGGTGATGAAGAAGCTTGGGGCAGAGAAATTCCGAGCTTTATTGATAGGAAAAAAAGTGATGTCAAGGTGTGTTTGAAGGCAACTCATCTTCATTCAGTTATGTTAGTTGGTATTCATATACAAAAGATGTCAGGTTTATTTTTTGTTGCAGGATGGCTTGGATGGAAATGATGATGACGACGATGACGATGATGATGATGATGAAGACAAGTCTAAGAAGAATGCACCACCTCAGTATAAACATTTGATTGCAATCCATGCTGGGAAACCAAAAGGTGGGATTACTGAGTGTTTAAAGGTAGATCCTGACAAGGTAAGACGCCTTAGCTTGAGCGAAGAACAACTTGAAAAGGCAGCTGAAAAATATGCAAAACAGATTGTGAGGTAATCCCGTAAATGATAGTTATTTGATGTTTTTATGTCTCAAAGTAATAATTGAAGTCCATCAACTCAGTATGAATCCTGTTATTCATGGTGTGGCGTAGGTTTACTCAACAAAATTTGCTGAGGATTTACCCAAAAGGAACTAGAGTTACTTCATCAAACTACAACCCATTGGTTGGCTGGAGCCATGGTGCTCAAATGGTGGCTTTCAATATGCAGGTATCAAAAAAAAAATACATAGTAGTAAAAGTAACTTTTTGTTATTTTTGGAGAAGCTGTGCTCCATTACTTTACAGGACATCAACCTTATTCCTCAGCTAACTTAATTGTTATTTTCTTGCATGCACAGGGATATGGAAGATCATTGTGGCTAATGCAAGGAATGTTTAGAGCCAATGGCGGCTGTGGCTACATCAAGAAACCCGATATTCTGCTGAAAGGTGGTTCTGATAATGACATCTTTGACCCAAAAGCTACTCTACCTGTAAAAACAACACTTAGGGTGAGATATCTGATTCTCTTCTCTGTCTGGTCTCTTTCCTTTGCCAATACAAAAGTGATAAAAATCAGTGAACTTATTCTCTTATCATCCTTAGGTAACTGTCTACATGGGAGAAGGCTGGTACTTTGATTTCCGCCACACGCACTTCGATCAATATTCACCGCCTGACTTCTATACGAGGGTAAATTTCCTCACACAAATGTCTTAAGATAAAATTGTTCCTTGTCTATTAGATTGCTATATAAATTGAGCATTGATACAAAAACTCAGGTTGGGATAGCTGGAGTTCCAGGGGATACAATAATGAAGAAGACAAAGACATTGGAGGATAATTGGGTACCATCTTGGGATGAGGTGTTTGAGTTCCCATTAACAGTTCCGGAACTGGCTTTGCTGCGATTAGAAGTGCATGAGTATGACATGTCAGAGAAGGATGATTTTGGAGGGCAGACATGCTTGCCGGTATGGGAGCTAAGCGAAGGAATAAGAGCATTTCCTTTACATACCCGGAAAGGGGAGAAGTACAAATCCGTGAAGCTTCTTGTGAGGGTGGAATTTGTGTGACGATTGAGATACAGCATTTAAAACTGGTCAGGTAAGTTTAAGCACCACGGAGGTTGTGCATTTGGAATCGGAGGATTGGTGTGTGAGTGAGTGAGTGAGTGTGAGTGTGTGTGGAGGATCTGCTTGATTTGTTGTGTGTAATATATATTATGTACATATAAGAGGCAAGAGTGAGAGAGACTATGGTCTTGTCTTGTATGTTGTATTATTATTATGTATGTAGTTTCGTGTAACACTGTATGTATGGATTGTGATTTTTATGTAGACCGTGTTAAAACTTGTTTTGACTTTCATTCCACAAAAGATACAACAAAGCGTAGCTTCAAAAGAAAGTATCTTATACATAACATGATTCACATCTCCTAACTGATCATATTCTTTAAACGAACGGACGAACCAAGCAGACCCTCAAAAAGATGGATGGCCATTATTACCAGTAGAGCTATTGAGGATGTTTGTTTGCATGTAAAATATAGCAAAAACGACGAAACATGTATAACCCTTCAAAAATGAAAAGTGTGATATTTTAGCAAATGAAAGAGAGAGAGAGAGAGAGGTGGGTGTGGTGGAAGCGCGCTCTATCTCAAAAACTCTGTTTGGGGGAAACTCTCTCCTTGTCCTCAACAATTCAATACCGTACAAAAATTCACATAATAAAGCTCTCTCTCCCTTGTCATTCTTCCACCTTTGAATCTTTCTCTCTTTTTCTCTCCGCACCATCCCCAGATGTCCTCCGACAGGTACCCCCAAACTTCTCGATTCTATTTTGTGTTTTTTTCGTTTTGTCTTTTGATTATCTTATTGGGACAAAGGTTGATGCTTTTGGTGCTGGTTTGGTTTCTGGGTAGGGTTCAATTGATTTCTTTATGCTTCCTGGTTTCTTTTCTTGTAGGATACTGTGCAAGTTCTTTGTCCATGGCTCATGCTTGAAAGGGGATAATTGTGGATTTTCCCATGACTCTAAGGATCCGCCTAATAATGTAATGTAATCTCTTGTCAAGATTCTTGCTTTCTTTGTTCCTTGTTTAATGGCGGGTTTGATTCATTAGTCCCAAACCATTTTCACTTGTTAGGTTTGCACATTCTACCAAAAAGGAATGTGTTTTTACGGAAGTAGATGTAGATATGATCATGTCAGAGCTTCTTCCGATCTTCCTACACCACCTCTTACCTCTGATTCTGAGTCTCTGGATCGCTCTTTATCCACCGCTCCCTCTATGAGTTTTCAACGCCAAGGCTATGATGGGGACGGTAATAACCACGGTGACAAATCCTCTAGCGTCTATTGTGTCCATCCAAGAGAATACCCACTCTGCTCATTTGCTGCCGCTGGTGACTGCCCGCGAGGTAACCAGTGCCCTCATATGCATGGAGACCTCTGCGCTACTTGTGGCAAGAAGTGTTTGCATCCTTTTAGACCCGAAGAACGAGAAGAGCACACTAAAGAATGCGAGAAGAAGCAAAAGCACATCGAGGCTTTGAAACAAAGTCAAGATATCGAGTGTAGTGTGTGCTTGGATCGTATCTTGTCAAAGGCCACTCCAGGGGAAAGGAAGTTTGGGCTGTTGACTGAATGTGATCACCCGTTTTGTATACAGTGCATTCGTAATTGGCGTAGCAGTGCTCCTGTTTCAGGAATGGATGTCAACAGTACGTTGAGAGCCTGTCCTATATGTCGCAAACTCTCTTATTTTGTTGTCCCCAGTGTTGTCTGGTACTCTACTCCTGAAGAGAAAAAGGAAATTATCGACATATACAAGGCAAAACTGAGGTATAGTTACTAACTGCAAACACTTGATTTTGAGCTGTCTACAAACTTGATATGCTTAGTAGATGAATTGTGTTCTATTCCAATCTTGCAGATCAATCGACTGTAAGCATTTTAACTTTGGAAACGGAAGCTGCCCATTTGGAGCAAGTTGTTTCTATAAGGTATAAATGATATACTTTCTTCTATTTTTTGTTGCCTACCAAAGCATCAGACCAGTGATTTTTTCATATTTTTTTGGTCTTGCTATAGCATGCATATCCTGATGGTCACTTGGAGGAAGTTGTTTTAAGGCATCTTGGTTCTCAAGAAGGAGACAGTATCAGGTCTAGTCCCAATATGATCAACTTCAAACTTCATTTGATGCCTCTTACTTTTTCTCTGATTTTTTTTATTACTGTGTTACTTACTATTATCAGGCTATCAGAGTTACTTGGTGGCCTGCAGATTTTCTAAAATATGCTTCCCCGGATAATCGAAAGTAAGTTCCAATCCCATGTACAATTATCATAGATAGTTGTTCTTTAATGTGCTGAAACTTGAAATCCATGAAAAGTCAGCTTATTGGTTCTCTAATATAGCTAACTTTTTATTGTCCAACACAGAAAACAAGGTGGGGATGACAAACTTATTTCTTATCAAACTCATATTTATTCTGAGTTTTGACAATTCTCTCAAGTAAGGTGAAACAATTTTGGGATTATCTTTGTCTTTCCTTAATCTTTCAGATTATCTAACTAGAATTTGCCTTGTTGGCTAATTCAATCGTATCTCTTATTATAGATATGGAGACATACATGCTCAGAGAGGATGATAGTTAAATAGATATCAGGACACAGAAGAAACTCTCAAAGTAATAATATTTTAGATAGGTAAATGTATTACTACACAATTATGTAAATAAAAAAGTGTGAATAAAGATAATGTAAATAATGGTTTCAGAACAATCCATGTGAAAGATTTTTGAGATAATAAAAAGGTTCTCTGAGTTTCTTCTATTCAGTAAAACATCTGAATACAACAATAAGCGATTGTTTTCCTTTATTGAGATGTGATACAACAATATAAAAAAAGGTAAAGACAGAAGAACATACAAAGGGCTCTACCATCTGAGAATGGCAAAACCAGAAAGGATGAGAGAAGAAATGATCATGATTATAGACATTCCTGGAAAACAAGAGGCTCCTCCTGTTTGTGACGGCTCTGAGTCGTACTGTGCGGAGGCGGTAAAGACAGAGGAGAGTGTCATCGTGGCAAAAACAGCCATTGCTGTGTATTGATTGTTGGAAGCCATGTTTGCCTCTCAAAAGCAAATTCTGTCCTTTGGCTTTGGCTTTGGCTTTGGCTTTGGCTTTGGCTTTGGTTTTGGCTTTAGTACTTTACCAACAATGTTGTTTTATATGGTAAGAAGAATAGTTCGTGTGGACGTGAAGAGCATAAGGCTAATATGCTCTCATTTCATAGAACCCACTTTTTTGTTTGTTGGTCAACGATTGTTATAATTTATTGGGAGGGCATAGTCGGAGACTTGGTGAAAGATAATTGTATAAAATCTTAAGATTTGATGAAAAGACCCAAACCCAATACAAATTAGGCAATATGAGCCCAATGAGAGTTTATAGGCCCAAATTGGAAGCTGATTTAATAGATTCGGGTTAATAGCTTTTGATATTGTATGTGTGTAATCTCTGAAATTTATTCTAGATTTTGGTACGTGGTCTCCTTGCTCTGTTTAAAAATAAATAAAAATTGTTAGAAAAAATCATAACGTAATTTTATGGTAGGCTTGTCGAACACTGTGATTCAAAAAAATAAAGAGAGAACAGATTAGAGAATCGAATTAAGTTTAGCTTCTATAATTAAGTGATGCATGATGATTATTAGTATACATTAAGAAGAAGGAGTGTATGATCCGTCGTGCTCCCATCATCATTACTTGCTATTATCGGTATAAGTCGATGCTTTCTTATCATCGTCAGTTGAGTAACCCATGAAACTATTTACAAACGTTTAATGCATGCCACGTTATTTTCCAATACGCTATTTCTAACACATTTTTATTATTGATGATGATGATGGTTTTTATTTCGGTAATTCGTAAACAAATTGACTCGTTTTGATATTGGTTTATACTTTATATAGGGTAGGGGTTTCAATTTATGTGTATATGAATTAATAAAGTGATGATTTGTTTTTTTTTTTAATCCTGCATAGCACATATATATATATATATATATATTCTTTAAGTTTGGATTATAGATGATGAGTTAGGGTTTTCTGGCTCATCGATCTTTCTTAACTTCTGTTATGTTCTATAGTTCTGTCAAAGGATCTTGAATTCGATTTGTTTATTTAGATTCGGTTTGATTGTATCGTAAAATGTAAGTTACTTCATAATAAGCCTCGTTGCAAAGAGTATAGTACAATATATTGCCTTTTTAGATTGTGAAAATTTGGTTATTAAGTTGTCGTTTAGAAAGAAATAAAGCTTAAGAAAAACGAAATTAGTAAAATTTATATAAAACACTCGTAAACTAAAAACGAATGTATATTTTATTTGGATCATCTCATACTTCAAACACACGTACGTGTGTGGTGAAGGGTTGAGAGAGAGAGAGAGAAAGAGGTTGGGTCTTGTTCTTGTCTTTGACTCTAAACCAGTCTTTTTCGATACATTTTTCTTCACTCACAAGTCTATCATCATGTTTTTAACGAAGCTCATTTTATTCTTTTTATTATATATATTTTCTGTAACAAAGGCAAGACCCACCTCTTGCTTCTTCTTCACATCCCCCACATTTCTTCTTCTCTCTGTCTCTCTCTGTCTCTATTAGAGACTCTCTCTACTCTACCCATCAATCCCAACAAACACTACTTTTCATCTCTCTCTCTTTCTTTCTTTCTTTCTTTCTCTGTCTCTCTCTCTCTCTTTGTCATATCCATTACGCATATTCATATCATTCCAAAGCAATCCCCACAAATCATATCACCCTCTCCATCTTTCCTTGCTTCTTACAACCTCTCCAAACTCCATATCCCTCTCTCTCTCTCTCTCTCTGTATAAGCTTCTTCTTCAAAAAGGCTCCACTAGTCCAACAATGATGATGAGGAAACCGGACATCACTACGACTAGAGACAAGGGCAAGCCAAATCATGCATGTGGTGGTAATAACAACAAACCTAAGCTAAGGAAAGGACTTTGGTCGCCTGATGAAGACGAGAAGCTCATAAGATACATGTTGACCAATGGACAAGGATGTTGGAGTGACATAGCTAGGAATGCTGGTCTTTTACGATGTGGCAAAAGTTGTCGCCTTCGCTGGATCAATTACTTGAGGCCTGATCTTAAACGCGGCTCTTTTTCTCCTCAAGAAGAGGATCTCATCTTCCATTTGCATTCCATTCTTGGTAACAGGTAACTTTATACAATGACGATCTCAGATTCGAAACGATTTGGTGCTATAAGGATTTTTGGTGCATAACTATTTACATCTCATCATCATCAGGTGGTCTCAAATAGCTACTCGGCTTCCTGGTAGGACAGACAACGAGATCAAAAACTTTTGGAACTCGACATTGAAGAAGAGGCTAAAGAACAACAACAACAATACTTCATCAGGATCATCACCTAATAATAGTAATAGTAATTCCATGGACCCAAGAGATCTACATGTGGACATGGCCGGAGGCAACTCAACTCCCATGATTGATGGATATCATCATCATGATGACAACATGATAATAGTGGGGAACACCATGAGCATGGAATCTTCTTCCTCATTCAATTTTGCACCGATGGTTAATAGTGTGGGCTTAAACCAGCTTGACGATCCCTTGATGATATCATCATTGCCGGATAACCGATATCACCAAATGGGAAACACAGGGAATGTTTTCAACGTTAATGGTTTAGAAGATTATGGAAACACAATTCTTGATCAAGCAAGCAAGAGAGTATCAGTAGAAGGTGATCATTGGTTTCTTCCCCCCTCGGAGGGTACCAATATCATTGCTTGTAGTACAAGCAACAACAACCTAAACTTACAAGTCCTTGATCCTTGCTTCAATAGCAAAAATATATGTCATGCAGAAAGCTTCAAGGTAGGGAATATGTTAGGGATGGAGAATGGAGAATGGGAAATAGAAAACCCTAAAATCGGTGATTGGGATTTAGATGGTCTCATCGATAACAACTCTTCTTTTCCCTTCCTTGATTTCCAAGTCGAATGACGACAATTTCTCTTTCTTTTCATTCTATCTTCTTTTACTCATTTCTCATTCATTCTTATATACATATTTTTTTAATCATTCATCTGGTTCAACCTTACCATTAATATACATACTTCTTCTACGGGAGCACGAATATGAAGTTGATCCTCTATATTCTCTCTATAAGAGTCTCATTTTATTTTTGGTAAAAAAAAAAGTCTTCTTTCAATCAGAATTGGTCTCTATATTCCCTTCTTGTCCCTTTATTTTTCCCATCATATGTGTATTATTCACAATAAGATCGATAGTTCATGGAAACGAGAGGGATATGCATATATAGTTTATATCTTTAGGTGGAGGAACCAAAATCACCATGCATGGTTCCCATTAGTATATACATGGAAATGTGAATAGGAATGTTTCATTTAAGATTTTATTTGCTGAGGAAGTACTTAAATAAAATGGCCCATACACACAGCAGAGTGAGGTGATTAGTTTGGTTCATTTTGTATAGTTTTTTTCTTTCTTTTCAAATTCCTTTTTTTGTACAAATCTCTGAGGTTGATGTGTAATACACGGTTTCGTAATAAGAAAGCATTATCTTTATCATTATCTTTAATTATATTGCTTAAGAAATTGTAAACAACATATTCCACACACACTAAAAAATTATCTTACAAGAAAAAAAAATCTTAATTGTATTTATCAGTTTGATGTGAATTTACATTCTATTAACTTTCATTAGTATGAAATACTATATAGGAACAAATAGAAAAATTGGAACACTTGCGTTACACAGAAAAATTGGAACAAAACAAAAAAATAGTGAGAAAGAAAAGAAAAGAAAAAAAAACTCAAAACGTATACTTAAAGAAACGGATATAACAAAATGATGTTTTGGCTAAAATCATAAATTTAATATAATTGAGTGATACAAAGGTGTACCATGAATATTGAGTTCTCTTGTATGGACTTTGAGGTCTTCGTTTAGGATTTGAGATTATGGGCCAGCAATGGAGACTCCACGCCGAAAGGAAACTTAAGGCCTGATTATTTCTTTTCTAGGTTTTGGTTTGTTTGTTTTTTCAGGATAAAGAGATTTGGATGAGAACTTTTTTCATTCGGTTCGGACGTTCGCTGGCTCTGATGAACGGACAATAGTTGATAAAAATCAACTAGTAGTCGGTTCGGTCGGTTGCAACATATTTGGTTTCTCTCTGGTACTATCAAATTTCAGCTCCAAATCGGTTAAGAAATATTAATTCGGTTTGCGCTTCTTTTTGTTAATGCGACCAAACCTAGCTAGCCGTTAAGAAAACAGACACTGTTTTTGACTTTTTTTTTCCCTCTCGTGTTAAGAGAGCACTTATGAAACGGCCACAAATAAAAAAGAGGAATAATATTTTCCTAATGAAAGCTTTTCCGAGGTTCTAGTAATGATCAAGATCGTATATATGTATAAATAAAAATAGAGCTTCCTAGGTTGAATGATTGGTTAAGTGGTTATTACCTAGTTAAACTTAAGCGTGAAGGGAATTGGATTACAAGAACAACAAACCCACATCATTACTTGTGTAATTATAGTTTTCTCCACCATGAAATTAATAATTGAAAACACTAACTATTATAATTATAATGCTTAATTTACTCCACATCAACGAATCATTTCAGAGATAGTGACCAATCATATGATTCATATCTCTCTCGTAATATATATGAACTCGTCTATCACACAACCAACCAAACAACGAAAGAGAAATATTAAGGCAATTAATATTTGTTTTTTTTTTTTTGTTAAATGGAGAGAAGAGAGGACCCCTGCAGCTCAAACTACTTCGTCGAAAGCCCTTCAACAGTTTTTCATGACCCGGAATCCGAATTCCAATCCCCGACTCGATCTGACTCAGCGCTATTGGTCCTATCCTGCGTCAATAACGAGTTTCCAAGGCACTCAGATTTCTTGAGAAATCCTGAAAACAAATGCTTGTATGAGGACGATGAGAAAATGTTGGTGCCACCATTGCAAAGCTCCAATTCGGGTTGGTGGATCGTTCTGCAAATAGGCTGGAGGTTCTTGTTTAGCTTTGGGGTGGCATTGCTTGTCTTCTACATTGCTACTCAGCCTCCTCATCCTAACATTTCTTTCCGAGTAATATTCATCATCTTCTCCTAATTAATAAGCTAGCTAGTACCAATTTTTGTTGATGATGACCTTGAGTTTTGGCTTGTATAGTACTCTTATCTAAAATGTATGTAAAATTTACAGATTGGAAGGTTTAACCAGTTCATGTTAGAAGAAGGCGTGGATTCACATGGTGCTCCAACTAAGTTCCTCACTTGCAATTGCTCTACCAAGCTCATAGTAGATAACAAGTCTAATGTCTTTGGCCTTCACATCCATCCTCCATCTATCAAATTCTTCTTTGGCCCACTCAACTTTGCAAAAGCGCTAGTAAGTCTTATATATGAACTTAATTAGAGAGATATATTTATTTATTCAGTGTCAACTTTAAGGTAACATGTATTCATCGTATCATACAACGTAACTCTTGTTTTTATTTCTTTCTAAAGGGACCTAAATTATATGCGTTGAGCCATGAGTCGACAACATTTCAGCTATACATAGGAACAAAGAACCGGGCAATGTATGGGGCAGGAAGAGAGATGGATGATATGCTTCAATCGAGAGCTGGATTGCCTCTAATACTGAGGATGAGCATAATTTCCGATTTTCGAGTTGTCTGGAATATTATAAACCCTAAGTATCATCACAAGGTCGAGTGTTTATTGTTCCTTGCTTACAACGATATGCACATCGAGGTTATGGTGATAAGAGAAAAATGCAGATTGGTATCTTAATGAGAGATTATATCCAAATTAAGCCTCAATGCATTGGCAAGTGCATGAAAATATAATAATACATGCCATGATTAACTTATGTAATGTCAAAGTCTTTTTATGGGAGAAATCGAAATTCAATCGGGGCACACAATTTGTATTCATGAGAGTTATATATGTTAATATATTATTGTACTTGACTCTTTTTTTTTTTTTTTTTTTTTTTTTTGCACTTACACATACAAAAACTTTCAGCTTCTATATGGATATTAACAATGAATGAGGATTACATACAAGTATGTTGGATATACTTAACATTTTCAATTTAATCACTTCTTTTCGTGGATTTTGAAACATTTTTTTGTTCATATTATATACCCACCACGTTCCACATCCAGCCTACCTTTTCTTTCTAACTCCAACAGTCCAATCTGAAAACTTCAAAAATGAGTAGAAACTGAAGTAACGTGGGAGTCAGTGCACAATAACAAACCCAACTTTCTTATATTAAATTGAAGGGACTGGGGAGATAAAAAATCTTCGAATGATCAAGACAGCAGAATTCTGTAGTAAGAAACTATAAAAAAAAAACATTGTATAGCTCATATTCTTTTAAAGATTTGGTTCTCCTAAGCCCATAGCCCATAGCCCATAGCTCACAGTTTCCATTTTTTTATTTTTTTGTTATCATAGATAGTTTCATGTTTACCAAATTAATCAATTCATCTACAAACGATAGACCAACTTGCGGGCGCCCATAGGAGCACAAAGTTCTTCTTCTTCCCACCTCATTGGCTCGCGGCTCTTCAAACCCATATCCAATACTTGAATTATATTATTATTTGAAATAATGTGACTATCAAAGACTGATAGTTCCTATGTGCTTATACATCCGACCCTTCTCTTTTCGTAGCCACATAATTTATCTAATTGCGGATTCTATATATCAAATTGATATAAGTATAATAAAATGACACTAATAAAGCAAAGAGACAATATAAAAATAGTGGCTCGTGCCCGATGTGCGTGTAGACATAATGGAGTCATTCTCGAGTGTTGATGTCTTTGTAATTAAATCATTTCCCAGAGACGTCAAGTGTTTTTCTAGGAAATATTTTAAGTCATGGTACATTTGTACTTTTAATGTACTCTTTATATATATATATATATAAGGAATTTTGTTGTCAATTAATTGCATCTTTTGAAAATTAGAGTGCGCACTACGTAGCTAAACGTTAAGTTAATCAGAAAAGAAAAAAAAATCTAGCGATTTCATCCACGAATCATTTTGCATATATCCTCTAGCAAATATTTTGAGATACGAATGATATGATTAACACACATTTTAGATAGTAATAATTAATTAAACAGCGGATAGCTTATAAAAGGAGATGATAAGAAACGTGAGGTATCAAATGTAGTTCAATGGGGATCGTGATGGATAAATTAGGTAAGGTGAAAGCGCATAACAATAGAAATAAATAAATAAATTATATATAACTTTTTTTATAAATATGTTAAAAAAAAAATATGTGAAAGAAAAAAAGACAAATGTATGAAGGTTAAACAAATTAATAGCATTTTGTTGCAACTTATAATTGGGAATCCTACGTAGCCCACTTTTGTTGTATAAAATAAAACTGTTACGTTGATTGTGACTGTTACGTTGAATGTGACTTCAGCCACTACGTCACGTCGCTCATAAGTTTTTCCTTCAATCGAATCATTTTGGTTTCATACACAAACCGAATATTCATATGGGTTCCAATTCTTGGGATTACAAGTTTTCTTTTTACTGGGAGTTGAACTGACTTATTAATCAATACTATATATAAACTTATCAATCGATAGTTTACTAATCAGTTTAACTCCAAATCAATGGTCTTAGGGAGACAGAAGAAGAGGGAAGCTAAATTAGACATTAGAGCAATATCGATATCGATAGATTCTTAAATTTGGCTCTTAAAAATTAAAGAAGAAGAACCTCATTTTTTCCTCTTAAATAAGAGACATTCTTAACAAAAATCATCACTTATCTTTTAAATTATATTAAAAAATTACCTAATAATAAACTAAGAACCCATTGATAAGGATGGTCTTATTAGTTTCGTTATTATAAAAAAAATTAAAAAAATTATGCATATTACAAGAACGTAACGAACGTTGTAACTAAGTGGCATGTATTTGAAATTAAGGAATTTCCAACTTTTAACAAAAGTTAATATAAAAGAAATAAAAGGGTATAGGATGTGCATTGCTTTATATATATAAAGCAAAGTTTGGAGAACATATGGACAAAAATGAATATGAAGGGAATTTTGTGTATAAATTGGAGCCAAGTGTTGGCACACACTTATTAAAAATTGAAACAAAGTATTAGAATTGGGCTATTGGCACACGCCTATATAAATTATCCCCTCGCTCTAAAAATACACACTCCAACATAGATTCTCACTGACTGACTAGTGACTAATCATCTCAAGTTCACGTGACTACTTATATAAGCGTTGACCACATATAAAAAGGTCAGATATTTTTCTCCATATATCTCTCATAATTCAGTTCTCTACAATTTTTGCATATAAATTCTCTATCCTACAAGGACATATATACAAACATGTAGGACACTTCCTTGTGTCTGTCTAGTGTCTAGTGCTGTGTATGGTTATGACTTATATGAAGCTGTCTACTGTTGTGTATGTATGGTTACGAACCGTGAGAAAGAATAGAACATAGAGTATGTTTAACGCCCGATCAGTAACTATATATTTAACTAGATTACGATTAAGATCGAGCGTTTGTAGAGCTTAATTATTAATTAAAATTTATACTTTATCTGTCGTGTAAATAATAACAACAATACCAGTTTTTCAGTTTATGAGTTATAAAAGAGTGTCAAACGCTTCAACATATTAAAGTTTGTTTTTTTTGTTAAAACCATGTTTTCAGGTATAAGAAAATGAAAAACAAAATATTACACGTGTCAACTAACCTATAGTTTTATATCAGATCATAGAGTTGCATAGAAATTAAATTTTCCATTTGCAAAATTATCTTATTTTCCCCAAATATTTAG
Source organism: Capsella rubella (assembly GCF_000375325.1). Taxonomy (NCBI): domain Eukaryota; kingdom Viridiplantae; phylum Streptophyta; class Magnoliopsida; order Brassicales; family Brassicaceae; genus Capsella; species Capsella rubella. Next base: position 2,619,315 of record NW_006238921.1, on the reverse strand, counting down.
TAAATTTTATCTTCAGTTTCCTATTAATTAATCTTCATCCTCATTTGAGTGTTTGTTTTAAACAAGACAATCTCTGTATATTATTACTTTGATATTTGATTACTTCTTTGTTATTTAAAGTAATCATTCCAAATGTCATATAAAGAGTATTAATTCTTTATTTATTGCAATACATAAAAAGCTGGTATAAACACTTACATATTATCACCACATATATTACACAATCAAATTTTCACCTTATATATATATATCCAGTTAGAGAACAGTGAAATTATAAAATTTCGTGTAATGAATTATAATTTCGTCCTTGATCACATATATAGTTTGTAAAAAGCGAGTTAAAGTCTAGGAATCCTGAATAGTAAAATGAGGGTTATGAATGGGGGAAGTGGAATGTTGGTAATGAAATAGACGTTGATGGCTAGCTTGGAAAAGATGGCCTTATCTTGCGGAACAAAGAACATACACGACACGCACTATATACAACTCACCTGTGTTGGTCTGTGTAGCCATCCTTTTATGCTATTGTTTCCCGACTGTCGCCTTCCTTTAACTAATATATTATATTTATAATAATTGGAAGGGTGTTTGATAGAATCATATTAGAAAGCTTATAGTGTTTGCTAAAATGGCCATGACACAAATAATACAAAGAAAGATATTTTAAACTAGCTAGCTATATCGATTTAATCCTAGGTACTCTGAATCGTGGTAAACTAAACTGCCTCTAACCCTCCCTCAGAAACCCCTCCCTCAATCAAAACCCTCCCTCCCTCAATGCTCAACATTCAACAAGCATGTGTTTTTAGTAATGCTATAACTTATATAACTAATTATTCTTTTCAACTTCCCAAGGGGCATCAAAAGACATGAAAATCTTAGAACCGAGGTCCTATGTATACTCTGAGTACCATGTTATTTAAAAAAAAAAACAATTATAAACTAATATTATTTTCTTAGTATAATTTCTAAATACCGGTGTCGAGTTCACCGGAATTTCATCTCCAAGTCAGATTTTGTTTCATCTTTTTGTTCTTCTGTTAAGAAAGTATGATAACGATAAAATACTTTAATCGTCGCCGAAATTATAAACGGTATATTTGTCTTTTAGTCATTTATCGGAAGAAATACGACAAGAGTGACTTTTTAATTGAAATCTATATAAAAATATCTTATATATTAAAGGAGAGGACATAAAATGTATATATATAAATTTTAGATTTGTAAATTTGAAAATGTATTAAAGAGAACTTAAAAATTAAATGTTAATCATAATGATAAAGTGTAATTATTGGTCTAAGTAACATGTCAGAGTAAACATATTGAAAATGAATTACAGTCATATTAAATCATATTACCAAAATTTTAGTTTTAAAAAAAAAAACTATATATGCCAATTCGATTATATACCATACTAATCCAGAATTTTGATATAGCATAACAAAAGATTTAAAGTTTTTATAACTGCCGATTAAAAGAAGCTTTTGAATTTAAAATTAGTTGTTATATAATGATAAAATAAAATCTTTGGCAACTAGTGAACTTCAATTACGCAAAAAGATTCACTTTTTCAGTGGAAGATATCAAAAAATAAAATGAGGAGTTTAGAAGAAAACAAACTCATGCCCACTATGATGAATACAAGTAAAGAAAACTTTGATGAAAACAAAAGTTATTTCCATTAGAAGACTCTTTCTCTTTCACAGCCAGCTTCATCAGTGCTACAATTTTTTGTTATAGCTCACAAGTACCATATTTTCCTCTTGAGATTAAAGAAATCTTAGAAGTTACAATTAACAAGGCCAAAAAGTACTAATGGGATTTAATTACTTAATAGAAGTATTATTACGATGTTTATGTCTACCAATAATTTCCTTCAATGAAAAGAGAAAAATTATAATATTGGTGTCTTTAGTTTGGACGGAATTAAAGAGCAACAAGAAAAAAAAAAAGTTAGGGAAGGAAAACTTTTGTTTTCTTCAATAAATACAATAGAAAGAAGAAAAGAAAGGAATATTTAATATATTTTTTATGTATTAAATAAGCAAAGATATGCATGCTCATTACGTGTCTATAAATACAAATACATTTGTACACAGAATCTACTATAAACGTTCCCTTTGCTCCTCCGATTCTTCGTAACACTTAATGTCATTTTCAGACACAAGCAATTAATTACAGAGACAGTTACGAAAGAGAAAGAAAGAAGAAGAAGAAGAAGAAGGAAACACAATCTATGACGGAAACTGGTGATGGTCATCTTGCTACAGTTCCAACCAGCGTGAGCAAGCCGTCAGTCCCATTTCTTGTTATCTTCAAAGATTTAAGGTCTGTGTGTGTTTTGTGTTTGTTTATGAAGTATTAATGTTTGAAGAGTTTTTTTTGTGTGTGTTGCGTATAACATTTAGTTAATATGTATGAAACTGCAGCCATGTATTCAGCTGGGATAAAATTGGGCGAGAGATTCTAGGCATGGCGTTTCCAGCAGCTTTGGCTTTGGCTTCTGACCCAATCGCCTCTCTGATTGATACCGCTTTTATCGGGCGTTTAGGAGCGGTTCAGCTAGCGGCGGTTGGAGTCTCCATTGCCATATTCAATCAAGCTTCTAGGATAACTGTATTCCCACTTGTGAGCATCACAACTTCTTTCGTGGCGGAGGAAGACACTATGGAGAAAATGAAAGAAGAAGCAAACAAAGCCAATCTTGTTCAGGATTCCTTGGAAAAGGGTCTTTCTTCACCGTCAAGTAACACTACCAACCAGCCACCACAGGAAACGCCAGGTAAATTCCGCTATTCATACTACCTCACTACTCATTACAACTTTATTATAAAAGTTGCGATTCTTTTTTTCTTACTATTCAGATTACTTTCTTCTCTCTCTCTCTTTTTTCTTTAGTTATAATGTTGGTATTAATGTATGCATTTTTAAACGAAACCATATTGTGTTTGTGTTTAAGTATAAATGGGGTAGTTAAAACGACGTCAAGATTTTGTGTTTTCAGTATATATTTTGTGTTCTGTAAATCTTAATAATGTTGACTCATTAATTTTTATTTTTTTGTTTTGTTTTGTTGTATGAAATAACTAGCTTCGGATACAAAGCCAAACAGCGAAACCAAAGCTAAGAAAAAAGGGAAGAGGACAATTCGAACAGCATCAACAGCCATGATCTTGGGGTTAATTCTCGGCCTTGTGCAATCTATTATCTTGATTTTCAGTTCCAAGTTGCTTCTAGGCGTCATGGGAGTGAAGCCGGTAAGTTTACACACACATAAACATGCATGCATGCACATAAATAATCTTGGATTGGGACAACAAATTTTTTGACTAATAATTTGAGTTGGGGTTTTGGATAACAGAATTCGCCAATGATAGCACCAGCGCACAAGTACTTGAGCATACGAGCTTTGGGGGCTCCTGCATTGCTTTTGTCTCTTGCTATGCAAGGCGTCTTTCGTGGCTTCAAGGATACCAAAACTCCTCTCTTTGCCACTGGTAATTACGTTAGACGAGATATATCGTCTTTAATCACTCTATTCTTATCATTTTATTACCACATTGTCACTCTATTCTAATATATTATCTGTCTTGATGCATGAAACAGTCGTAGCAAATCTTACTAACATCGTCCTCGACCCCATCTTCATTTTTGTGCTTCGTCTTGGGGTCAGCGGTGCAGCCATAGCCCATGTCATTTCTCAGTAAGAGAAATCACTCTTAACTTTTCTTCACACATGCAAAATTGATCATTACTGATAATTATTACTAGGCTCATATCTTGTTTTTTTTTTTACAACTTTATGTAGACCTTTTTTTTTTGGTCGAAACTTTATTTAGACTTATGAACTTTATTATTAAAAAAGATACAAATAATATAAGACTAATCAAATGATAACCACAGACTGAAAAACTAATGATGTCTTGTGTTGTTGTATACATGAAGGTACTTTATGACTCTAATTTTGTTCGTCCTCCTCGCAAAGGAAGTTAATTTGATGCCACCAAACTTCGGGGATTTGCAGTTCGGAAGGTTCCTCAAAAATGGTACGTGTCGATGCGTATTCATTAAAAGTTGCTTTTCTTCCTGTTATCAAAGTACGAGATCCGTCGTAGGTGCTACTGCACAGAGTCCAAAAATATACTATCAGAAAATAATATCTTCTCTTTTTTTTTTTTGGGTTAAATAAAGGAGAAAAATAAATCTTAATAAATTGATTTCAGTTAAATAAAAGTTTTTTTTTTTTTGGACAACAAATCGAATAGATTGACTTTAAAAATAAGGGTTTTCTTTTTAATATCGAATACATATAAAAATATAGTTCGAAATGTTGATGTCTAACAGTTAGTAATATTAAAAAATGAAAGGGCTATTATTGCTGGCGAGGACCATAGCTGTGACGTTTTGTCAGACCTTAGCAGCATCAATGGCCGCTCGGCTCGGTACAACGCCAATGGCAGCTTTTCAGATTTGCTTACAAGTCTGGCTAACTTCTTCTCTTCTCAATGATGGTCTTGCTGTTGCTGCTCAGGTAATTCCTTTTTACTATAATCAATCATTTTTGTTGTAACCCTCGTTTGTAGCTAATTATTAATTGATATAGAAAATATATGATCGTTTGAATATGAGTCTTTTATTTTACAGGCGATTCTGGCTTGTTCGTTTGCTGAGAAAGACTATAACAAAGTGTCTGCTGTTGCAGCCCGTGTTCTACAGGTTCGGTTCAAATCACCTTTCTTTACACAATAAATGAAATAATTTTGTGACTAAAACCAAAAAAAATAAAATAAATGAAATTGGTGTGCAGATGGGTTTAGCGTTGGGACTTGGACTGTCCCTTTTCGTTGGACTGGGTCTCCACTTTGGTGCCGGAATATTCTCCAAAGACGCTGCTGTTATTCGCCTCATGGCCATTGGAATACCGGTACTAGCTACTAACTTTTTTTTTGTCATTTGTCATCTCGGTACTAGCTACTAACTATCATTAAACAATACCATATAGTATAAAAAGCATTTGAAAAGGACTAGTAATAAAGAGGTTATATGTTATATATACATGTATGCAGTTTATAGCAGCAACGCAGCCAATAAACTCACTCGCCTTTGTATTGGATGGAGTCAATTTTGGAGCATCTGATTTTGCTTACACTGCATACTCCATGGTACGTCCCGCCACACCCTCTTGCTCACATCTATCTGCAATGCTTGTCTTCATTTCACTTTTTTCTTGAAGTTTGACTCTTTCTTACTATTCGGCAATTCTCTGACATACTGTCAGGTAGGAGTGGCGGCCATTAGCATTGCAGCAATAATATATATGGCAAAGACCAATGGTTTCATAGGAATATGGATAGCTCTTACCATCTATATGGCTCTCCGAGCTATTACTGGAATTGCCAGGTATTTTAAATTGCGTCCTTAACGGGCCTTTACTATTATTATAGCCCATTATAGTAGAAGAAAGTCTTTTTTTTTTTCTGACTCGGCGTCGGTGGTGTGCGATTTTATGCAGGATGGCAACGGGAACTGGACCGTGGAGGTTCTTGCGTGGGCGATCCTCATCATCTTCTTAGGACTTGCTTAGTTTATAAACGAGTTGCATCTTTCTCATCTCCCTTCTTCGTTCTTTTTGTTTCTAGTTCTTGTGTTTTGTTTTTTCTTCATATTTTGTTCGAGAGACCCGTTATCTTTTATAGTTTCAACATAAATAATTGGATCAGAGGTGTTTATCTATATAACGCATATTAATTTATTATCCAAAGAGTTTATATTTTTGTGTATGGATATTTTTGCTTATACTAGAGTGATTGTCTTTTACTAAAGAAAACCTGGTCCTTTTTAAATGCTAAGACCCAAAATTATGTCCCAAATCCAGTTCATAAATGAAACCGTTTGATTACTTCTTTCTAAATTTTTAACATTTTTTATTATTATTATAATTTTTTTTTTTTTTTGTAATTGGTTCCACTTTAAAAGTTTTTTCTAAAGTTTTTCAACTACTTGATCATATCTTACACCTTTTTGGTGAATCAATTTCTACACTTTAATTCAAAACTTCAACTTGTGATTAACAATTTATTATACTTCAATAGCTAATAATTATTAATATCTTTGCACTTTTAATTATGTTTAAAAATCAAAAACAAGGTTTTGCTCTACCTTCTAATTCTTGGTTATATAACTATTACTCTTGGTTTTAACTCAAAACATCTCATATCACAATAATGGGATATATCATCCATTTTAACTTGAAGGCTATCACTTAATTCCAAAAGGAGCAAGACATACAGAGCAAAGAACCAAGTCCATGACCAGTCTTAGTACACAAGATGCAGTCGTCATTAAGAGTAAACTTGATCTAAGCCACATGAGAAACCACAATCTGATCTATGACAGGACCACATAGAGATCCAATATCAGTCTTCTTGGTATGGTAATAACCACTGAAGAAGGTAATTCTAGTTCTTGCGTCGATCGCCTTAAACCTGAAACTCGCGGTCTTAACATGACCTCCACCAACGGAAGTGTGTGGTACTTTGAGAGTATCTCTGGCTGCAAAAGCTTCAACCATCATGGAACCATGGCAATCGTTCTTAGCATCTCCAACGACGAAGGAGAGGGTGTAGGTTTGACCTGGCGAAGTTCTAATGACTTGTGCAATGGCACTTTCTTTGCCTGCGACAAGCTCGATCGCGGCTTGTCCAAAGGGGACATTAAAGTTCTTAGAGTCTATGAACTTCACTGCCTTAAGTGACTCTATGATCCAACCAGGTAACGGTGATGTGAGATCTTCTTGTTTAGGTGGGAGAAGGACTCCTTGTGTAGAGTTCACAAGACGGTGAGGACCTTCTTCGAACCCTCCGTTCTTCACCAAGTTCCCTGCAGTTGTCGGAAATAAACCAAGTTAAAAAACAACTACTTCACTAAGGTCCAAGGATAAACCTTTAACCAAATTGAATCTGTACCAAAATTGGATAATTCATTACTAATAAAAATTTATAATTATTTTTTATAGGTTCAGTATCAAAGTGTATATAATACGACTATAATGCTAAATTAAATGGCTAATTAATCTAAAACAGAACCTAATCTACACCGAAAGCCAAACTGAACCATATGGAAATTTAATTTGTTTTTTCAACTGATTTCGGGTTCTGTTATCCAATAAACCGGAAACTAAAAACCCTAAAAAAGTAAACCGGAACCAAAATCAGAGCTTAAAGAAGAAGATACCTTTGATGTACAATGGATGAACAAGCTCTTTAATGGCGACAGCGTCCAACAAAGGACCACAAGCAGGATCTTCTTGAACTCCAGGATTATGGAAAGTCACAGTGACTTGAGCAGTCTTAGCAACGAAGGCCCAAGCGTAAACGTCACCTCCGAAGCTGTTGTAAAGTGTCTGAAGCGGCAAGTCACCGGACTGAGGAGGCACAGAGACTCGAAGAACCTCGTCTTGTGCACAAGTTCTGGAAGCACCGAACGTGAGCGCGTAGAGAGAACCCGGCTTGACTTGTAACTTCTGAGAGATCGTGGCTTCGTTCCCAAGCCTCACGGCGTGGACTCCGTGAGCCACCGGGAAATACATACCTCCGGGTTGAGGACCACCGGCGATGTACTCGACGAAACCGGTGGTTTCCCATTCGGGCAAGGCGGTTTTGCCGATTAGAACTGTTTTCTTCATGTCGGTTTTCTTCGGTGACTCTTCGAAGTTTCCATTACGAAGGTATCCTGAAGAAGAAGTAAACAGAGAGAAGAAAAAAACTTAGATCTACCGTGAAAGGATGAATCTTTTGAATATTTATCATCCAAAAACACAAAATCAGGCTTAAGAATCCAAAGCAGAGAAGACCCATCTTCGAAAAGCAAAGGAAACCAGAGAAGAGAGTGAGATTAACCTTCATAAGCAGGAGCTCCAAGAGCAGCACCGCAGATGAGTAGCAAGATAGGTAGAATAATGGCTTTAGGAACCGCCATTTACTCTTTTTGTTCTTCCTCGGAGAAGGGAGAGTGAGTGAGTGAGAGGAGCTTCAGAGTAGAAGAGAGAGAGAGAGAGAGAGAGAGAGAGGAGGAATTTGAGGATTGTGAGAGGAAGACTATCTCGAGATGCTACGACTTTATACAAAGAAGAAAAGGGATTATAAAAGCGAGTGAGAGAGAGAGAGAGGAAATCACGTAGAAAGAGGAGGTAATGCGAATGGTCCCCCATTGATGGATTTTGTCTGTCTGTCTTGCTGAACTGAAACCGACTTCCTCCTTAATTCATGCTCTCTCTATATCTCTCGTATCGGCACTTGTGCCTTTCTTTCCTTCACTCTTCCCCAAAGAAGGAACGCAAAAAAGTTGAGGGATAGGGGCGGGACCGGAGGTCGAACGGTAGCAGGAAATGAGCTAGATTGTCATCTTCAACACGCAACCGGAAACACTCATTCTAGTATGCGGGGTTGAAATGGCGCTTTGGCTGGCAGGCGTTGAGGCACCCTCACATAAAAAAAGATTAAAATGATAATAACCCCGTACGAAATGGAA